>NC_090816.1:80837920-81154387 GCF_000390325.3 Nicotiana tomentosiformis | reverse complement strand
CCAAAATATATTCAAACGCCAAATGTTGTTATAGGTGTATAACATCCATTCACTATAAAAGTAAACGTAATTCGGAACAAACGATACTGTTATAGAGAGGTTTGACTGTACTTCTTTGTATAATATTAAATAGCTTGGTGAGCCATGATACTCTATCCTCTACAAGACATTTCAAGACCTCTATAAAGATACTATATAGATGGCAAACCTTTCTAACCTTCATATTTTTCATGGGATCCTTTACCTCTATCGGCCTAATTCTGTGGGTATAGCTAAAGTTTCTATAGTACACAGATGTCTGGAGGTCTAAAATGCTATACTCTTGGTTCTAGTTAAATAATTGATCAAAATATCCTCTTCATCTTTCCTTTATCTCATTATCTCTTGTCATTACTTGTTGGGAATCATCTTTAATATATTTCACCTGATTTAAATTCTTACCTCTCTTCTCTCTTAGTCGTGCTAGTTTAAATATTTCTTTCTCCCCTTCTCTTGTCCCTATCTTTTAGTACAAGCCATCTAGAGCTTCCTTTTTGTAACGATCCGACCGGTCATTTTGAGTTCTAAAATTCTATTTCCTATTTGAAACTTTTCGTAAGCTGGTTTGATGATTTATGACTTATAGGGATGAATGGTTTTGTTCCTGAGAGGTCCAAGAGTGAATTAGCTCTTATGTTCGGCTCGCATCTCGGGTAGCCCGAGGTTGATTCAGTGCTTCTAGTTGAGAGTTGGAACTTTGAACTTAATAAAGTTTGAAATTTTGTTGTTTGATGCTTGATTCTTAGTTTTAATGTTGTTTGTGGTATTTTGAGCCTTTGTAAAAATTTGTATATGGTATACAAACTTGTTAGGATGATTGCACGGGGTCCTGGGGGGGCTTGGGTTAGTTTCGGGGTGGTTTTAAATTATTTTGAGCTAAGTTGATTGCTGGTTTTTCTATTGTCAGTGGTGCTCTTCGCAATCGCGTGGAATGTGTCGCGATCGCGTATAGGGAGAGTTGGTCTAGAGGAGTTGTGCTACTCAATCACTTGGAGTGGTTTGCGATCACAAAGCTTTGGCAGGGATTGAATCGCGATCTCATGAGGACTTGCACGATCGCGTAGAAGACTGGCCAGTTGGCCTTCGCGATTGCGTGTGTGCAGTCGTGATCACGTAGAAGGATGTCAGGGAGTGGAACTCAGTGCTTCATGATCGCGTGAGATGGAGGTCTCGATCGCGATGTGTATTTTGCTGGCAGCGGTATTTTATGTCAAGATTTCAGGATTTAGCTCATTTTTACCATTTTTGAATTTTGGAGAACGAGATGAGGGAATTTTGAAGAGGGGTTTTACTACAATCTTGAGGGTAAGTAATTTTTACTTGATTTTGATTATATATTTTGATTTTTCATGGATTTCTACACCTAAAACATAGAATTTAAGAGTAAAATTTTGGCTTTTTAACTACAATTTAAAAGAGTATAATTTGAGATTTTGAACATCAATTTGGACTCGAATTTTGAAATTAACCACATATTTGGACTCGTGGAGTTATGGGTCAACGAGATTTGACATTGGACTCAGATTTGACCATATGGGCCTGGGTTGACTTTAGTTGATTTTTTGAGATTTGATTAAAAATTAAAAGATTTATTATTTGAAATTGTTTTTTATGATTTTATTTGATCTTATTAAGTATTATTTGATTAGATTTGGGTTATTCGGAGGAAAATTTCAAAGGAAAGGTAGTATTTCTGGATTGAAGTGATCCCGGGAGGAGGTAAGTCTCTTGTCTAACATTATTAAGAAGGCATGTTCTACAAATTGGACTTATGTGCTACATGCTACTTGATTTGGGAGTGGCGTATATGGGAGGTGACGAGCGTATATATATACATTAAGGATATATCATGTTTGGGGTAATTTTAAATTTTTTAACGCCTTGTTTGATTGTTTGTTCTTCTTGACTTATGCTTTATTTAATTGTATAACTACGTGAGCCTATTTATTCATGATAGAAATCATGTTTTAGCTTATGACATCTTATTTGAAGCATGATGGGCTATTCTTTAGATGTTGATACACTTGTTTTGGCTGTAGTCATACTTTATGTCATAATTACTTATGCGCATCTTTATTTATTATGTCTTTATGCATTTTATTATTATTTTTCTTGAAATATGCATGCATCCTTAGAGATGGAGATGATGATATGGATTGATTTCATTGGCATATTTGGACATATGAACGATTATATTGATATTGATATGTTATGGCACGATGGATTTTGTGCGATTCTTGGATATGGATCCGTCCCTCCAGAGTTTGGTGATTACCCATATTACATTGGATCCTATGAGCGCATGTGCTACGGTTATCATGTTGAGCACGTGGGACGTGCTAGATAATGTCGGAGCACATGCGATGTGCTGGATATTGGTTATGATTGAGTCTTGAGCATGCATGATCATCCTAGACTCATGTAGAAATATTTATATATGCGCCACTTGATGCATATCATCTTTATATGCGGATTTAGAAACTGTATTATATTTTGGCTATCTTGTTTGAGAAGCATGCTTATCTTATCTCTATTTTGCACCTGAGTATTATATCCGTCATTCTTGGTTATTTCGTGATTTCATGCTATTATGAACTGCTCAGGTTATATAAAGTGAGTATCATATTTTTGTCAAAATATGACTACTACTTCTTCGAGATTAGACATGATACTTACTGAGTACACGTATTTTTGTACACAATTAACACTACTGCATATTGTTTTTGTAGATCTTGGTATTTTACCTAGTAACATTCAAGAGGGTGCTTAGTGATTGTTTGGAGACTTCGTGGTGATTTGTTGTTCCTGCTTTACATCTTATGGATTCACTTTCTTATCCATTTTACTATTATTTAATTTAGACAATATTGTTATGTTTTGAGACTCAATTTTATTTTATTTGGTTGCTCATGACTTCGTACTACCGGGTTTTGGGAGTTATTGTAGTACTTTTTCGCTTTGGTGGATTCTCTTGAGATTTATTATATTTTATTTATATCACGACAATAGTTTATCTTGTAGTTATCATGTTTTGGTTGATTTGGATGTTGGCTTACCTAGGATGTCGGCTTACCTAGTATGTTAGAGTTAGGTGCGATTATCACCTTTGGTGGAATTTTGGATCGTGACAAAGCTGGCATCAGAACTCTAGGTTTATGGGTTCTAAGAGTCATGAGCATGTCTAGCAGAATCTTACGGATTGGTATGGAGACGTCTATACTTATCTTTGATAATCTATGAGACATTTAGGAAACCTTCACTTTCTTTCTCTATCACGCGACTTTGTTTCATCATAAAGTTTGAATTTTACTCTTTATTCTCTCATAGATAGTGAAAATACGTGATTTAGCTGCGACTGAGCAGGATCCAACACCCTAGGTTGTAGCCCCTACTCGAGGTAAAGACCGGAGTAGAGGCATGGCTTAGAGCCTAGACTGTCACGACCCAAAATCACATGTGCCGTGATGACGCCTATCGCGATACTAGGCTAGCCGACAACTCAAAATACAAGCATATTTAATTCAAAACCTACTGAAATAGGTTTAAGTAAGTAAAATCTCATAATAACTGGATAAAAACACTACAACTCAATACAGAATTTCCCAAAATTTGGGTGTCACTGAGTACATGAGCATCTATACAATAACATGGTCTGGCTGCGGAAACACTATCTAGAAGGATAGAACAGTATAAATGAAAGTAAAGAAAAATGAGGAGAGTCAAGGTCTGTGGATGTCAAGACAGCTACCTCGATAGTCTCCGAGATGAATAAGCTACAACACTAGCAACCTCCGTGTCCGGAAGCAGCTGGATCTGCACACGAAGTGCAGAGTGTAGTATGAGTATAACCAACTCAATAAGTATCTTAAATAAACAAGGCAAGGTAAGAGATGCATAAATAACTAATCATACTAGCTATCACTTGAGTGGTTCCATCTTTTAAACCGGCACAAAATAATATTGAAAATTAACTCATCAAGTTTCGTGAGAAAACAACCGTGTGTGTGCATGTGTATAGTTTCTCAAATACTCTTCTCAGACAATATCATGGTATGTAGAGGTGATAAGCAGTTAAATTAGGTAAATGATCAAGGAAATGCAAATCTACACAACATTGGTCGGATTCTCTCAACTTTCCATATCCGTTCCAAACCACTGATCAGTATTCTCAATAACCGTGTGTACACCATCAAGAGAGAAACATGAGAGAGTGACCTTAGGGGGATGGATCCGTATCTACACGCTGCACGGATAACTCACGTGCTGCACGGATAACTCACGTGCTAATAATAGAACTCGCTCGGATAACTCACGTGCTGCACGGATAACTCACGTGCCAATAACATCAATATATGGATCCGCACTGATAACTCACGTGCCAATAACACAATCCGCCCGATATGGTCATAGGCCTCCAGTCCAAACATGTCATACATGAGCAAATAAAAAGTATACATGTATGTGATGAATGAATAATAATTCTCATGCTCCTGGACTGGTATAAATGACATGCTAACGTGTAGGCATGTGCAAAGTGTGCTACCATAACTAAAATCGGAAATTTCATCACTGAAAAGCATTTATCAAGTTCGTTCAGGGATTAAACCTCTATGTAGCCTTAACATGGCTCAAATAGATCACACAAACTGTTACTAACATGAGAGATATTATAGCTTAAAGCTTAACAGTCAATTCTAGGCTTATAAGAGCCCGAGCACAACCAGAACATGAATAAATGACCCCGGTTCCCACACATGGGTTCATCCCCACGCATGTGTGCACCCAATAGCACGTAGCTATCACAACAATTTAGGAAACTAGTGCCTCAACTGAGTTTAAATAAGATACTTACCTCAAGCAAATCAAATCACTCTGCTACCCACGCGTATCGACCTCCGAAAGACTCGAATCTAGCCAAAAATAACGTAATACCATAAACAAAATCTATAGGAATTGATTCCAATTAATAAAGCTACGATCTTTAACTAAGGTCAAAAAGTCAACTCAAAAGGTCAACCCCGAGCCCACATCTCAGAATCCAAAAAACGTTACACAATCCGAACACCCATTCAACCACGAGTCCAACCATACTAAAATTACCAAATTCCGACTCCAAATCGTCACTAAAACCTCTAATTTTTACTCTCCAATACATGAGTCAAAATCCCCAATTTTCGACTTCAAAAACACCAAATCTATGGGGAATATTCAATGGGTATTCAATATTAATGGATAAAAATAACCAAACGTGGCTTACCTCAAGAAATCTCGTGAAACCCCTCTCAAATATCGCCTCCAACCGAGCTTCCAAAGTCTAAAAATTAGAAAACATGACTTAACCCTCGACCTTATAACTCTGCCAGACATCTCGCACCTGTGGTTCCGCAGGTGCGGCCAAATTCCACTTCTGTGGTTTCCCCCTGAAGGCCCTGCCTTCGCTTCTGTGGATCACACTCCGTATTTGCGGAGTCGCACCTGCGACCTGGGCTCCGCTTCTGCGGAAAACACCTGCCTCTCGCCTTTCACACATGCGTTCCCATTATCGCATCTGCACTCTCGCAGGTGCAGCAAATAACTCACACCTGCGCATCCCCTCAGCCCAGCCAAAATCCAATTCTGCAATGCCAACCACGTTCCTGTGGTCTCGCACCGGCGACCAAATCCTTCGTAGGTGAGATCGCACTTGTCCAGAACTCCTCAGCCAATTCTTAAGTTCAAAATTCGATCCGTTAACCATCTGAGGCTCCCGAGACCTCAACAAAATATACCAACAAGTCCTAAAACACGATATGAACTTAATTGAGGCCTCAAATCACATCAAACAACATCAAAAACATGAATCGCACCCTAATTCAAGCCTTATGAAAACTAATAAATTCCAACTTATACAATCGATGCCGAAACCTACCAAATCAACCCCGATTAACATAAAATTTTTCACACAAGTCATAAATTGCACAACGAACCTATTCCAACTTCCAGAACCAAAATCTAAGCCCAATAACCACAAAGTCAACTCTTGGTCAAACTTCTTAACTCTCAAAACTTCTAATTTTTCCAACTTTCGCCAATTCAAACCAAAATCACCTACGGACCTCTAAATCAATATCCGGACACACTGCTAATTCCAAAATCACCATACAGAACTATCAGAACTGTCAAAACTTCATTCCGAAGTCGTTTACACATAAGTCAACATCTAGTCAACTCTTTTAACTTAGGCTTCCAACCTTCGGACTAAGTATCCCAATTCATTCCAAAACATCTCCGGAACCAAACCAACTACCCTGGCAAGTCATATAATAGCAATTGCGCACAGAATAAGAAGTAAATGGGGGAACACGGCTACAACACTCAAAACGACCGGTCGTGTCGTTATATCCTCCCCGTCTTAAACAAACGTTCGTTCTCTAACGGGTTTAGAATCATACCTGGAGTCTCAAATAGGCATGGATATCTGCTCCGCATCTTCCGATCGGTCTCCCAAGTAGCCTCCTCGACTGGCTGACCTCTCCACTACACCTTCACTGAAGTTATGTTCTTTGACCCAACTTTCGAACCTGCCGATCCAAAATGGCCACCGACTTCACATAATAAGTCAAATTACCATCCAAATGAACCGTGCTGAAGTCCAAAACATGAAACGGATCGTCGACATACTTTCGGAGCATTGAAACACGAAACACTAGATGAACACTCGATAGACTAGGCAGCAATGCAAGCCTGTAAGCCACCTCTCCAATCCTCTCAAGCACCTCAAAAGGCCCAATATACCGAGGGCTTAACTTGCCCTTCCGTCCGAACCTCATCACACCCTTTATGGGTGAACCTCTGAGTAGTACCTTCTCCCCTACCATGTAAGAAACATCACGAACCTTCTGATCAGTGTAACTCTTCTGTCTGGACTGCACCGTGTAAAGCCGATCCTGAATAAACTTAACCTTGTCCAAAGAATCCTGAACCAAGTCACTACCCAATAGCTTAGCCCCACCCAACTCAAACTAACCCAACGGAGACCGGCACCATCTCCCATACAAAGCCTCATACGGAGCCATCTGAATGCTCGATCTATTATTGTAGGCAAACTCTGCAAGCGGCAGAAACTGATCCCTAGAGCCCCCAAAATCTATGACACAAGCGCGTAGCATATCCAATATCGGAATAGTGCGCTCGGACTATCCGTCCGTCTGAGGGTGGAATGTTATACTCAACTCAACCCGTGTGCCTAACTCTCGCTGCACTACTCTCCAAAACTGAAATGTAAACCGTGTGTCCCGATCTGAAATGATGGACACCGGCACACCGTGAAGGCGAACAATCTTGCGAATGTAGATCTCAGCCAACTGCTCCAAAGAATAAGTAGTCCCGACTGGAATGAAATATGCGGACTTGGTCAACCGATCCACAATCACCCAAATAGCATCAAACTTCCTCGAAGTCCGTGGGAGCCCAACTACGAAGTCCATGGTTATACGCTCCCTTTTCCACTTCGGATTCTCAAGCCTCTGAAGCAATCCACCCGGTCTCTAATACTCGTACTTCACTTGCTGACAATTTAGGAACCGAGCTACAAACCCCACTATATCCTTCTTCATCCTCCTCCACTAATAGTGCTGCCTCAAGTCCCGATACATATTTGCGACACTCGGATGAATGGACTACCACGAACTATGGGACTCCTCAAGAATTAACTCACGTAGTCCATCTGCATTGGGCACACAAATCCAACCCTAAATCCTTAACACCCCATCATACCCAATAGTAACCTCATTGGCATCACAGTGCTGAACCGTTTCCCTGAGGACAAGCAAATGGGGGCCATCATACTGATGCTCGCTGATGCGATCATATAAGAAAGATCGCGAAACCACACAAACTAGACCTCGACTAGGCTCCGAAACATCTAACCTCATGAACTGATTGGACAAGGTTTGAACATCTGATGCAAACAGCCTCTCACCTACTGGAATGAATGCAAGGCTACCCATACTCACCGCCTTCCTACTTAAGGCATCAGCCACCATATTGGCCTTCCCGGGATGACACAAAATGGTAATATCATAGTCCTTTAGCAGCTCCAACCATCTTTCCCGCCTCAAATTTAGATCCTTTTGTTTGAACAAGTTTTGGAGACTCTGATGATCCGTAAAAACCTCACAAGACACACCATAGAGATAATGCCTCCAAATCTTCAATGCATGAACGATAGCTGCCAACTCCAAATCATGAACATGGTATTTCTTCTCACGGGGCTTCACTGGCTTAAAGCATAAGAAATCACTCTACCCTCCTTCATCAAGACATACCCAATACCAATCCGAGAAGAATCACAATACACAATATAAGAACCCGATGCTGAAGGCAAAACTAGAACCAGAGATGTGGTCAAGGCAGTCTTGAGCTTCTAAAAGCTCTCCTCACACTCATCCGACCACCTGAATGGAGCACCCTTCTAGGTCAACCTGGTCAAAGGCACTGAAATGGACGAGAAACCCTCGACGAAATGATAATAATATTCGACCAAGCCGAGAAAACTCCGAATCTCAATAGCTGAAGACTGCCTGGGCCAACTCTATACCACCTCTATCTTCTTTAGATCTACATTAATCCCCTCACTGGACACCACGTGCCCCAAGAATGCCACTGAACTGAGCGAAAACTCACACTTGGAGAACTTGGCATAAAGTTTCTCCTCCCTCAACCGCTGTAGTACACTCCTCACATGCTGTGTATGCTCCTCCTTGCTACGCGAGTACACCAGGATATCATCAATAAATACTATGACAAACGAATCAAGATATGGCTAAAATACACTGTTCATCAGATGCATGAATGCTGCTGGGGAATTAGTCAGCCCAAATGACATCACAAGGAACTCACAGTGACCATAGTCGATCTCGAATGCCGTCTTTAGAATATTCGAGTCCCGAATCTTCAACTGGTGATAGCCAGACCTCAAATCAATCTTAGAGAACACTCTCGCTCCCTGAAGCTGGTCAAATAGATCATCAATGCACGACAAATGATACTTGTTCTTAATTGTAACTTTGTTCAACTGCCTATAATCGATGCACATCTGCATAGTACCATCCTTCTTCTTCACAAACAGAATCGGTGCACCCCAAGGCGACACACTAGGCCCTTGCAATTACTTCAACTCTGTTGGTGCCATATGATATAGAGGAATAGAAATGGGCTGAATTCCCGGCACCAAGTCAATACCAAAATCAATATCCCTATCGGGTGGCATGCCCGACAAGTCTGCAGGAAACACATCCGGAAAGTCTCGCACTATTGGAACAGAATCAATAGTAGGAGTATCAACACCAACATCCCTCACAAAGGCCAAATATGATAGACACCCCTTCCCAACCATCTGTTGGGCCTTCAGATAAGAAATCACCCTGCTGAGAACATAATCTAGAGAACCTCTCCACTCGATCCTTGGCAATCCCGACATCGCTAATATCATGGTCTTTGCTTGACAATCCAGAATAGCATGACATAGGGACAACCAATCCATACCCAAAATCACGTCGAAATTAACCATACTAAGCAATAAAAGATCAACTCCAGTCTTCAATCCCCCAATGGTCATCACACATGACACGATACACCCGGTCCACAACAATAGTATCACCCATCGGCGTAGATACACGAACATGTGAAACTAAGGACTCACGAGGCATATCCAAATAACGAGTAAAATAGGAGGATATATAGGAATAAGTAGAACCTGAGTCAAATAATATGGAAGCATATCTGTGGCACACTGAAACAATACATGTGATCACTGCATCTGAAGCAATGGCCTCTGTCCTGGCAAGAATAGCATAGGATCAAGCCTGGCCACCACATGATTGGCCTCCCCCTTTAGAGCGACCTCTAGCTGCATGAGCCCTACCCCGAGCTAGCTGAGCGGGTGGTGTAGCTGCTGGTGCTAGTATCATCGTCCGAGAACTATACTGTGGAACCCCACTCAATAGTCTAGGGAAATCCCTCTTGAGATGACTCAAGTCTCGACACTCAAAACAACCCTCCTCTGACGGAGCTGCTGCTCCTGATAACCTGAGGAACTGCCTGTAGAAGCATGGGAAAAGGAAGCACGGTGATAACTCTGCGAGGTAACGCACTGAATGATGACTGAACCAAATGAGCACTGTAAACGGATGCACCACGATGAACCAGATGAGCCATCTAAGAGGGCCTATAAGGACGACCCCTGCTGTGGTGGGACTGCCCTCCAGAAGAAACACTGTTGAAACTACCCAAACCACGAGGCCTCTCTCTCCTGAGCTCCTGACTATGGACCAGCTCTAGCCGCCTAGCAATATCAACAATCTCCTCGAATATAGCACCTGATACATTCTCTTGAGTCATAACAAAGCGCAGTCCATAGTTGAGGACGTCAATGAACCTCCTAATCCTCTCCCTCTCTGTGGGAACCAAGCAGACCGCGTGACAAGCCAACTCTGAAAATCTCATCTCGTACGGGTTCACAGACATACCCTCCTCGCGTAGCTGCTCAAACTTCTTACTGAACTCCTCCTTGTGGGTCGATGGCACAAACTTCTCCGAGAAGAAAATGGAGAACTCGTGCCATGAAAGTGGTGCAACACCGGCTGTCCTACTCTTCTCACACCATATGAAGGTTGCCCCTGTCAGCTGAAAAGTAGTAAATGAGACCCCACTAGTCTCCAGAATACCCGTCGTGCGAAGAATCCGCTGGCACCTATCCAAGAAGTCCTGAGCATCCTCTGACTCAGCCCTACTAAAAGTTGGATACTTGAGCCTCCCAAACCTCTCTAGTCTCTTCTTCTCCTCATCACTCTTAGTTGGACCCACCTGGGCTTGAGCAACTACAATCGGCTGGGCTGATCGTACCCCCAGTGTCTGAAGTCCCTGCACCACCTACTCTGGAGTACGGGCAGCGGGAGTCTAAGCACCTCCCCTGGCTTGAGAAATGGCTGGTGTGGCCTGAACTGAATCCGTATGAGCAAGGCAAGTGCAAAAAGTCAATATCTAGGCCAAATCCTCCTAAAGGCCTGGAATCACAATGGGCTCAACTGGTGCCTGAGCAGGTCCCACCGGCTCAACCACATCTGGGATCTGCTCCTGAGCTGGAGCAACTGGTAGGTCTACTGTTACGACCCAAAACTAACCCCTGTTGTGATGGCGCCTATCGTGGAACTAGGCAAGCTGATTCATTTCCAAAACAAACCGATATTTTCATTTTAAAGATAATTTCAATGTTATTTGACATAAAATCTCCATTAAAAGAGTTCAAATAAAAAAAAAATAGAAGTGCAGAAAAGAAAAGCCCGACATCGGGGTGTCACTAGTCATGAGCATCTTCTATAATCTGTCTAACAATATCAAGGCTAACTCAGCCTGGAAAATAGCTAAATACAACTAGAGGAAGATAAGAGGGAGAAGAGCAGGGGTTGCAATCGCCAAACAACTACCTTGCTATCTCCAAGAAAATCTGCAACCAGAACACTCAATAACTGCTACCGTGTCCAGCTACACCTGAATCTGCACACAAGGTGCAGGGAGTAACGTGAGTACGCCAACTCAGTAAGTAACAACAATAAATAAAGACTGAGTAGTAGTGACGAGCAATAAAGCATATAACGTTCATATCAGGAAATCTCAGTAAAATGCCACATGCTTTTAAAAATCAGGATTTGAATCAAACATTTCGTTTAAACCCAGTTCCAGTAAAAATCATTTAAAGACATTTTTCCAACAGTTTTTCTAACAAAGGCTCAATGCAAAGGTGAGCAAAAATGATGAAATCATAAACATCCCCTCGGGAAAAACATCACTCATATACAGCCCCTCGGGCAAACCTCACAGTCACTCGTGCCACTCGGGCATACCTCACAATCACTCTTGCCACTCGGGCATACCTCACAATCACTCTTGCCACTCGGGCATACCTCACAATCACTCATGCCTCCCAGTCACTCAGCACTCGGCACTCGACACTCGTACTAAGTAGGTACCTGCGCTCACTGGGGGTGTGTACAGACTCCTGAGAGGCTCCTTCAACCCAAGCGCTATAATCTGCATGGACAACTCACGTGCTATAATAATAAAGTATGCTGCAGGCGGGCAACCCTCATGCACACTCATCCTCACAAATCAAGCCCTCGGCCGATATCAAACATAAATATGCTGCAGGCGGGCAGCCCCGATCCACACTCATCCTCACAAATCAGGCCCTCGGCCTCACTTAGTCATAAACCTCTCAAGCCACTCGGGCATTTTAGTAAAACAGGGCATTCGTCCCAAAATATTTATATGCATCAAAATAGAGTCATAAAACTGAGTTATGCGGTAAACAAGTATAAACATGACTGAGTATAGATTTTTAATCGAAAATAATGAGAGGATGGTCAGAAACATCCCCTAAAGGTCCAAACAGCATTGGCGCAAGGCCCAAACATGGCATTCAACCCAATTTACAGAAATTCTTTCTAAAACATATAAGTATCAAATGGTTTCAACAAAGTATGTAACTTTACAGTTGCTACGGGACGGACCAAGTCACAAATCCCCAACAGTAAACACCCACACGCCCGTCACCCAGCATGTGCGTCACTTCAAGACAATAGAATGATACGAAATCCAGAGTTTCATACCCTCAGGACTAGATTTACAATTGTTACTTACCTCAAACCGGTCAAATCTCTAATCCACAATGATCTTACCTCTGGACTCGGCCTCCAAATGCTCCGAATCTATTCACAATCAGTACAATACCATCAATACGCACTAATGGGATGAATTCCACAAGAAAAACTACAAAATTAGACCAAAACCCGAAATTGGCTCAAACCCGGCCCCCAGGCCCACATCTCGAAATCTGAAATTTTTTTAAAAACGAGAAAGCTCATTTACTCACGAGTCTAACCATACCAAATTCATCAAAATCCGACATCGTTTGGTCCTTTAAATCCTTAAATTACTTTCCAAATATTCCAAGCCCTAACCCCTCATTTTCACTAATTACCATGATTAAACAATGTAAAATCACCATATATACAAGTATTAGGGATCAAGTAACTTACTCAACGAAATCCTCTTGATTCCCTCTTCAAATCCCTCCCAAAAGCTCCAAATACCGAGTTGAAATTGTGAAGAATGACCAAAATTCGCGAAGGGTTCTATTTATGGCTTCTGCCCAGGATTTTTGCACCTGCGGCCAATTTCTCGCACCCGCGCGACCGCACCTGCGCAACTCACTTAATCACCCAGATTCCGCACTTGCGTACCCCTTCATCGCACCTACGGACTCGCATCTGTGGTCCGAGGTGCGCATCTGCGAATCCAGTCCACACTCCTCATCTCCGCAACTGCGCTCAAGGCTTCGCACCTGCGAGCTCGCAGATGTGGCAAATTCTTCGCACCTGCATTCCCAGCCTTGGCCTAGAGTCTCCCGCACATGTGCACTCCCCACGTGCACTAGCGGCCTTGCACCTGCGACCCTTTCTTCCGCAGGTGCGGAAATAGCAGAAGCAGCAGCTCCAGCTGCTATTTCCAACTTCAACAAATCCGTTAACCACCCGGAATCACCCCGAGGCCCTCGGGACCTCAACCAAAAATACAAACAAGTCAAATATCAACATACCAACTTAGTCGAACCTTCGAATCACTCAAAATAACATCAAATCATCAAATTACCCTCGGATTCAAGTCTAAGAACTTCTAAATTTCCAAATTAGGCAACCGATGCCGAAACCAACCAACCATGTCCGAATAAGCTCAAATTTTGCACACACGTCACAAATGACACTAGGAACCTACCCCAACTTCCAGAATTCCATTCCGACCCCGATATCAAATTTTTCACTGCCGACCGAAATCGCCAAATTTCTAATTTCGCCAATTCAAGACTAATTCTACCACGGACCCCCAAATAATATTCCGGACACGCTCCTAAGCCCAAAATCACTATACGGAGCTATTGGAATTATCAGAATTCGAATCCGAGGTCGTTTGCACATAGGTCCATATCCGGTCCACTTTTCTATCTTAATGTTTTTCAATTATGAGACTAAGTGTCTCATTTCACTCGGAGTTCCTTTCGGACCCGAACCAACTAACCGGATACAACATAATATAGCTGAATGACATAAAAAGAAGTAGAAATGGGGAAAATGGGGCTATAACTCTCGTAACAACCGTCCAGGTCGTTACATCCTCCCCCTCTTAAACATTCGTTCGTCCTCGAACAGGTCTAAAAACATACCTGGAGTCTCGAATAGGCGTGGATAACTACTCCACATATCCCGCTCGGTCTCCTAGGTGGCCTCCTCTATAGGCTAACCTCTCCATTGCACCTTCACTGAAGTTATATCCTTCGACCTCAACCCTCGAACCTGCTGATCCAAAATAGCCACCGGCTCCACATCATAAGTCATATCACCCTCCAACTGAACTGTGCTGAAATCCAAAACATGGGACGGATCTCTAATATACTTCCGGAGCATGGAAATATGAAACACTAGATGCACACTCGACAAGCTGGGTGGCAAGGCAAGCTTATAAGCCACCTCCCCTATTCTCTGAAGCACCTCAAAAGGCCCAATGAACCGGGGGCTCAACTTGCCCCTCTTCCCAAACCTCATAACACCCTTCATGGGTGATACCTTCAGCAAAACCTTCTCCCCAACCATAAAAGACACATCACGGACCTTCCTATCCGCGTAGCTCTTCTGCCTAGATTGCGCCGTGCGAAGCCACTCGTGAATCAATTTCACCTTATTTAATGCGTCCTGAACCAAGTCTGTACCTAAGAGCCTAGCCTCACCCGGCTCAAACCATCCAACCGAAGATCTACATCTCCTCCCATACAAAGCCTCGTATGGAGCCATCTGAATGCTCGACTGATAACTATTGTTATATACAAACTCCGCGAGTGGCAGAAACTGGTCCCATGAACCCCCAAAGTCAATGACACAAGCACGCAACATGTCCTCCAATATCGGAATAGTGCGCTCGGACTGCCCGTCCGTTTGAGCGTGAAAAGTTATGCTCAACTCAACCTGAGTACACAACTCTCGCTGCACGACCCTCTAAAACTGCGATGTGAACTGAGTACCCCTATCTGAAATGATGGAAACTGGGACACCATGCAGGCGAACGATCTCTCGGATGTAAATTTCAGCCAACCGCTCTGAAGAGTAAGTAGTACCAACTGGAATGAAGTGCACGGACTTGGTCAGCCGATCCACAATAACACAAATAGCATCAAACTTCCTCGAAGTCCGTGGGAGCCCAACTACAAAGTCCATAGTGATCCACTCCCACTTCCACTCTGGGATCTCTAATATCTGAAGCAAGCCACCCGGTCTCTGATGCTCATACTTAACCTGCTGACAGTTTAGACATCGAGCCACAAACCTAACTATATCCTTCTTCATCCGCCTCCACTAATAGTGCTGCCTCAAATCCTGGTACATCTTCACGGCATCCGGATGGATGGAATACTGCGAGCTGTGGGCCTCCTCAAGAATCAACTCTCGAAGCCCATCTACATTAGGCACACATATCCGGCCTTGCATTCTCAGCACGACGTCATCACCAATAGTCACATTCCTAGCATCACCTCTCCGAACCCTATCCTAAAGAACGAGCAAGTGGGGGTCATCATACTGACGCTCCCTGATACGGTCATAAAGAGAAAACCTGGAGACCACACAAGCCAATACCCGGCTAAGCTCCGAAATATGTTATCCGACAAGCTGGCCTGCTAAGGTCTGAACATCTAATGCCAAAGGTCTCTCTGCTGCTGGAAGATATGCTAAGCTCCCGAAACTCTCTGCCTGGTGACTCAAAGCATCGGCCACCACATTGGCCTTCCCCGGATGGTACAAAATAGTGATATCATAGTCCTTAAGAAGCTCCAACTATCTCCGCTGATGCAAATCAAGATCCTTCTACTTTAACAGATACTGCATACTCCGGTGATCAGTAAAGATCTCACAATGAACCCCATACAAAAAATGACACCAAATCTTCAAGGCGTGAACTATGGCTGCTAACTCAAGATCATAGATAGGATAGTTCTTCTCATGGGTCTTCAACTGGCGTGAGGCATAGGCAATCACCCTACTCTCCTGCATCAAAACACAACCAATGCCTATCCTCGAGGCATCACAATACACGGTGTAAGAACCTGAAGCTGATGGCAGAACTAACACTGGAGTTGTGGTCAAAGCAGTCTTAAGCTTCTGAAAGCTCTCCTCACATTCATCCGACCACCTGAATGGAGCACCCTTTTGGGTCAATTTGGTCAAGGGCGATGCAATAGATGAAAATCCCTCCACAAAGAGACGGTAGTAACCCGCCAAACCAAGAAACCTCCTAATCTCTATGGCTGAGGATGGTCTGGGCCAACTTTGCACCGCCTCTATCTTCTTCGGGTCCACCTGAATACCCTCACTAGACACCACGTGCCCTAAGAATGCTACTGAACTGAGCCAAAACTCACATTTGGAGAACTTCGCATAAAGCTTCCCCTCCCTCAATCTCTGTAATACAATCTTCAAATGTTGAGCGTGCTCCTCCTGGCTACGATAGTACACCAGGATGTCATCAATGAATACAACGACGAATGAGTCCAAATAGGGTTGGAATACACTATTCATCAAATGCATGAACGCTGCTGGGGCATTGGTCAGCCCAAAAGACATCACCAAGAACTCATAATGGCCATATCGGGTCCTTAAAGCTGTTTTAAGAATATCTGAATCCCGAATCTTCAGCTGGTGATAATTGGACCTCATATCGATCTTAGAGAACACCCTCGCACCCTGAAGCTGGTCGAATAAATCATCAATACGAGGCAAAGGATACTTGTTCTTGACTATGACCTTGTTCAACTGCCTGTAATCAATACACATTCTCATGGAACCATCCTTCTTCTTCACAAATAGAACTGGTGCACCCCAAGGTGACATGCTAGGCCGAATAAACCCCTTATCAAAGAGTTCCTGAAGCTGTTCTTTCAATTCCTTCAACTCCGCCGGTGCCATACGATACGGTGGAATTGAAATAGGCTGAGTCCCCGGCACCAAATCAATACCAAACTCAATATCCCTGTCAGGCGGCATGCTCGGTAGGTCGGCAGGAAACACATCCGGAAAATCACATACCACCAGAATAGAATAAATAACATGAGTCTATGTACTAACATCCCCCACAAAAGCCAAATAAGATAGGCAACCCTTCTCAACCATGCGCTGAGCCTTCAAATATGAAATCACCCTACTTGGTACATAATCTACAGAACCGCTCCACTCAACCCTCAGAATTCCCGGCATAGCCAATGTCACCGTCTTAGCGTGACAATCTAGAAGAGCATTACATGGAGATAACCAATCCATACCAAATATCATATCAAAGTCAACCATACTGAGCAACAATAGATTCACTCGGGTCTCCAGACCCCCAATAGTCACCATACATGACCGATATACGTGGTCCACAACAATAGTATCGCCCACAGGAGTAGATACATATACAGATGAAACTAAGGACTCACAGATCATATCCAGAAAATGGGAAAAATACAAGGAAACATATGAATACGTGGAACCAGGGTCAAATAATACTGAGGCATCTCTGTGGCAAACTGAGACAATACCTGTAATCACAGCATCTGGTCTGGCAGGGCGAGCATAGAAACGGGACTGACCACCCCCTGATCTGCCTTCCCCTCTAGGACGACCCCTAGCTGACTAACCTCCACCCCGAGCTAACTGGGCAGGTGGTGAGGTAACTGGTGCTATAGTCGGAGGCTGGCTTCTCTGCTGAGATAGACCTCTGTTATGATAAGGAAACTGCCTCCACATATGCCCCAGCTCCCCACACTAAAAAAAACTCCCTGGTGCTGGCGGTGGAAACTAACGGGAACCCCTAGCACCGGGATGACTGGTAGAAGAACCTGGCATGGAAGAGCCCTGAACAGGTGGAGCACGGGATGAAATCTGAATTGGAAGGGCACTAAGTGATGAGTGGCCCTGATGAGAACTGTGAGAACCATGGCCAGATGATGCACCCCAATGAAATGGCCGAGCTGACTGGGCCTATCTGAAATGACGACCTCTACTATGATAGAACTGACCCCCAAAAGGAGCACCGCTGAATCCACCCTGACCACGAGGCCTCTTGGCCTCCCTCTCAACCCTCTCGTGACTGTGAATCATCTCAATCTGCCGAGCAATGTCAACAACCTCATCAAAGGTAGCACCTGAAACTCGCTCCCTGGTCATGAGCAACTATAGCTCATAAGTGAGGCCATCAATAAACCTCATGATCCTCTCTCTGTCTGTGGGAACCAACCAGATAGCATGACAGGCGAACTCGGAGAACCACATCTCATACTGCATCACAGACATATCACCCTGGCGGAGCCACTCAAACTGTCTACGCAGCTCCTCTCTGCGGGATCGAGGCACGAACTTCTCCAAAAAGACCACGGAGAACTGCTGCCAAGTAAGGGGTGCTGCGCCAATAGGCCTGTGCCTCTCTTAAGCCTCCCACCATCTGAGTGCAGCCCCAAAAAACTAAAAACTAGTGAATGAGACCCCACAAGTCTCCAAAATACCAGCAGTACGGAGTATTCTCTGACACCTGTCCAAAATGTCCTGAGCATCCTCTCTGTCTGTACCACTGAAAGATGGTGGCTGAAGTCTCCAAACCTCTCCAACCTATGCTGATCATCCTCAAGCATAGCAGGAACCACATAATCCTGAGCAACAATAACCGGCTGGGCTGGTGGTGCCTCCGGTGTCTGAAGTCCCTGAATAACCTGCTTGGGTGTGCGAGCGACGGGAGTCTGAGTGCCTCCCCTGGCCTGAGAAGTGGCTGCGGCCGTCAAAATAGAGACCGCCTAAGCAAGGCCAGTACACGCTATTAGAATCTGAGCTAGGGCCTCCTGAAGGCTTGGAATCACGATAGGCACAGGTGGTGCCTGAGCTGGTGCATCAACAACTGGAACTTGGTCCTGATCTGGGACAACCGGTGGATCTGTAGGTACTGCTCCAACTGCAGTACGGGCTGCACCTCTGCCCCTACCATAGCCTCTACCGTGGCCTCGGCCTCTCGCGGCCCTGGCTGGAGGTACTGGTGGCTGGCCTTCCTGGACGGTAGTACGAGTCCTCACCATCTTTGAGAGAATGAAACAACAGATGTTTAGTTACTAGAATCAACATATTCGCACGACAAGAATTCAAGAATGTGGAGTTTCGTAAAGGTTCTGCAGCCTCTCGAAGATAAGTACAGACGTCTCTGTACCGATCCGCAAGATTCTACTAAACCCGCTCATGACTCGTGAGACCTATGTAACCTAGGCTCTGATACCAATCTGTCACGACCCAAAACTAACCCCTGTCGTGATGGCGCCTATCGTGGAACTAGGCAAGCCGACTCATTTCCAAAACAAATCGATATTTTTATTTTAAAGATAATTTCAAGGTTATTTGACATAAAACCTCCATTAAAAGAGTTCAAATCAAAGAAAACCAGAAGTGCAGAAAAGAAAAGCCCGACATCGGGGTGTCACTAGTCATGAGCATCTTCTATAATCTGTCTAACAATATCAAGGCTAACTCAGCCTGGAAAATAGCTAAATACAACTAGAGGAAGATAAGAGGGAGAAGAGCAGGGGTTGCGATCGCCAAATAACTACCTTGCTATCTCCAAGAAAATCTGCAACCAGAACACTCAATAACTGCTACCGTGTCCAGCTACACCTGAATCTGCACACAAGGTGCAGGGAGTAACGTGAGTACGCCAACTCAGTAAGTAACAACAATAAATAAATACTGAGCAGTAGTGACAGGCAATAAAGCATATAACGTTCATATCATGAAATCTCAGTAAAATGCCACATGCTTTTAAATATCAGGATTTGAATCAAACATCTCGTTTAAACCCAGTTCCAATAAAAATCATTTAAAGACATTTTTCCAATAGTTTTTCTAACAAAGGCTCGATGCAAAGGTGAGCAAAAATGATGAAATCATAAACATCCCCTCTGGCAAAACATCACACATATACAGCCTTTCGGGAAAACCTCACAGTCACTCGTGCCACTCGGGCATACCTCACAATTACTCTTGCCACTCGGGCATACCTCACAATCACTCTTGCCACTCGGGCATACCTCACAATCACTCATGCCTCCCAGTTACTCAGCACTCGGCACTCGGAATTAGTAGGTACATGTGCTCACTGGGGATGTGTACAGACTCCGGAGGGGCTCCTTCATCCCAAGCGCTATAATCTGCACGGACAACTCATGTGCTATAATAATAAAGTATGCTGCAGGCAGGCAACCCTGATCCACACTAATCCTCAAAAATCAGTCCCTCGGTCGATATCAAACATAAATATGCTGCAGGTGGGCAGCCCCGATCCACACTCATCCTCATAAATCAGGCCCTCGGCCTCACTCAGTCATAAACCTCTCAAGCCACTTGGGCATTTTAGTAAAACAAGACATTCGGCCCAAAATATTTATATGCATCAAAATAGAATCATAAAATTGAGTTATGCGGTAAACAAGTATAAACATGACTGAGTATAGATTTTCAATCGAAAACAATGAGAGGATGGTCAGAAACATCCCCTAAGGGTCCAAACAGCATTGGCGCAAGGCCCAAACATGGCATTCAACCCAATTTACAGAAATTCTTTCTAAAACATATAAGTATCAAATGGTTTCAACAAAGTATGTAACTTTACAATTTCTACGGGAAGGACCAAGTCATAAATCCCCAACAGTTCACGTCCACACGCCCGTCACCTAGCATGTGCGTCACTTCAAGACAATTGAATGATACGAAATCCGGGGTTTCATACCCTCAGGACTAGATTTACAATCGTTACTTACCTCAAACCGGTCAAGTCTCTAACCCGCAATGATCTTGCCTCTGGACTCGGCCTCCAAATGCTCCGAATCTATTCACAATCAGTACAATACCATCATACGCGCTAATGGGATGAATTCCACAAGAAAAACTATAAAATTAGACCAAAACCCGAAATTGGCTCAAACCCGGCCCCCGGGCCCACATCTCAAAATTCGAAAAAATTTTAAAAACTAGAAAGCTCATTCACTCAAGAGTCTAACCATACCAAATTCATCAAAATCCGACATCGTTTGGTCCTTCAAATCCTTAAATTACTTTCCAAAAATTCCAAGCCCTAACCCCTCATTTTTACTAATTACCATGATTAAAGAACGTACAATCACCATATATACAAGTATTAGGGCTCAAGTAACTTACCTCAACGAAATCCCCTTGATTCCCTCTTCAAATTCCTCCCAAAAGCTCTAAAAACCAAGTTGAAATTGTAAAGAATGACCAAAATTCGCGAAGGGTTCTATTTATGGTTTCTGCCCAGGTTTTTCGTACCTGCGGCCATTTTCTCGCACCCGCACGACCGCACCTGCGGTTTAAGAAGCTGCACCTACGGAAATCACTTAATCAACCAAATTCCGAACCTGTGGACCCCTTCATCACACCTGCGGACTCGCATCTGCGGTCCCAGGTGCACATCTGCGAAACTAGTCCATACTCATCATCTCCGCATTTGCGCTCAAGGCTTTGCACCTGCGAGCTCGCAGATGCGGCCAATTCTTCGCACCCGCATTCCCAGGCTTGGCCCAACGTCTCCCGCACCTATGCACTCCCCACGTGCACCAGCTGCCTCACACCTGCAACCCTTTCTTCCGCAGGTGCGGAAATAGCAGAAGCAGCAGCTCCAGCTGCAATTTCTAACTTTAACAAATCCGTTAATCACCCGGAATCACCCCGAGGCCCTCGGGACCTCAACCAAAAATACCAACAAGTCATATATCAACATACCAACTTAGTCGAACCTTCGAATAACTCAAAACAACATCAAATCATCAAATTACCCTCGGATTCTAGCCTAAGAACTTCTAAATTTCCAAATTCAGTAACCAATGCCGAAACCAACCAAACCATGTCCGAATAACCTAAAATTTTGCACACACGTCACAAATGACACTACAAACCTACTCCAACTTCCGGAATTCCATTCCGACCCCGATATCAAATTTTTCACTGCCGACCGAAATCGCCAAATTTTTAATTTCGCCAATTCAAGACTAATTCTACCACGGACCCCTAAATATTATTCCGGACATGCTTCTATGCCTAAAATCACCATACGGAGCTATTGGAATTATTAGAATTCGAATCCGAGGTCATTTACATATTGGTCCATATCCCGTCAACTTTTCTAACTTAATATTTTTCAATTATGAGATTAAGTGTCTCATTTCATTCCGAGTTCCTTCCGGACCTGAACTAACTAACCCGATACAACATAATATAGCTGAATGACACAAAAAGAAGTAGAAATGGGGAAAACGGGGCTATAACTCTCAAAACGACCATCCGGGTCGTTACATCTACATCTACAGGTGTTGCTCTAGCTGCTGTACGAGCTGCACCTCGGCCCCTACCATGGCCTCTAACTCTCATGGCCCTAACTGGTGGTCCTAGCAGTCATCCGCCTAGTTCGGTAGCACGTGTCCTCACCATTAGTGAGAGAATAGAATAATATGAGTTTTGGTTCCCCGAATCAAAAAAATTCGCACACCAAGAATACAAGAATGTGAAGTTTTCCAAAAGTTTCGACAGTCTCTCGAAAATAAGTACAGACGACTCCGTACCGATCCGCAAGACTCTATTAAACCTGCTCATGACTCATGAGACCTATGTAACCTAGGCTCTGATACCAACTTGTCACGACCCAAAATCACATATCCCGTGATGGCGCCTATCGCGATACTAGGCAAGCCAACAACTCAGAAATACATGCATCTTTAATTCAAAAAGTATTCAAATAGATTTAAGTAAATAAAATGTGATAATAACTGGATAAAGACACCGCAACTCAATATAGAATTTTCCAAAGTCTGGGTGTCATTGAGTATATGAGCATCTATACAATAACATGGTCTAATTGCGAAAACACTATCTAGGAGGATAGAACAGTATAAATGAAACTAAAGAAAAAGGAGGAGAGTCAAGGTTTGCGGACGCCAAGCCAGCTACCTCAATAGTCTCCGAACTGAATAAACTCCAACACTATCAACCTCCGTGTCCGGAAGCACTTGGATCTGCACACGAAGTGCAGAGTGTAGTACGAGTACAACCAACTCTATAAGCATCGTAAATAAACACGACAAGGTAAGAGAAACATAAATTATTCATGATACTAGCTATCACTTGCGTGGTTCCATCTTTTAAACCGGTACAAAATAATATTGAAAATTAACTCAACAGGTTTCGTGAGAAAACAACCGTGTGTGTATGTGTATAGTTTCTTAAATACTTTGCTCAGACTATATCATGGCATGTAGAGGTGATAAGCAGTTAAATCAGGTAAATGATCAAGGAAATGCAAATCCACACAACACTAGTCAGATTCTCTAAACTTTCCATATCCGTTCCAAACCACTGATCAGTATTCTCAATAACCGCGTGTACACCATCAAGAGAGAAACATGAGAGGGTGACCCTAGTGGGGTGGATCCGTATCCACACGCTGCACGGACAACTCACGTTTTGCACGCATAACTCACGTGCTAATAATAGAACCCGCACGGATAACTCACGTGCTGCACAGATAACTCACGTGCCAAACTTCTTAACTCTCCAAACTTCTAATTTTTCCAACTTTTGCCAATTCAAACAAAAATCACCTACGGACCTCTAAATCAATATACGGACACACTCCTAAGTCCAAATTCATCATACGGAGCTATCAGAACAGTCAAAACTACATTCCGGAGTCATTTACACATAAGTCAACATCTGGTCAACTCTTTCAACTTAGGCTTCCAACTTTGGGACTAAGTATCCCAATTCATTCTGAAACATCATCGTAACCAAACCAACTACCCCGACAAGTCACATAATAGCAATTGAGCACAGAATAAGTAGTAAATAGGGGAACGGGGCTACAATACTCAAAATGACTATCCGAGTCATTACACAGATCGGGGTACGTGCATCAGCCCCTAGAGGTGGAGCACCTACAGCTACTCATGCTCGTGCTAGAGTGGTGTCTGTGGAGCCACCTATAGATTTAGATTTGGATCAAGTTCCAGATCAAGTTTTTCCACCAGGTCCAGCTTAGGTTTTCGAGGGTTTCATTGCTAATCCAGTGCTTCTAGATAATATTGTCTGGATGTTGGGTTACTTAGACAGTTTGGCATAGGCCGAGATAATTCATTCCTATGGTCCCAACTACTACCTAAGCTAAAGGGGAAACATAGACCCTAGCTACTCATACTCCGGATTAGGCCACTGCTATGTTCCAAACTCTAGTAGTTTCAGTTGTTCCACTAGTCGGGGCAATCCATCTTATTGCTATAGTTAGGCCTGCTATGTCTATTTATGAGAATAAAAGGATGGATCGGTTCCAGAAGTTCGATCCCTATGTTTTGATGGAGATCACGCAGCTGATGCCTATAATTCCTTAGATAGGTGGCATGAGATTTTTCACAGTTTAGGTCTTGTGGAGTCCAATGGAGTTGATTTTACCACTTTCTAGTTGAGAGGGCTAGACAAAAGGTAGTGGCAGACTTATGAGCAGAGTAGACCAGCATGGTCATTCCCTTTCACTCAAACTCAGTTTTATGCCCTCTTCCTAGAGAAGTTCATTCCCCTCACTAGGAGAGATGAATTGCGTAGTCAGTTTTAGCACTTGTAGCAGAATGTTGTGTCAATCACTCAGTATGAGATGAGGTTTGCGAAGTGTCTTTTTATGCAACTTTCTTGATTTCCACTGAGACTGAGAAGATGATGAGGTTCATTGATGGGCTTAATTTTGGAATTAAGCTCAATATGGATAGAGAGACAGAGATCGGGCCTACTTTCCCACAGACATTAGAGATAACACGAATGATTGAGTGCATCCGGGGTCAGGAGAGAGAAGCAGTAACAGATAAGAGGCCTCAACATTCATTAGGATTCAGTAGTACCTCGGCGGGAAAACGTCATTTCGGTATAGGCTATTCTGGTAGGCCACTTCACTCAGCATTTTAGACCTCATGGTACTCTAGTTAGTCACAGTTCTCATGGTGCTCGTTCAGGACATACATCCTACTGTTTGTTTCCAACTTATGGTTCTTGTGGAGGTTATTATGGTCATCATGGACCAACTTAGTCTTAGCAGTTATGCCAGTAGATAGGTTTCTTCAAGTGTGGAGATTTGAGGCATCTTAGGAGAGATTGCCTAGGCTTCGGGGTGATGTCTCATCAGGTTACTCAGGCTATTCTTCCAGCCCTAGTTGCTACACCACCCGCCCATCCGTCTGGGGTAGAGGCCAGGCAGCTGGTGATAGAGGTCAGTCATCTAGGGGTCATCCTAGAGGAGGAGGACAAATCTATGGAGGACATACTCATTGTTATGCTTTTCCTGGTAAACATGAGGCAGAGGTATCTGATGCAGTCATTATAGGTATTATCTGTGTCTGTCATAGAGATACTTCAGTATTGTTTGATGTGGGTTCTACTTATTCGTATGTGTCATCCTACTTTACATCATATTAGGGTATGTCTCTTAATTCCTTAAATGTTCCTACTTTTGTGTGTACGAATGTTGAAGATATTGCAGTGGATCGGGTTTATCGGTCCTGTGTGGTTACTGTTATTGGTTATGATACTATGGTTGATTTTTTATTATTGTACATGGTAGATTTTGAGGTGATTCTTGGTATGGGCTGGTTATCTTCGTATCATGCTATCTTGAATTGTGACGCCAAGACCGTGATATTAGCTATGCCAGGTTGCCTAGATTAGAGTGAAGGGGGTCACTTGGTCGTTCTTCAGGTAAGGTGATTTCATTCTTGAAGGCTCAGCATATCATTGAGAAGGGGTGTCTAGCATATTTAGATTTTATTCGAGATTCTAGTGCAAAGGTTCCTCAATGGATATAGTACTGGTTTTGAGAAAGTTTTCGAAGGTATTCCTTATGGATTTATCGGGTATGCCACCAAATAGGGATATTTATTTCTATATTCACTTGGTTCCAGGAATGTACCCTATATTTATTCTATCATATTGCATGGCTCCAGCTGAGTTGAAGGAGAAGTTGCAAGATTTTCTTGGAAATGGGTTTATTAGACCTAGTGTCTCTCCTTGGGGTTCACCGGTGTTGTTTGTGAAGAAGAAGGATGGTACTATAAGGATGTGCATTGATTATCGGCAGTTGAACAAGTTGTTATCAAGAGCAAGTATCCATTGCTACTATTGATGATTTATTTGATCAACTTCAAGGTGCGAAGGTGTTCTCTAAGATTGACTTGAGATCGCATTATCATCAGGCGAAGATTAGAGCTTCAGATATCTCTAAGATGGCTTTTAGGACTTATTATAGTCATTGTGAGTTCTTGGTAACGTCATTTGGTTTGACTAATGCTCTAGTGGCATTTATGGATTTGATGAACTGGGTGTTCAAGCTTTATTTGGACTCTTTTGTGATTATGTTCATTTACGATACCTTGATTTACTCTTGTAGTAAACATGAGCATGGGCAACATTTGAGGATTGAGCTTCAGACCTTGAAGGAGAAGCATCTTTATGCTAAGTTTTCTAAGTATGAGTTCTGGTTGGACTCAGTTGTATTCTTGAATCAGTAGTGTCCAGTGATTGTATTTAGGTTGATCCATGACGAGCACAAAATAAAATAGGAAATTTGTGCTCGCTAGTCAAAGATAGTATAGTAAAATATCATCTCCACAAGATTGGATTTAAACAATGTTCGAGTAATTTCTGGGTTAAATGCTATTCAGAATGTTCAACACTATGATTTGGGATGAGTACGGATTATAATGAACTACGAAAGTAAAACAATTGACAATTGATTGCGAAGAACTAGAGACTAGTAGATTAGGTTTCTATCAATGTGAGAAATAAGGGTCATGATATGATAAGTGCAAGATGTTATCCTGGAATTGATACTGTTTATTTTCACTATTAAGGTTCTATTGATTCTCTCAAATTCAACAGGTTATTATCCTATTATTTTGACTCAGGTTCCTCTTTCGATTAAACCTAAACCGTCCAAATAAGCTAATATAAAGTGAGGTGAAACTTGCAAGAATCTATTGATAAGAATGGTCTAAGAGAAACGTTTCTCGAATATTTCTCCTTAATTCAAAAGGTAGAACAAAATGCTCTTTAGATTACTTTAAAGAAGTACCAAAATATATTGAGGCATGTGTTGCAACAATATTCAATATTATGCTCCTCTTCTGATTAAACACAATAATGAAAAAAATTACAACTAGAGTTAAAGCTCTTCCAATAAATTTCAGCAATCAAACAATAATCAAATCCATAGATAACAATCAAGTCACAAAATCATGTCAAACCCTAAGGGAAACTACTCCATAATCAACGGAGGAAATCATCACAAATAGAGTTAAAGAGTAAGAAAACATCAATCCAATATTAGAATCAAAACTCCCGTATTGAATTGATGAAAGGATGATAAAATCATGTGTTTTGAAGCCTCCAATGCACTCCCAAAAGCTCCCAAGGTCAAAAGTCCTCTCAAAATTGTATTTTTGGTGTATTTATACCATGTAGGAAAGAGTCCTAGTGGAACTACCCTTTCCAAGCTGAAACAGAAAAGTACTCAGACAAAAAATGCACATGCGCGACGCAGGGCGCGGTGCCCCATGCGCCGCACCATTGGAGAACTTTAGAGGGGTGATTTTTACACTCTATAGAAAAATTGCACTACCACCTTGCGCCCCGTGGCATGGTAGTGCATTTTTCTCAGAGTAATTGTTTTTCTCACTTTTTGGCATCCAGACTTGGTTCTCGACCTTCCAACGTGATCCCGACTTAATTTTTTGGGCTTCTACTCAGACTTCAAAGATCCACATCATCCAGTTTAGCTCCAAACTTGCTTCTTCACTCGAAATCACATCCTACATAATATAACACACGCAATAAGTACAAAGTACTAACACTTAGGCTCAAATACAATCAAAGTGTAATAATTAGAGTGCGAAATATAGTAAAAATATGAGTTCCTATCTTATCATTAATCCCATGAAATTTGAGACTGTTTGGAATTGGCCTAGACCTACTACTACCATAGAGATCAGGAATTTCTTGGGTTTGGCAGGCTAATATCATTGTTTTGTGCAGGGGTTTTCATCTACTGCAGCTCCATTGACTAAGTTGACTCAGAAAAGTATTTCTTTTAGATGGTCTGATGAATGTGAAGATAGCTATCGGAAGCTCAAGGATGCTCTGATTACAGCCCCAGTGTTTGTATTGCCCAAAGGTTCAGGGCCATACACAGTGTATAGTGATGCCTTACATGTTGTCTTGGTGCGGCGTTGATGAGGATAATAGGGTGATTGCTTATGCGCCACGTAGTGGAAACCTCATAAGAAGAATTATCATGTTCATGATTTTGAGTTGGGAGTTATTTTTCATGCACTTATGATTTTTACACTCTGTAGAAATATTGCACTACCACCTTGCGCCCCGCTGCGTGGTAGTGTATTTTTCTTAGAGTAATCTTTTTTTTCTCACTTTTTGACATCCAGACTTGGTTCTCGACCACCGAACGTGATCCCAACTTAATTTCTTGGGATTCTACTCAGTCTTCAAAGCTCCAAATCATCCAATTTAGCTCCAAACTTGCTTCTTCACTCAAAATCACATCCTACACAACATAACACACGTAATAAGTATAAAGTACTAACACTTAGGCTCAAATACAATTAAAGTGTAGTAATTAGAGTGCAAAATATAGTTTAAAACATGAGTTCCTAACTTATCATCAACACCCCACACTTAAACCATTGCTCGTTCTCGAGCAATCAACCTACACTTCACATACAAATGACCTTTTTATCTGACAACTTCACTAACCCATCATGCCAAGAATATTTAAAACAGACAAAGTACCATGCCATAACATCCTAGCCTTAAGACTCGACTCAAAAGCACCATGTAATTTTTCAAAACCCTGCTCACTTACTCTAACATAGAGGCCAAAGACGTTACTTTTCCTTCACAAGTCATGTGCCCTCACACCAAAGATAGAGAGTAGTTACACACACAATAAAGTTCAAGAACAAATAGGAACTCAAGATAGAAAGAATTCACTCACTCTTAGAAATAAAATTCATGTGACACAGAAGATATACCATAGGCTTGCCCGTAGTGTAATACTCTGCTAATTTGAGCTCATTTAGTCAAAGATCAAGTAGGATTTTAATTGGTTGTAATGTAGGCTACAGGACGTGTAAGATACGATTTGGACAAAGTAACTACACTTTCTTAAGAACTTTAATATATACACATTAATAATTCAAACCCCACACTTAAGTTGAACCAAATCCCCCACCTTCACAACATACTAGCACCAAGATTCCAATTTCTTTAAGCACAAATAGGATGAGAACTACTACTAGCAAGGAATCAACTTTTTTTTTTCTAATACATATACAATTTGTTTCAAAGTTCTGATTCTCTTTTTTTTCCAAGCAAATTCACTTTTTGTTTTCTTTTCAATTCCTTACAAGAGGCTCTCATAATATTTTCAAACATTGCACATTTCTCCATTTTTTTCAGTTTCACTCAAAAACCTAATCATACATCCACTTAGCTTTTAACAAGCTCATAACAATTTTAAGTGCTCAAAAAAGGTACATGGTTCAAACAGATAGTCAATTCAAAACTAAGGGGTCAGGCTTGTAGTATGGTTGCCAAAGAAATTAGGATAATAGGCTCAAAGGGGCTAACTAGTGTTCACAACCAGTTTTGATCCTCGCTTTTAAAATTAATTTACTTATACTTAATAATTTACAATAAATATTTTGAAAGTAATTTCTATCAACAAATGCCTATTTCTACAAATTAATTAAGTATTAGTTTTGAAATTAATTACTTAGTATTAGTATTATGTAATTACAAATATACTTACTTTTTTAAGATTATTAAAATAACTTTTATATACGTCACATAGGCCTTATAATTAATTTAACGAATTACTCCTTAATTTTTAGTTAATTAGACTACTATGTTAATAAATTAAAATTAATGTTATAATTCGAAAAATGAAGTATTTATAAACAAGTAATTAAAATAGTTAGTAATTTATATAATAATTATAATTTTACTGTATTTTATTGAAAATTATTAAGCTAATTTAATTTAATTATAAAAGGGATCAAAAGAGGCTAAAGGCTATAATTGCAATTCTCTATTAAAGACCAAGTGGCTATCTTTTAAATTATTTATAGCCCAACACCCAAGCCTAATCCAGAATTGACCCAGTCTAAACAACCCCTTTAATCCCCCTTGACAATCTATGCCACCCTCCCCGGACCAATCAAATCGCGCCACGTGACCCTCTTATCCCAGTCACAAAACAAACACAAATGATCCAGGTCGTCAATCCAAATCATTGACGGTCCATGTTTATTTCCATTTTTCCTTTAATTCTCACCCTTCCAGCGGTTATTATCACAATCGTTGGATCACACCGATCCAACGGTTCCCATATTTTCTTATAAAATATTTTAAAAAAGCCTTAAGTCTTGATTTATCAGGGTCGTTGATCAAATTATCCAACGGCCCAAATCTCATCTCCCCGTTTAAACCCATGAGACCATCCCAGTTACCCCAAACCCTAATCATTTGTCTCTTGACTCAGCCGCCCTAATTTCCCCCTTTCCTCTCTATTCTCTCAAGTCGTCAGCCCATCATTCTCCAAAACCTTGCACAAATTTGTGCGAGGTCACTTGAAATCACTCGAAATCATCTCGTCTGTCCCTGCTACACCGCGAATCCCGCCTGAACATTTCCAATTCAATCGTTACAATTCAAAATTCCAAATCTGAAACCCTAGCTGAAGAGTGAAACTTCAAATCGTTCAAACTGGCTTATTCTCCATCAAATCGGAGCATGCATGAAGCCCCTTCAGAGCTTCATCATAAGGATTTTGTACCCAGAGGTCAAACGCAGTGACCTCTGGGTTTCTGAGCTTTGTCCGATGGGCTTGCCTTCAAACGGTCAACCTCTCTCCACTCAAGTAAAAACTACTAATGATTATTCTCTATCTCTCAGATTCTTAACCCGATTTTGCTTGCATCATCTGAGCTTTGTCACTTTCCACTATTATTTTGAATCCTTTGAAACCCTAAGACATTGAATGCACTATAAATAGAGACTCCAATGCTCTCACCTAACAGACCTAAAACAAATGCAAAAGCAACACTAAGATTTCATAAAAGTTTAGGTTCCCTACTGATTTCTGGTTTTCTTTTTGTTTCTGAGTTCTTTCACTGCTCAAGCCTGAAGCTTTGGGTCTTACTTAATTAAATTGAACTCCTGTTTGGTCTGTTGCCCTAGAAAAGGCCAGTAAATTTCAATCTTATCACTCTTTGTTTGTTTGTTTGATTAAGTATGATTCGTTCTGTTATTGAATGATTGTTAGCGATTCATCAATGTCTTGACTATTTTATATGTTTTGTTAACAATATATAGTTATTAAATATATTGCAAAATCATGAGTTATTGGAGTGATACTGCTGTGATAGTCCTAATGACTATTTGGTGGCCTGTCTCTGTTGTTAAACCTTAAGAAAAGTCTAATAATTCTTAAGCTATCATGATATCTGCTATCTTCAGGCTTCCTTGATATTCTATTAAGCATTAACATTCTGCCTTAAGTATCACTTGTGTTTGTAGTAGTCTATTTGATACTTAGACTTAAACAAATATGAGTCTGTGCAGCTGTTGTCTTGGCCTAGGAATGCTGGTTTATGATACTTGAACTTATCCTCTCCTTTAGCATGCTTTTTTCCTTTGATTCTTGCAAACCCTTTAGAGGTCATTGACTCTCTGACGAGATTGCAGTTATTTGATCACACTGTATGAGTATGATTTGAGCAGACTAGGTTCCTGTACCATCTCTGTATGAATTTAGAAATTCATCACATGTCTTACTTAAGTCATGAGGCCTTATTCAAGATCTGGTATTCTACATTGTTAAAACTAAGCTCCATTATGTCTAAATTCCTACCCTTAATCTGCTTGACAAATTTTCCAAAGTGATAGCATCCCTACCCCCTTTCTGAAGTCTATGTGTTGACACTGTTAGCTTAATGATGATGGAATTTTCATATTTTGATATAATATGACTTCATGTTCCCTGTATAGGTGATCCTGCACTCATTTGATCCTTCAGTACTCGTTTATTTGCTTTCCACAACCATGTGCATGTCTATGTTGATCTTAGAGCTTCACTAAGCCTGCATTAAACCAGGCAGACCTAACTTATGAATTTTAGATAAACTTCCCGCTGTTACTGAAAGAGTTTAACATCATTCTTTGTCAATATGAAGTTAAAAGGTCTTAGGAAAAAGTAGTCATGTCTTGAGATTTAGAAATAAACAAAGTTGGTAGCTTAAGCTTCTTTAATATTCTTTTAGAGTCCTTAATCAGGAATGTTAACTTGTGACCATGTCAATAACCTTTAGAAGTCCTGACCAGGTTAGTAGTTTGTATCTCTGTTGATAAATTGATTGGCAAACCTATTGACATTCTTAGAAGTTCTGACTGAGGTCATAAGTCTGTGACCTTTGCTAACATCTTAGAGCTCTAATTGCAATTTTAGTCCATAATCCTATTAATATCCTTTAGAAGTAATGATTGGTAATGGTATCTCTGTCATCATTTTTTAAGGAACTCAATTAAAGTGGTTAACTTGTTTCTCTGTTAATACCCTCAAAGGTTAGATATAAATCATGCAACTATTCCATCCTTAAGGTGCTTGATCACAAGTGTTTTGGGTTTTAACAGTAGTATGCTAATACCATTGCCTCTATATGTGTTTGAAGCCTTGATTCTCAGACATGTTCAATGTGTTCACTTAGTGTTGGATATATATAGTTAGATAAAGCTGCTTTGTGTTCCTTATGCTATTTTGATTAAGAGAAGGGTATACTTCTGTGGAGTGGTATTATGGTAATTGATTCATATTGAAAGTGCCTCATTGGCACTTAAACCTATAGAGAAGAATGAATCGTTAGTGGTTAAGGGTATTTGGGAGTAGAGTTTGACTCTTGGTTGGGCTACTTTTCCCGACACAAGCATTGCCCTGCGCCTTGAGACCCTTGGGAACTTTGAAGTGTCAGGGAATTCAAAGGGGACCTTGACCTTCAGTGGGACTCTCTCCTTAGCCCTTAATTCATTGACACTCGTTATTCTCTTTGGGTTTAGTGTTTAATGACAACGAAAGATTTTCAATGTGGATCATTTGCTATACATAGACACCATATTAGTGTGACCTTCCTAGTGTTTAGATACTGTTAGTCACCTTCTTTATTTTTTTTGCAAGTTTCATGTATGGACATGTATAGAGTATTATTTTTCTAATGACCTTCTATTTCTTTTTTGAACATGTACAATTGCCTGGGCCTGCCGAGTCCTCAAGGAACTCTGGCCCAAGTCCAGCATTGCTATATCCCGAAAGTCTAAAGTCAGCTTTTACCTGTCCCTATTACTGTTGGGCCTGCCTCTTTGAGGTCCAAATACCAGAGTCCAATCCTCTCCTTTAGACTCCTTTATTGTTTACTACTTCATTGCCTTAGCCTTACTGCCTTGTTGCATTTTGCTGCGTTCTTGTTGTTTTTTTATCTTACATGTATACAACAATTATATATTGGATTGAATGATTTACTTTATATCTTAAGTCATATAAAACTTAGGCAAGCCTTAAAGAACATAATATTAAAAGAAGTATTAGTTAGTAACTAATCCCCCGTTCGCTATTTATAAGTTGTTAGTATCATAAACTACTGTGTTTTCGCTAACTTTTCTTAAATATTTTGAAGCCCAAAAGCTTAGCAAGAGATGACAACTCCTCTTTCAAAAAAGAAAACCTGAACTAAATCACAAGTTTGACCTTCAAAAAGAAAATCAACGCATTTCGAAAATAAGGTGTTGCCGCCCCAAATACAGATTTTCAAACGATTTTCTTCAAGTCGAATATATAAAAGCCAAGGTATATCTTAGGCTTACCTTCATCTCATTAGAGTAATATGAACTTCCATGCTTTAGGAACAAAGTGTTTTAACTTAGCCTTCCTTTTGAAATATTTTTCTAAATACAAACACCACACGCATTTTTAAAACTCTTTCAAGCATACATACACTAACATTATTTTTCCAAGACTCCTCTATAAATGCCTTTTCTAAACTACACACTTCTTTCGTAAGTGTTATGTCCTGATGCATAGCAAGTCATACTCTCTTTTAAAACTAGTTAAGGCATAGTGTAAATAATTAATTCTAAATCTAGTCTAAGTCCAATGGAGCTACCTTGGGTAGATTTTAAGGTATACCCTAGTATACCTTTAAATATTAGGTGGCGACTCTCTTTCATCAACAACAGAGAAAAAATAAGTTGAATCTTATTTTGACTAGTGCAAAATAGAGTGCAACAATATGGAGACTCTGCTGGTGAATTTCACACTTAGGTTCTGAACTTAGCAGGCTTAGACTAAATTTGGCATTTAGATTTATTTGTACATTGTTTTAACTGTACATAAAATTGCAATTACGTGCTTACCTGCTATATTTGCTCTTTATGCTTATTATCATACTTATTGTTGCTATACTCTTATCTATTACTGCTTTATGTATATACTATCATCACATTTCTTCCTATCGTGTCTTGGCGTACACTATCATACACAATGGCACGCGAGGGTTGTCTTTTACACCCCTCCGAGCCTTTTTTCAAAACTCTCTAGTTTCAGAGAATAGCTTTGTCAGGTGAACTGACATAACTTCTGGAAGCCTTCAGTCCAATTCAAAAGTAGGAAACACTCTACTCTAGCAAGATCCTTCTCGTCATGATCCTTCGAACCATGCCGACGATGAAGCTTCTAGTAGTGGAGATAGAGATGATGCAGTACAAAACACTCATTGAATGATGTTTGAACTTTTAACTTGTGAAACGTTTTGTTGTTGGATATTTTGAAACTCTATAAATATTGTCAATATAGTTTTGATAGTTGTTATTGTTGTTGTTATTGGTTGAATGATAGTAATGTAATGCTACCATTATAGGTGATTGGTTGTTGGCAAGTAGTGCAGCTGTAAAATAGTTGTATTCTACCAAAAACTTACCCAGAAAACCGACCGCCTATCGACTGAAGTCGATCAGAAATGTTCAATTGAATTTTCCAAAAATTTAAAGTTACCGACCGACTTCGGTCGGAATTTTTTATTTAAAATTTTATTTATTTTAACAATACCCACCGATTTCAGTCGGAAATGAACATTTTTTTAAAAAATAAATAATTAATATTCCGACCGATTTCGATTGGAAATGAACAATTTTAAAATATAATAATTAAAATTCCGACCGATATCAGTCGCTAATTTAAAAATAATTAAAAAATATTTTCAAGAATTCCGATCGATTTCGGTCGGTAAATTTAGATTGTGTCTGATTTTTTGGTCAAAGTGCGTTGAAAATTACCGACCGATATCATAAGCGACCATTTCTTTTTGGAAGAATTAAAGTTGGTCAGAAATCGGTCAGTTTTTGTTCAATTCCGACCGATTTCGATCGGTTTTTCTGGACGCTTTTTGACAGTTTTCTAGTAATGAAGCTACTAACAGTAGATAGGCTTGCTAAATGGAGAGTAATTGTGAACACTGCATATGTACTTTTCAGAATAGTACTGAGACCAAAGATCACTTATTTTGACAATGTCTTTTTTGCTAACCTACTATGGTGTAGACTTTTGAGATGGGTGTAGATACAATAAAGTTGGCTTCCCAGATAAGATCAACACTTTTAGTGGATCATACAACAGTCCAAAGGGAAGACAAAGATGGCCAGGTTTCTTATATTGATATACACTGAATATGTACATGTAACATGGAGAGAAAGGAACTGCATGCAGAATCTTTGAACAAAGCTAAAGGGAACATGAAAGTCTTGCCAAGGAATTCTTCAATCTTTGTTACTGTATATAGTCAAAACCGGTCTTGCCTTTCGTATGACTGATCGAGACTAGACCATGATAGGGCAAGGTTCAAACTCGTGTTATATCGAACCATGATGCGAAGTTAGATTACCATGCTCGTGACCCAGAGATCGATTAAGATCGAGATCGACCAAGATCGAGACCAGCCAAGATCAAGGTCGAGCAAGAACGAGACCAAGCAAGATAGAGATCGAATGAAACCAAGGGAAGCTTACTGATCCAAATAACGGAAAGACGAAATATCCGTAATCGGACGAGGATTGCGGCGAAAATCCCGGCACGTATCAAGGAGAGGCCGATTAATTAGCCTATCATGGGATTCCTTACTGTATTTAGAATTGTACCAAGAGTAGAACTCCCTTACTATATAAAGGAGGTCTGATCATTTGTAAGGGGGGATTTTTACACAATACATAGAATATACTGCCTCTTTTTAGCTTTCAATATCTTGGTACTCTATTCTTATATCATTTGAACCTTCACTTATTTCGAGGGTGACCGAACTCAAGGGCCGAGGATATTCGATTTGTTTGGTTTGCATTTATTTCTTTCACAGTCAATTTCAATATTAATATATATATATATATATATATATATATATATATATATATATATATATATATATATATATATATATATATTATCAATTTGTGCCAAGTTATATCATGTATTCTTAAAACCGCGTATAAATTTAATTGTTACCCATTTTTTGGATAAAATGTTTGGCACCCACCGTGGGGCTAAGTATAATAGTGATCGCCTGGGACTAACTTTCGTAACACACACTATTGTACATTTGTTCTTATGAGTATCTTTGATTCTAGGCTAAAAAACAAAAATGTCAAACTCTCAATCAGTGCCTCTACATGTTGACAACGAGTCCGGTCACTAAGGTAAAAATAACGACATAGCGCCCGGTAGCGAGAAACTGCCTGCTGATCCCGCCAAAATTCTGATCGCAGATCTGATCGACGCTAATTCGCATGTGGCTATCGATGCAAATTTGCCTACCGACCTCGAAAATAGATTTCGTGGTAGCGCCTGGTTGGTGACTCGAAACGCACAAAATGTTGAACGAGACGGGATCAACCTACAAATGATCTTTGGAATGTTGCAGGCTCAACAGGCGGCGATAGCTCAGTTGCAGAACCAAAACCGCGCACCAAGCAGGGCTGAGCCCGATCCTCCCCGGGAAGTCACCCGCAGTTATGAATCGGTCGTAGAAAGGTCAAACGAACGTGAATCAAGGGCTAGATCCGAAGTTATGAAGATGCTTGAGGAGCTGACAAAACGGATAGAATCAGGGGAGAAGAAGATCGAGGCCAACGACAAAAAGGTGGAAACTTACAATTCCAGGGTAAATCAAATCCCAGGAGCCCCTCCGATATTGAAGGGCCCGGATTCCAGGAAATTCGTACAAAAACCTTTTCCTCCGAGTGCTATCCTCTGAGTTCGTACAAAATCGAATCCGTGTTACTAACAAAATTTGGGGAGACCCTGTCAAAGGGAGTTATGATATGGTACCACAATTTACCACCTAGCTCTATTGATTCTTTTACTATGCTTGCAGATTCTTTCGTAAAGGCACACGCTAGAGCCATCAAGGTCGAAACCAGGAAATCGGACCTTTTCAAGGTAAGGCATAAGGACAACGAAATGCTCAGAGAATTCGTGTCTCGATTCCAAATGGAACGAATGGACCTCCCACCGGTCGTCGATGATTGGGCGGTTCAAGCTTTCACCCAGGGACTCAATATTCGAAGCTCGGTGGCTTCGCAGCAGTTGAAGTAGAATTTGATAGAATACCCGACTATCACTTGGGCCGATGTACATAATCGGTATTAATCGAAGATCAGGGTCGAAGATGACCAACTCGGGGCTCCTTCCGAGTCCGTTTATCCTATCAGACCCATCAACAGAATTAAGAGGGATATCGACCGAGAACCAAGGTTGAACAGGGATCGATACCGGTCGTATAATGGAGATCATAGGGGCAACGGACCTGGGCACAACCCTGTACAAAGTGAAAGAAGAAATAACCGAGGCTAGGGCTCTCGAGGGCTCAGGAGCAAGAATGGTTTCGACAGGTATACCAGACCCAAAGAAGCACCACGATTGTCAGAATATAACTTCAATGTTGATGCATCCGGCATCGTATCGGCTATCGGACATACCAAAGACACTAAATGGCCTCGACCTCTACAAACCAATCCAACACAAAGGGATCCCAACCAAATATGCAAATATCATGGCACACATGGCCACATAACAGAGGATTGTCGATAATTGAGAGAAGAAGTAGCTCGGTTTTTCAATGATGGGCATCTTCGAGAATTCCTGAGCGACAGAGCTAAGAATTATTTTAGAAACAGGGATTCCAATAGATAGAATGAACAAGACGGGCCCCAACACGTCATTCATATGATCATCAGGGGGGTCGATGTTCCTCAAGGTCCGATGATAAAGCGCACCAAAGTATCAATCACAAGGGAAAAATGGACTCGAGATTACATACCAGAAGGAACTTTATCTTTCAACGACGAGGACGCAGAAGGAATTATACAGCCCCATAATGATGCACTAGTGATTTCTGTACTCATGAATAAAACTCGAGTTAAACGTGTATTAATTGATCTAGGTAGTTTGGCCAACATCATTCGATCAAGGGTCATAGAACAACTCTGCCTACAGGACTAAATCGTACCTTCATCCCGAGTGCTAAACGGATTCAACATGGCTTGTGAAACTACTAAGGGAGAAATAACGTTGCCGGGTAAACGTAGCCGGTACCATCCAGGAGACCAAGTTTTATGTGATCGAAGGAGATATGAGGTACATTTCCCTGTTCGGGAGACCATGAATCCACAACATGAGGGCTATGCCCTCGACCCTTCACCAGGTATTAAAATTTCCAACACCAAAAGGGATAAAGAAGGTTTATGGGGAGCAGCCCACCATACAAGAGATGTTTGCTATCGATGAATTAATTCCGATATCAACACTCTCATCTACAAAGAACTCAGGTTCAAAAGCAAAACAGGAAGCCAAATAGCATTCATCGATGCCAGCCTCGACCCAATCGGAGAAGCAATGGATTAATGAAGATGATGATTATGGGATTCCTCGATCCTTCATAATCCCCGATGATTCCGACACCACCAAATAAACGGTCGAAGAGCTAGAGCAAGTCATACTAATCAAACATTTGCCCGAACGAAAGGTATACCTGGGCACGGGGTTAACTCCCGAGCTCAGGAAAAACTTATTTAATTTCTTATAGCTAATATGGATTATTTCGCTTGGTCCCATCTCGACATGAAAGGGATCCCACCAGAGATCACCATACATAAACTAAGCTTGGACCCGAAGTTCCATCCGGTAAAGAAGAAAAGAAGACTCCAGTCTGAGATCAAGCATGCCTTCATCAAAGACGAGGTAACCAAGCTTCTTAAAATAGGGTCCATCCGGGAAATAAAATACCCCGAATGATTAGCAAACATAGTGGTAGTCCCTAAAAAAGGAAACAAACTTAGAATGTATGTAGATTACAAAGATCTAAATAAAACATGCCCCAAGGACTCTTTTCCTTTGCCTAATATCGATCGCATGATCGATGCCACGGCCGGCCACGAGATCCTCATTTTTCTCGATGCCTATTCTGGGTACAACCAAATACAGATGAACCCGGACGATCAGGAGAAGACCTCGTTCATCACTAAATATGGAACCTAATGCTATAATGTAATCCCGTTTGGATTAAAAAATGTTGGTGCCACGTACCAACGCCTAGTAAACCGGATGTTCGAAGAACAAATAGGGAAATTCATGGAATTTTACATTGATGATATGTTAGTTACATCCCTGCGAGTAGAGGACCATTTGAAGCATTTGCAGGAAACCTTCAATATATTAAGGAAATACAACATGAAGCTGAAAACAGAAAAATGCGCATTCGGGGTCGGGTCAGGAAAATTTCTCGGGTTTATGGTATCTAACCGAGGAATCGAGATCAACCCCGACAAGATCAAATCTATCGAGGATATCACGGTAGTAGACAATGTAAAGGTCGTGCAAAGGTTAACCGGGCACATAGCCGCCCTGGAGCGTTTTATCTCGAGGTCCTCCGATAAGAGCCATCGATTCTTCTCGTTGCTGAAGAAGAAAAATAACTTCACATGGACCTCGAAATGCCAGCAGGCCTTGGACGATCTTAAATGTTACTTATCGAGCCCGCCGCTACTTCACACGCCGAGAGCAGACGAACAACTGTACTTATATTTGGCAGTATTGGAGATAGTGGTAAGTGGAGTCCTAGTCCGGGAAGAACAAGGTACGCAATTTCCAGTTTATTACATTAGCCAGACCTTAGGTGAGGCCGAAACAAGATATCCCCACCTAGAAAGGTTGGTGCTCGCTCTGATAAGCGCCTCTAGGAAACTAAAACCGTACTTCCAATGTCACCCCATATGTATTGTAACAACTTATCCACTTCGAAATATTATGCATAAGCTCGAGCTTTCGGGGCGGTTGGTAAAATGGGCCATAGAAATCAGCGGGTATGATATCAAACATCGACCCTGAACAGCCATTAAGTCTCAAATTTTGGCAGACTTTATGGCTGACTTCACGCTGGCCCTAGTACCCGAGGTTGAAAGAGAGTTGTTGGTAAACTTGGGTACGTCCTCAGGAATCTAGACCCTCTTTACGGACGGTGCTTCGAACGCAAAAGGGTCTAGACTCGGTATCGTACGAAAACCACCCACAGATAATGTGGTTAGACAATCTATTAGAACTGTGAAATTGACTAACAACGAGGCCAAATATGAGGCCACGATTGCAGGTCTCGAACTAGATAAAGGCTTGGGAGCGGAGGTGATCGAAGCCAAATGCAACTCCCTCCTTGTGGTGAATCAGGTTAATGGAACCTTCGAAGTTAGGGAAGAACGAATGCAAAGATACCTAGATAATTTACAAGTAACTTTGCACCGATTTAGGGAGTGGACTTTGCAACATGTGCCTCGAGATCAGAATAGCGAGGTCAATGCCCTCGCAAATTTAGGGTCATCAGTCGAATACAACGAGCTCAATTCGGGGGCCGTCGTGCAACTCACGAGGTCAAAAAGTTGAAGAAGGCCACGCCGAAATGAAATCCACAAGCTTGACCTGGGATTGGAGAATAAATACATAGAGTATTTGAAAAACGAAAAGCTTCCTTCAGATCCAAAAGAGTCGAGGGACCTGCGCACGAAGGCAGCACGATTCACCATATTCGAAGATGGAACCTTGTTTATAAGAATGTTAGTTGGTCCACTAGCGATATGTCTAGGACCAGGAGACAATGAGTATGTTATGAGGGAAGTTCACGAGGGCACTTGCGGAAATCATTCCGATGTCGAATCATTGGTTCAAAAGATAATCAGAGAGTGCTATTATTGGATAGACATGGAAAAAGATGCGAAGGAGTTTGTTCGAAAATGTGACAAATTCCAAAAACATGCGCCGATGATTCACCAACCCGGGGAACTACTCCATTTCGTCTTGTCACCATAGCCGTTCATGAAGTGGGGAATGGATATCGTTGGCCCTCTTCCATGGGCACTAGGTAAAGCTCAATTTATTTTGTTTATGACTGACTATTTTTCGAAGTGGGTTGAAGCACAGGCCTTAGAAAAAGTTAGGGAAAAGGAAGTCATCGACTTCATTTGGGATCACATCATATGTCGATTCGGGATGCCGTCCAAAATTGTGTGTGATAACGGAAAACAGTTCATCGGCAGCAAAGTAACCAAATTTCTTGAAGATCATAAGATCAAAAGAATCCTATCAACACCTTATCATCCTAGCGGGAACGGGAAAGCCGAATCAACCAATAAAACCATCATCCAAAATCTTAAAAAGAGGCTAACCGATGTTAAAGGAAAGTGGAAGGAAATTCTGCCCGAAGTTCTTTGGGCATACCGTACAATCTCGAAATCCAGTACCGGGGCTACCCCATTCTCATTAGTCTATGGTGTCGAAGCTCTAATACCAGTCGAAATCGGAGAATCTAATATCCGGCTTCGATACGTAACAAAGGAATCAAACGACGAGGCCATGAATACGAGCCTAGAACTATTGGATGAAAGGTGTAAAGCCGCCCTCATCCGATTGGCCACCCAAAATCAACGATCGGGGACTTAGTGCTAAGGAAAGTCACCCTCAACACCTGGAATCCGAATGAAGGGAAATTGGATCCGAATTGTGAAGGACCGTACCAAATTCTCGAGGTTACCGGAAAAGGGTCATACAAGCTTGGAACGATGAATGGAGAACGACTACCGAGAAATTGGAACATATCTCACCTAAAGCAGTATTACTGCTAAGGTACAACCCTTTTTCATTTCCTTTTCCATTTCATTTTTTATTTTTCATACTAACACTTGCAGGTGGTCAACAAGAAACGACGATGGATTTTTCGGCAAATGGCACAAAGTCTTTAGGTCTGAAATCACGTGTTGCACTCTTTTTCCCTTAGACCGATTTTGTCCCAAATGGGTTTTTTGGCGATGTTTTTAACAAGGTAACCATGAATCGTGTTAACTTATAATAAAGCTCGATTACGAATCGACACCGAAGATCAATTCAATAATATTCGAGGTCACTTTGCAATCAACCTCGAATACTGGGGGGCTACCCTCGGATATGCATTGTCTTCGGGTATCAACTCTAGCAAGGAAACTACTTCATAAAGGGAGGGTCTCGATAAAAATGATTTATTGCAAGGGATAAACGGTCAAAATGAACCGTGCTCATTTAGATTGCTCTAACCCTGGCATAAAACATGTATGCATGCATGGTTATTTTGATCGAGAATAAAGATAAGTACTTTCCTTGCAATCATCTTATGTTTTATAATTTTTCCTCTTTACATCCCTTTAGAGAACTTCGTACTTCCGAAACATAACTAGCCCAAGGGCAATACATAATCAGAATGCGAACGACTACCCCCTCATTTATGGACTGCACTCCAACTCAAACAGTCCATGTCATCGGGCCTTGGGGGCAAAATACCTATTAGGCAACTCCCCGATTTCTAAAAAGGCCACGTCCACCCCAATCGGGGACTGTTATCTTGGGCAAGCCCGGATGACTCGGGAAAATAAGCCCAATGGGCAGTTCTCAAACTAAAAGCCTACGACCAATTTAACACGGCCCGGAGAAGTCCGAGACACGTAACAAAAGCAGGCCTTCGAAAAAGAGAAAAATTTTCACAACCGGTTCTTAAGGCTGCCCTCGGCAAAGTCATAAACTCAAGATATTTTCGGAGCAAAATCTTCGGTAACATCGAACCACAATAACACCTTAACCCAGAAAGGCAATAAAAGTAAGATTTGTTCGAACCCTCGAACACAAATTGTTTCATGCTAAGGCATTCCGACCTTTGTGAATAAAAGTAATAAAGCAAAAACTTTGCCTAATACAAAATTTACAGTAGCCAAAACGGCCCCAAAAAAAGTGCTAAAGAAAGCAAAACTATAAAGGCCTAAGTAGCCTGGTCCTCATCGGGGGTAACACTTCCATCACCCGGATCTTCCCCGTCTTCAGATTCGGTTAAGCTATCGGAGTCCTCCTCAGGAAAGGCCAGCTTCCGGGTCCTGGTTTCCTCTACTTTGGCGTTCTCGATTTTGGCCATAACATCGAAGCCCTGAGCGTGAACTCCCTCGAGGGCTTTCCTTAGAGCTTTCCATTTTTCATGATCCACCATGCTCTTAGCCTTCGCCTGGATGGCCTCGACATCGACCTTAAATTAAGCTACTTTGGCATCAGCTTTGGTGTTGGCCATGACCACCTCAGATCTGGCTACTTCGAGTTTGCTAGCCAAGCTTGCCTTATCAGAAACAGCCAAGTCCAATCAAGTTTGAAGCTCCATGATTTTCTCGACCTGCACCGAGGTCTTCTCTTTTGTGGCTCGGAGCTGGGCCCCGGCCGACTCTAGTTGTGCTTGGATGGATTCCTTGTTCGAGGCTAAAATGTCCATACTTTTCTTGAACCCTTCAGCCTCGGCTTGTATTGTATCTACTTGTTTCTGAAGCTCCCCGATCTGTTCGAGCCTCTGACGGACCTACAGGATTGGATCGTTAGTTACTATCTCCAATTCATCTTTACTATCTGAAGCACTTAGAATACCTGCTCGGCCATCTCAGCATGCTCGTCCCGAGTCGTTATTAAATCAGCCTGAAGGTTCTCACTAAGAAGCTTGTAGGTTTTACTTTTCTCAGTGAGGTCCTAGACCTCGGTTTCATGATGTGTCAATTCCTCCCGATATCGGAGGAAAGCCTCGTGATGTAGCACCGAAGCCTACAAGCATAAGGGAATATATTATGGTTATTTACAAGTTTAAAAGTTAGAATATATGAGAAAGAAAAGGCACGCCATTGAATAGACTAGTAGCCTTCGACGACGATTCCTTCCTTGATACCAGTAGGTCACCGAGCCCGGTGACGTCTTCCAAAGCAGCGAACTCAACCCCGTCTAAGAAGCCGTGGATATTGGTCACCCCCTGAGGACTCAACATACCGGCTTCACGGATCATGGCATCCGAAATCTGAGGAGAGCAACTGAGGTCGATCGCTCCAAGTTCGTCTATTGGGGTACTTTCCACGCTCTCTCTCTCTCGACCCCTCTAGCTCGGGGCGAAATGGGCTCAACCCTTTCTGGCTCGGACCTTTCAACTTGAGCTCTCTCACCGACCTCCTGTCAGGATGCTTCAACTTCAGCACTTGCCGGTTCGAGAACTTCCTGTACGGCAACGCCGGCACGCACACGGGCCACCAATTTGGAATTATCTTCCTCTTATTCTTCTGACTCGTCCCTTAATCGGCGGATTGAATCCGAATACATAGCACCGACGTCCCCCATGGGCTTGCGAGAACTCCTCGCTGGTCTTTTCTTTTTCGAGCCCAAGGAACTCGGAGCCTCTTTCCTCTTCTTCTCTTTGGCTTGCTTCGGAGCAGGGGGGTGGGGAAGGACTTCTTAGTCACCATATGGGGGCCTCATTGCAACATCCTTTCCGAGGTCTAAGAAGGAAACAATATGAGTGAGCCCGAGAAAAATCCCGAAGGATACCGTTCTTAGGAGGAAACTTACCATGATTGTGGGCATCCCATCGACCCTTCGACAACTCCATCCAAGCATGCTCTGAGTATGGCCTCTGTAACACAAGGCCTTCGACCCACTTTTTAAGTTCCAAAATTGGGTCCGACATCTGGGCCACAACTGCGACACCAAAAAATATCAATAAAGAAAGAACTAAGAAGAAAATCAGCGAGATTAAACCTTCAAAGCGGAGTACTACTTACATTTCATGTTCCATTTCTCGGGATATGGCATGTCTTCAGCAGGGATCAAGTCCGAAGTCCTTACTCGAACAAATCGGCCCATCCAGCCTCGGCGCCGACCTTCATCTATGCTCGAGAACGGAGCCTTACTGGCTCGGCGAGCAAGCTTGATCAGCCCCCCTCGATAAAGTCGGGGACTATATAGGCGCATAAGGTGGTCGAAACTAAAGGGGAATCCCTTGATTTTCTTTACAAAAAATCGGAGGAGAATCACTATTCTCCAGGAAGAGGGGTGGATCTGGTCGAGGGTCACATCATACCTCTTGCAAAAGGCAATAATGATAGGGTCTAAGGGACTCAACGTAAAGGGATAAGTGTAAACACTTAAAAATACCTCCACGTGAGTAGTGATCGATTCCTCGGACGAAGGAACCACAACATGCTTATTGACCCAGTTGCAGTCTTGTTTAACCCCAGCGAGGAGTTTTTCGGTGATTGTGCATTTATACCTCGAGACCGGCTCACATCAGCCCGTTATCAAGGAGGCCTTTTCGACCCTAAAATTAGTAACGGTCGGACACCCTACCGGAATGAATTCCTCAGGGTGGGGTTCCGCCGCAGCCTCACCGCCGGCGGGCCGTGATGAAGAAGCAGCCTCCTTTTGCGGTACGGTTTTAGAAGTTTTCTCCATTGAAGAACAGGAGAAAAGAGAATTAAGATAGTATGCAGATTGATGAGAATTCAAGAAATTTGGGTGCAAAAGTTGTAAAGCAAAGGGGTTTTTGAAGAAAAAGCAAGAGTAGGAAGAGCTTTGAACGTAAAAAGTTTGAATGAGAAAAAGCTAGGGTACTTATAGCTTGCTGGTGACAGTTCAGAACCGGTAGTGGCCGACCAACGACTGACAGAAATTTAATACCTTGATAACTGGACCGACGGGACATTTCGAGTTGTTTCTTACGTCATGAACCAGTGTACTAGTGACGTTTCGTCATTTACATCATGACCCGTCGAGGCGTAGTTCGGAAGTTCATATCGTTTCTCGTCATCTTCTCTCCGAAAAACGAGGGGACTATCTGTATACGGTCAAAACCAGGCTTGTCTTTCATATGACTGATCGAGACTAGAACATGATAGGGCAAGGTTCAAACTCGTGTTATATCGAACCATGATGCGAAGTTAGATTGCCGTGCTCGTGACCCAGAGATCGATTAAGATCGAGACCGGCTAAGATCGAGGTCGAGCAAGATCGAGACCAAGCAAGATAGAGATCGAACAAAACCAAGGGAAGCTTACTGAGCCATATAACGGAAAGCTGAAATATCCGCAATCGGACGAGAATCGCGGCGAAAATCCCGGCACGTATCAAGTAGAGACCGATTAATTAGCCTATCATGGGATTCCTTACTGTATTTAGAATTGTTCAAGAGTAGGACTCCCCTACTATATAAAGGGGGTCTGATCATTTGTAAGGGAGGGATTTTTACGCAATACAATGCAATATACTACCTCTTTTTAGCTTTCAATATCTTGTTGCTCTGTTCTTATATCATTTGAACCTTCACTTGGTTCGAGGGTGATCGAACTCAAGGGCCGAGGATATTTGATTCGTTTGGTTTGCATTCATTTCTTTCACAGTCAATTTTAATATTAATATATATATATTTTCTCGATGTGTGCTATATATATATATTATCAATTTGTGCCAAGTTATATCACGTATCCTTAAAATCACGTATAAATTCAATTATTACCCGTTTTTTGGGTAAACAGTTACAAAGGCTCAGCTTCTAATACTGACTGCTTATATGCCTGCTACTGCTAGCTTTATGTGCAAGAGAGTAGTTCCTTTTTCTAAACTTTATTTCTCGTTATTCTGTAGTATTGGTGACCTCTGAGAGATTAGCTGATTGAGATTGGCTAAGCTATGCTTTGTAATTATTCACTTGGTGATTAATTAAATAGCTTAATTACCAACAATTTTTTTTTTTTTGAAACGGTACCTTTTCTCTTCTTTTTTTATTAATTATTAAAGAGCTGTAATTAAGTCTTTAATTGTTTGGATGAACTGAAATCGTGAAGATTTTTGTTCATAACACCTGGGTTTCGGATAATTTTGAAACGGTTCATTTCGTATTAGAACTACAATTAAACCTTAATTGTTTCTGAATTTAATAATTGAGTATATTGTATTAAAATAAAAGGCAAAAGGCAAAAATATGAGAAATTAGATAAATATATTTTCTGGGAGGGGCCGCGTAGATGGTTTCTAAAAAATGGTCTGAATTCATTTATATAGTGAAGTGAAATTATGGGAAATTAATGACACATTTATTCGTCATTTCCAACTTTAAAACGTTACTACTATTTTACTTCATTAATTCCCCCTCACTCCTAATTTTCTATTAGATGTATATACTCACAAATTCTCCTCCATTCCAATATTTTTCTCAAAGACACAAGATGACAAAGCTGATGAGACTTGTAGCAATTGCCGCAGTTTCCATGTTTCTTCTCGTGACACCAATAGCACTAGCCATTGAAGAAGAGTTCGGCAATGGTGTTGATCTGTCAGATACGGATGTTATTGATTATGATCAATCGAAGTCCAACTATGATGAAGAATCATATGATTCTTCGCTATATTCAGTTCCTGGTCATAATAATAAACAAGCGTTGGCACCTGAGTCGTACCCTGGATTTCACACACAAGTGGGGGAATGTTTGGAAAAGATTTCAGACGATTGTGGAGTGATCATTTTCAACATGATATTCGATAGTGGAAAGTATAGCAATGTAGAAGAGTGTTGTGGCCAGCTTTTGACACTTGGGAGAAAATGTCATAACATTATTGTGGAGTCTACTCTTGACAGTCCTGAGTTGAAGGGAGTGAATAAAACTGAGGTTTGGGGAAATAGTGACAACCTTTGGAAGGAATGTGGTGCTTCTGCTCCCCTTTAATTAATTTTTCGTCTGTCAAGTTTATGAACAATTCTATATGTTTATGCTTTCTAATAAATTGTTAAAATCATAGTATGTGTGTAACGCTTTTTTTTTTTCTTTTTCGAGATATTATGCATGTAACGATGACATTGATTGTTTTGCTCTGTATATCTCTAGTACTTTGTAGCTACTTCATTGAATAGCTCAATACTTTTATCTAAGTACGCTATTTCATGGAGTATTTTTCTTTTTCGTTTTGGGTTTTTCGGATTTCAGAGTATGATTCTTTCCACCTAAGGAAGTTGAGAGACATTCATTTCGTGTTCGTTATTTGTTTCGGAGAGCTTGTAAAATAGAGCAAACTGAGGGCATGACTATCACAAATATTCTCGTAGGTGTTACAAATCCTGCAATCCACTTGCAACGATGGATGTCCATAACAGATTTTTGAATGTTCCGTATTCATAACAAGTTTTGGAATGATTCTGTATTCATAACAGGTTTTGGATTGGTTTTGTAACAACGAAATATTTCTATAAATAGGTTCACTGATGAACCAATTCGATACAGTTAAAAATAGAAAAATTTCTCTCTTCTAATATTATTATTCCCTGCTTATATTAAATTCTAGTTAATTACATAGCTCTTGCTATATTGTTTTTATTTCATAATACATTATCAGTACGAGCTAGAGTACTACTATAAAATTTCTATGGCCCGGTGCGTGTCCATATCATAAAATTTCTAGTATTTGACAATGCAATATATTTATTTTCACTGGTCTTGTGATAGTTTCAACATTATTTTAGTTATACAATTAGTTGCATAAATAAGCCCAGTTGATCCTTACAGAGGCATTCTGTCCCTTCAATCCTCTATATTATTTCGTAACTAACAAAGTTCAGATGTGTATTCCATTTGAATTTGCAAAGGGCTTGAGTAGACTACACTCTCATACTTTCATTGCATAAAAGCTTGTTTTTCAACGTGAAGGCATATTAGATTTTCTTAAACTTAAAGTATGAAAATCTTAATTGTTCACATGTTCTGCCTTTTTCAATTATATTCAAAACAAATGTGTGGTCATAGCTATTTGAGTATGTCATTGTTGAACGTGTCTATCTGCCCGACAAGTCTATTATGTAATTGCTGACGTATTTTTACAAATAACAATTGGCATCTCACGTTGGTTAATCTCTTTGAAATCCAAAATGAGAGTTGGTGCCTTTTTCATTTTCTTTTACTGGTATTTGTGATAAGTTAAAAAAATATATATCTATGATCCTTTTCATTTCCTTGAATTTACTTTTGGCCATCTGTTTCATATAGTTGTCTCCTGCATAGTAATATTTTAGAAAGGATTCAAGAGATATTATGACATTAATTTTATGATTCACCTAAACTATAATATAGTTTTACAAGAAATGTTCGATCACGAGAGTGGTTATATTTTATATGTCTCGTTGAAACTTAATTCACTTTTGCATATAATCACACAATGGTAATTATTTAAATGCTCTGAGTGCATATGGTCTATATGCCATTGGTTGAGGATAAGACGATGGATTCAAGTTCCAACGCACCATGAAGGTAAAATATCGGATTTGAGTCCCGATGTATGAGGATGATAAGATTCTGGGTTTGAGTCCCAACGTATTATGGCCTAATTTTGTATGGGTAAGGCATTGAGTTCAAGTCTCAATGCATCATATTAATGATATAATAATGATTGAGGTAAAATAATATGCTTTTGATAAAACTCATGAAGCCCGTCCCACTATATATGCTCAATTCTTGAAGTGAATGTGATAGTGATGCATAATAAGTCTAATGAAGACAAGTGGTTGATGAATGACGGTGGTCGTGGCAAAGACCAAATGTAACGACCCAACCGGTCGTTTTGAGTATTGTAGCCATGTTCCTCCATTAATCGCTTCTTCTATGTTCATTTATGATTATGTAACTTGCTGGGGTGGTTGGTTTGGTTCCCGGGAGGTTTCGGAGTGACTTGGGACACTTAGTCCCAAGGTTGGAAGCTTAAGTTGAAAGAGTTGACAAGAGTTTGACTTTTATATAGACGTCTCCGGAATGGAGTTTTGATGGTTTTGAAATCTTTGTATGGTGATTTTAGACTTAAAAGTATGTCCGGATATTGATTTGGAGGTCCGTAGATCGTTTTGGCTTAAATGGCAAAAGTTGGAAAGTTGAAGGTTTGGAAGGTTTGACTGAGAGTTGACTTTGTTGATACCGGGCTCGAATTTTACTTCGAAAGTTGGAGTAGGTCCGTTGTATCATTTATGACTTGTGTGCAAAATTTGAGGTCAATCGGAGTTGGTTTGATAGGTTTCGGTATTGGTTTTAGAAGTTGAACATTCATTAGTTTCGTTAGACTTGAATTGGGGTGCGATTCGTGAATTGTTGTTGTTTGATATGATTTGAGGCTTCGACTAAGTTCGTATCATGTTTTAGGACGGGTTAGTATGTGTGGATGGGGTCCCGGGGGCCTTGGGTGTGATTCGGATTGGGAATTGGACTTATGAAAATTCTGTTGGCATCAGTTCTGGTGTAACCGCACCTGCGACGTTTTGGCCGCAGGTGCGGAGCCGCATACGCGGCTAGCTGTGCGCAAATGCGAGATTTTAGGAGGCAACTGATGGGTCGCAAGTGCAAGGTATATGCCACGTTTGCGAGCCCGCAAATGCATGTTGTTTTCCGCAGAAGCGAAGTTGGGCTGGGCAAGGTCTTGGTCGCATATTGGACGGGGAGCCGCATTTCCGGAAGTGCAGGTGCAATGTTCGTCAGCAGAAGCGGACTCGCAGATGCGCAACATGGTCCACAGATGCGGAAGGGTTTCGAGTTTTCTCTCATTTTTGGACTGTGGAGCTCGGCTAGGGGCTATTTCTTAGAGGGATTTTACTATAATTCTAGAGGTAAGCAACTTTTGATCACTTTTGTCCATAAATATTGAATACCCATTAATTTTTATACCTAGATTATGTGTGTTTGAGATAAAATTTGGGAAATTTTGGACTATGTATTGGAGAGTAAGATTTGGGGATTTGAGGGTCGATTGGTGGTTGGAATTGGATGATTTTGGTGTGGTTGGACTCATAATTGAATGGGTGTTCGAATTTTATAAATTTTATCGGGTTCCAAGGCGTGGGCTCGGGGTTGACTTTTTAATTTTGGTTAAAAATCTTAGCTTTATCGTATGGAATCGATTCCTATAGCTTGTATTGATTATACTAAGTTGTTTGTGACTAGATTCGAGTCGTTCGGAGGCCGATTCGTGAGGCAAGAGCTTGTTGGAGTGGTGAGTAGTACACTTTGAGGTAAGTAACATTTCTAAACTTGAAATTGAGGGTATTTATCCCTGGAAAATATGCGCACATGCTAGGTGACAGGCGTGGGAAAGTGCACCGTGGTAATTATGATCCGGTTGTTTCTTTTGTACTGTGTTGTTATGAAATCCTGTTCTATCCATGAAATTCCTACTTGTTAGAGTAATTGGACTGTGATTCATGTTAGAAATCATATTTAGGCGATGTACTTATTCGGTTGATACCTAATGTAGTTATTTATGTTGTTTTGAGTTATCTGCTTTAACTGCAATTATGTACTCAGTTATTTGCATATCATGTCTCAGTCTCTATATTCATTTATTGTTATATCACACGTTACTATTGTTGGGTTGAGTGGTACGAGATTGTGAGCCTTGAGACTTGAGAGATTGATGACTGGGGTGGGCCTGCGAGCCGGGCTGTGAGTATTATTGTGGATCGGGTTGTACGCCGCGACATACCTTACTGGCTTATTTATTATTGTGGATCGAGCTACACGCCGCAACAGACCTTATAGACTTTATATTAGTGCTTGGGCAGGATCCGCCTCTCCGGAGTCTAACATACCAGTAGTTAGTGGAGGCACAATGATATATACACATGCTTTGGTGAGGGTCATTGATACCAGGCACCCGTACAATGCTGAGTGATGATGTGTGTGATGAGTGGGTATTTGAGATAGACAGATTGAGTACCTTGAGAGTGTGAGTACCTGGGAATATCACTGTGATACCTTACATTTGACGTGCATATTTGACATGTAGGCATAGAGATGTACCATTCCTCATGCTAGCTATACTTGACATGTTATTATCAGTGTTGGTCTTTAATTGTGAACATGGAAGCATGTCTAAATTTCTGTACAATGACCGAGCTGAATATGGAAGTTTTACTGAGTTATTTACTGTCGTTGTCATTATCTTACCTATATTGTCATTATATTGGTTATGGTTGTATCCTTCTGAGCTAGTCACTGCTTTCAGCCCAAGGTTAGTTTTGTTACTTATTTAGTACATGGGGTCGGTTGTACTCATACTACACTCTGCACTTCATCTGCAGATCCAGGTACATCTGGATGCGATGATTGCTAGATCGGTGCCTATACTTGCTTGGAGACTTCAAGGTAGCTGCTATGACATCCGCAGACCTTGGCTCTCTTCCATTTTATTATCTTCTGTATTGTTATATTTCTCAGACAATTATACTAGAGTTTTAGTTTATGATGATACTTAGTAGTGCTCATATACTCGTTGACACCAGATTTTTGGGGTGGTTGTAGTGGCATTTCAGTTATTTGTATCAGATATTTATGGGATTTCCGTTGTTTTGTTTATTAAAACGTGTTTTATTCAAATGGTTAGTTGTTATGTGATTGTCGGCTTGCCTAGCAAGTGTGTTAGTTACCAGCACGATAATTTAGAATTTTGGGTCGTGACACCAAAATAATAATAGTCATCATTATAGTAATTATAAAAGAGAGAACAATAAAGGTTCTCAAATAATCCTTCAAAAGGTGAAGGCAATATTTTTCATCAATATGGTATGAAAAATAATAAAATGATTATGGTCCTTTCCTTGAAGAGAATGTGACTTGTGATAAGCATTATGAATGTGGCAATATGCGATAAAAAATTATGAATAAGGACGTGCTAATGCACAGTTGGATAAATACCCCAACTTACCTCTAAGGGAGGTTTGAGAAAAATAAAAAGAATAAATATTATTGTGTGGTTGCATGAATATATCATCGGTCGTGTACTTATAGTACGATAAAAATATTTTGTCAGGCCTTATCAGGTATTACTAAAGGCAAAGTTAAAGCAAGAAATGTGAATTGCCTATAATGATTTTGATCGTGACAATAATAACATAGTTTTCTCTATGGAGGATATATTCACCACTTGGATGGTGTGATAAAAGATCTTGTAGTATAAAATTAATTTAGAGCTCCGGAAGTGCGAATTTGATAATATCCGAATGAATAAAATTATTCATGGCGTTGGTGTTGTAATAAGTCTAAAAAAACATTTTTAGTTTCAAAGATATTGGCCAAAGTGGTTGGCATATTGAGACTGTAAATGAAAGAAAGATTGAATATCTTCATATTACTATAATCATATCGGTTAAATATGAAAGGTTACCCGACTTTTCTCCTATTTGTACTAGACAAGTATAAGTATGATGATGGAACCACATACCACAGAAAACTAGAGGTTGACTTAAACAAATATCAATTGGCATGACCGGTTGGCCATCCCAGTTCAATTATGATGTGAAAAATGATTGCGAATTCACATTGGTATATATTCAATAATTAGGACATTCTTAAAGAATTCTCTTGTATTACTTGTTCTCATGATAAGTTGATCATTATACCAGCTAAAGTTGGGATTAAATCCCTGTATATTTGGAACATATAAAATGTGATATATATATATATATATATATATATATATATATATATATATATATATATATATATATATATATATATATATATATATATGGGTTGATTAACCTGTCATGTGGACTATTTACTATTATGTAATTTTAATAGATGTATTTATAACGTGGTCACATGTGCATTTGTAATCAACTTGCAATTTGACTTTTGCAAGGTTGCTTGCTCAAATTATTATTGCACAACTCCAAAGTGTAAAATTATGATAATTTATCTTGATAATATTCGTTTAAATCCAGCTTGGTTTAGCATATATTGTATGCCTATAATTATAGCTAAACCATTGGTTATGAGAACAAAACTCCAAAAAAAGACTTGGTATGAGATATGTTATTTAATATGAAGTAACACCTGTACGCATCAAGCCAACAAGTTATAATAAATTTTTTCTATCACAATTGGTTCAAGGCCGGGAACCAAATAATTTTCATCTAGAAATTTAAGGGTGCGATATATATTTTAATTGCTCCACTATAACACACAAAGATTGATCCCTAAAGAAAGTTGGGGATATGTGTTGGTGATTCGAACATTATGGGGAGAATATATAATAAATTATCTGAATCCTCGTAAAAGAAAACGTGAATTTAACATTCAAGAGATAATATAATTGCAAAATATTTCCAGGCGCATTCGCTGACCCAAAAATAAATATTATATTCCAGCTACAAATGATCCAATTAAAGGTCCTTGAAGGATGGAGTCTATGGCACACCTATAGCGTGATAGACTAATCGGTTCCAAAGATAAAATTTGATCATAATAAAGAGGCAGGTGCTCTAAAAGAGCACCACGATATAAAACTTTATAAGACCTCATGGGAGAGGCTCAGGTACTTGAAAATAATGAGATATCGATAAGTTATGTCTTTATTAAGTGAGGATGGAACCGATGTAAAATGATCGATGGAGATATTGTTGACATAATGTAGCGCTCAATATTATATAAGGATCTTGAGCTCAAATTTGTCATGGAATGTGGACAGATAAATGATTGGCCAAAATAAAAAATATGCAATCAAGATTGACTTCACCTGAAAAAAAGGTGAAGTTGGACGGATAGTCCCAACAACTGAAAGTATAAAGCTCTAGTGGAGGTACAAATATATTCTTGTGCAAAAGGTGAAATGAAAAATCAAGTCTATAGATATAAATACGACTTGTGGCACAAGATGTTTCGTAAATATCATGGCATTAGTTATATGGAGACATATTCTCCTGTGGTGGATGCAATCACATTCAGGTATCTTATCAGTCTAGCAATTCATAAAAAACTTGATATGCGTCTTAAGGATGTTGTCTGGCCTATTTATCTGGCTCACTGAACAACAAATGTTTTATGAAAATCCCTGAAGGATTCTAAGTGCCTGAAAATACAAAGATTCTCGGGAAACCTGTTCGATAAAGCTTCAGAAATCCTTATACGGATTGAAGCAATTAGTGCACATATGGTATAATCTCCTTAGCAATACCTATTGAAAGAAGGGTACATGTAACGACCCCAATTTTTCGCCTTAGGATATCGTGATGGAACCTAACCTCTAAGACTAGGTAAGCCTAACAAACAAGAGAATATGACAGAACTAAAGATTGAAAACATGATATAAACTACTAAGCCTCAGAAAGATATCAATACTGAACCACAATACAACATTTCCCAAAACTCGGTGAGACTGAGTCATAAGCTCTACTTGAATATACTGTAAAATCCCTAGTACAACATTGTCTACATAAAGAGTAAACAATAGCAAAAGAAGGACAGAAGGTAACTCCGAGGCCTGCGAGCGTCAGGAAGGTATACCTTGAAGTCTCCGAACTGTATGGTCCACTCACTGATGCCTAGCCTGAGTCGAGATATCTGGATCTGCACAAAAATATGCAAAAGCGTAGTATGAGTACACCAGAATGGTACTAAGTATCAAACCTAACCTCGATAGAGTAGTGACGAGGCCAGGTCAAGACACCTACTAGGACAAGATAAACAGAACAATAATATGATAACGGGAAGTAATGGAAAGCGGAGAAATGAGTGATAACAAGAAGCTCAATAACGTAAGCTAATGACAGGGTTTTAAGCAAAAAGGCAACAAGAAGGAAACACATAATGATAACCATAAATAATTAATTACGGATAAAATACTGGTAAGACATGGAGAAATAAAAGCAACAAGAACTGTTCAATCAATAAATCTTTTCAATATGAATGCACAACAAGAATCACAATCGAGGTACTGTCTCGTATTCACACTTCACAATTTCAATCCCAATCTTTCCTTATATCACCGTGTGAGCCTTAAATTTAGTTTTAAAAATTATTTTTTCCGAAATAGCTACACGTGTTTTAGCCCACCTTATCTCACCGCATGGTTTCAAGTAGTTCCCCTACTAGCAACATGCGTATCAAGTCCACATTATCTCACCGCATGCATTTCAACCCCTAGCCTTATATCACCGCATGCGTATCAATATCACAACACAATCATAACTAGCACCACAAGTTCCCATATGCCACAACTTGCCACAAAGTCAACAATACCAATATTTTCATAATAAATAGCCCATGGCTCAACCACAATGTGTATAAGAATCTTAACAATAACAAAATAAAAGTGAATAGCTCAACAAGAAAGATATCTCAACAATTAACAACTTCGCCTCAATGTGATAACTGCTTTACAACTTCAATAACAATAACTCAATAAGAAGATATTCCATGAAATAAAAACTTCAAGTAAAGTAATTCAACAATTAAAGAAGTAAAAAGACAATAAATAAGGAAATAACCTCAACCAAAGCATATATAAGAGCAAAATAACAAGTAAGAGGTAGAATAAGTGCTAACAATGTCAAATAAAGCATGTAAGGGTAGATTAACACATGTAACGGGTAGATTAACACATGTAACCGGTAACATATTATGACAATTCAATTAAAGGTATGGAAAGAGTTAAAATAATCTAAACAGGTTAAATACCACATATAGCCAGTGTACGCACTCGTCAACTTCCGTACATGTCATCCACATTACACAAATAGAACATTCAACCCAAATCCTAAGTGGTAGTTCCCACACACAAAGTTAGGCAAGATACTTACCTCAAACAAGCTAAATCAACCCACTAGTAAGCCTTTACCGCAAATATCCAACTTCGGACGACTCGAATCTAGCCAAAATAACTTAATAACATAAATACAAACCATAGGAAACTATTCCGGATAATAAAGTTGCAATCTTTAAAGAAATTCAAAAATTCAATTCAAAATGTCAACCCCAGGCCCACACCTCGGAACACGACAAAATTTATAAAATCCGAACATCATTCCGATACGAGTTCAATCATACTAAAATTATCCAATTCCGACCTCAAATCGACCTTCAAATCTTAAATTTATAGTTTAGGAAGTTTTCACACAATTTTCCAATTGTTTCAACTTAAAACACTAATTAAATGATATAAACAATGGTGGATTCATGAATAATAAGCAAATCCGAGTAAAACACTTACCCCAATCCAATCCTTGAAAATCCCCTCCAAAATCGCCCAAAACCGAGCTCTCTAACTCAAAATGTGGATAATGAAACAAATCGCTCGATTTCTCTATTTCTGCCTAGCGATTTCCGCTTCTGTGACGCTGCTTCTGCAGGTAAATTCCCGCACCTGCGGATTCCACTAAGGCACCCGACCAAGCTCACCTACGGGGCCACTTCTGTGGTCCTGCCTTGTGGTCCTGCCTCTGCTCCTGCGAGTCCGCTTCGCGGAGAGATCACCGCACCTGCAGAACCTGTACACCAGGACAATTCTCGCTTATATGGCTTATAGGCCATTTCTGCGGTGTCGCACTTGCGGCCCAAAGTGCGCAGGTGCGATTGCACCAGAACTCAACAGGCCTCCAAATCCATCAGGTCTCCAATGAGTTCGAACTCAACCCGAATCACACCCGGGGTCCACGGGACCCCGTCCGAACATACCATCCAGTTCCAAAACACATAATGAACCTACTTGAGGTCTAAAATCATATCAAACAACATATATTCTATGAATTGCACCCCAATTCAAACCTATTGAACCCATGAACATTCAACTTCCAAAACTGACGTTGATTCATATCAAACCAACTCCGAATGAACTCAAATTTTGCACACAAGTCATAAATGACGCAATAGACCTATTCCAACTTCCAAACTAAAATCCAAGCCCGGTATCAACAAAGTCAACTCTCCATCATACTCATCAACCTTCCAAACCTTTAACTTTCCAACTTTCGCCAATTCAAACAAAAATGACCTACGGGCCTCTAAATCAATATCCAGGCATACTCCTAAGTCCAAAATCGCCATATAGAGCTATCAGAATTATTAAAACTCTATTCCGGAGTCGTCTACATAAAATTCAAACTTTGGTCAACTCTTTCAACTTAAGCTTTCCAACTTTGGGACTAAGTGTCCTAATTCACTACGAAACTTCCCCGGAACCAATCGAACATAATTCAAGTCCTTGTCCAATTGGACTAAGCTGAAATCTAAAACATGGGACGGATCACCGTGATACTTCCAGAGCATGGAAACATGGAACAGTGGATGAACTGCAGATAAAGTAGGTGTCAATGCAAGCTTGTAGGCCACCTTTCCCATGCTCTCAAAGATCTCAAAGGACCGATATACCTAGGGCTCAACTTTCCCTTCTTCCTGAACCTCATCAAATCCTTCATGGGTGAAACGCGGAGCAAAACCCTCTCTCCAACCATAAATGCTACATCACAAGCCATCCAATCAGCATAACTTTTCTATCTAGACCGGGCTGAACGAAGCCGATCCTGAATCAACTTGACTTTCTCCAAGGCGTCTCGAACCAAATCTGTGCCCAATAACCTAGCCTCACCCGACTCAAACCAACCAACTGGAGAGCGGTATCGTCTCCCATATAGGGCCTCATAAGGAGCTATTTGAATACTCGATTGGTAGCTATTATTGTTGGCAAACTCTGCAAGCGGTAGAAACTGATCCTAAGAACCCCCAAAATCCATAACACAGGCATGTAGCATATCCTCTAAGATCTAAATGGGGCGCTCGAACTGTCTGTCCGTATGGTGGTGAAGTGATGTACTCAACTCAACCCATGTGTCTAACTCACGATGTACGACCATCCAGAAATGCAATGTGAACTGCGTGCCTCAATTAGAAATAATGGACACCAGCACTCCATAAAGTCGAACAATCTCGCGGATATAGATCTGAGCCAGCTGCTCTAAAGAATAGGTAGTCACTACTGGAATGAAATGAGCTGACTTAGTCAACCTATCCACAATCACTTATACTACGTCAAATTTCTTCAAAGTATGTAGGAGCCCAACAATGAAGTCCATGGTAACATGCTCCCATTTCCACTCGGGAATCTCAAGTCCCTGATGCAAACCACCCGGCCTCTGATGCTCATACTTTACTTGCTGAACATTAAGGCACCAAGCCACATACTCCACTATATCTTTCTTCATTATCGTCCACCAATAGTGCTACCTCAAATCCTAATACATATTAGCGGCACCTGGATGAATGGAGTATCGCAAACAGTGGGCCTCCTCAAGGATTAACTCACATAAGACATCTACATTAGGCACATATAACCGGCCCTGCATCCGCAACAACCCGTCATCTCTGATAGAAACCCCCTTAGCATCGTCGTGTTATATCGTGTCCTTAAGGACAAGCAAATGGGGGTTATCATACTGACGCTCTTTGATGCACTCAGATAAGGAATACCAAGAAACCACGAAATCAAGAACCCGACTAGGCTCCGAATCGTCCAATCTAACAAACTGGTTGGCTAAGGCCTTAACATCTATGGCTAGTGGCCTCTCTACTGTCGGTAGATATGCCAAACTAACCATACTCTCCGCCTCTCGACTCAAGGCATCGACCACTATATTGACCTTCCTGAGATAATACAGAATAGTGATATCATAGTCTTTAAGCAACTCTCACCATCTTCCCTGCCTCAAATTAAGAGCTTTCTGTTTGAACAGATGTTGGAGACTCTGGTGGTCGGTATAGACCTCACATGGGACACCGTAAAGATAATGCCTCCAAATCTTCAATACATGAACAATAGCTGCCAATTTTAAGTCGTGGATAGGATAATTCTTCTCATGAACCTTCAGCTTCCGAGACGTGTAGGCAATCACCTTACCGTCTTGCATCAACATCACGTCGAGCCCAACATACGACGCATCATAATATATAGTGTAAGACCCTGAGCCCATAGGCAATATCAATACTGGGACTGTAGTCAAAGTAGTCTTGAGCTTTTGAAAGCTCACGTCCCACTCCTTGAACCATCTGAAAGGAGCACCATTCTAGGTCAATCTTATCATAGGTGCAGCAATGGATGAGAAACCCTCTACGAAATGGCGATAATATCCAGCCAAACCAAGAAAACTATGAATCTCAATAGCTGAAGACGATCTGGGCCAACTCTGATCTATTTCAATCTTTTTTGGATCTACCTTAATCCCCTCACTCTACACCACATGACCCAAAAATGCCACTGAATCGAGCCAGAATTCAAACTTTGAGAATTTTGCATATAACTTCTTCTCTCTCAAGGTCTAAAGCATGGTCCTCAAATGATTCTCATGATCCTTCCGATTGCGGGAATTCACCAAGATGTCATCAATAAATACAATGAAGAATTAATCAAGATATGGCTAGAATACACTGTTCATCAGGTGCATAAATATTGCTGGGGCATTGGTCAGTCCAAATGACATCTCAAGGAAATCGTAGTGACCATACCGAGTCTTGAAGGCAGTCTTTGAAATATCCGAATCTCGAATCTTCAACTGATGATATTCTGACCTCAAGTAAATCTTTGAGAACACTCTGGTACACTGTGCGGTGGTATAAGGTTAGGGGTTGAAATGTATATGGTGAGATAAAGTGGGCTTGATACGCGTGTTGCTAGTAGGAGAACTACTTGAAGCCATGCGGTGAGATAAGGAGGGCCAAAACACATGTAGTTGTTTCGGAAAAAATAATTTTCAAAACTAAATGTAAGGCTCACGCGGTGATATAAGGAAAGATTGTGATTGAAATTGTGAAATGTGAATACGAGACAGTACCTCAGTTGTGATTCTTGTTGTACATTCATATTGAAAAGATTTATTGGTTGAATAATTCTTATTTCTTTTATTTCTCCTTGTCTTACCAGTTTTTTTGTCCGTAATTGATTATTTGTGGCTCTCGTTATATGTTTCCTTCTTGTTGCCTTTTTGCTTAAAATCGTGTCATTAGCTTACGTTATTAAACTGCTTGTTATGACTTATTTCTCCGATTTTCATTACTTCATGTTATCAAATTATTGTTCTGTTTATCTTTTCCTAGTAAGTGTCTTGACCTGGCCTCATCACTACTCTATCGAGGTTAGGCTTGATACTTACTGAGTACAGTTGTGGTGTACTCGTACTACGCTTCTACACATTTTTGTGTTGATCCAGGTACCTCGACTCAGGCTAGACATCCGTAAGTGACCCATACATTTCAGAGACTTCAAGGTATACCTGCCCGACGCTTGTAGGCCTAGAAGTCACCTTATGTCATTCTTTCGCTACTGTTTACTCTTTATCTAAACAATGTTGTACTAGGGATTTTACAGTATATTCAAATAGAGCTTATGCTTCAGTCTCACCGAGTTTTGGGAAATGTTGTATTGTGGTTCGGTATTGATATCTTTTTTAGGCTTAGTAGTTTCTATCATGTTTTCAGTCTTTATTTATGTCATATTCTCTTGTTTGTTAGGCATACCTAGTCTTAAAGACTAGGTTCCATCACGACATCCTAAGACGGTAAATTGGGGTCGTGACAAGTTAGTATCAGAGCTCTAGGTTCATAGGTGTTACGAGTCATAAGCAGGTTTAGTAGAGTCTAGCAGATCGATACGGAGACGTCTATACTTATCTTCGAGAGGCTATAGAACTATTAGGAAAGATCACTTCTTTGATTCCTTATCGTGCGAATTTGTTGACTTTGAAATCTGAATCTTTGTATTTCTATTCTCTCACAGATAGTGAGGACACACACTACTAGATCCGACAATCAGAAACCCCCGCCCCCTGCTAGATCCGCAAGAGGCAGGGCCCAGGGTAGAGGCCGAGGAAGGGCACGTGGTGCAGCTAAAGTACCTGCCCGAGCAATGACTGAAGAGCCACCAATAGCTCCAGTTGGGGGAGAGGCACCTGAGGCGCCTGTTGTCACCCGTGTACTTCAAGAGACCTAGCACAGTTCTTGAGCATGTTTAGTACTCTAGCTCAAGCGGGGGTTGATTCCACTTGCACCAGCTACATCTCAGACTGAGGGATGAGCTCTGACTTCCACGGCCCGTACACCAGAGCAATGGGTCCATGTCAATTAGGTCCCGGAGGTTATGCTAGTGCATCCTATTGTTTCGATTTAACCCGAGGTTAAGGCAGTGGCATCTAGGGAGGAGCAGCTTAGACTTGAGAGGTTCAAGTAGTATCATCCTCCTACCTACAGCGGCCTAGCTACAAAGGTATGCGCAAGGTTTTTCTAGAGAACTGCTATCGTATTCTCCGCGCCATGGGTATTGTGGAGACGAGTAGGGTTGTTTTGTTTTATATTCCAGCTGTCAGGAGCAGCGTATCAGTGGTGGCAGGCTTACGAGGAGGGTAGCCCAGTCGATGCAGATTAACTCACATGGACTTAGTTTTCAGAGATGTTCTTGAGAGAGTTTGTTCCCCGGACCCTTCGAGATGCATGGCATGCGGAGTTTGAGCAGCTACCCCAGGGTACTATGTCAATGTCAGAGTATGCTATTAGATATAGTGAGTAATCCCGACATGAACCTGCCATGGTTTCTACTATCAGGGAGAGAGTCCACAGATTCATAGAGGGGCTCAACTATTGTATTACATTTAGCATGGCTCGAGAGTTGGAGGCAGATACTCCATACCAGCAGGTGGTAGAGATCGCGCAGAGGTTAGAGGGTATGCGGGGCCGTGAAAGAAAGGACAGGGAGGACAAGAGGCCTAGAGATTCTTGGGGATATAGTGGTTCCCGCGCTCTAGCTGTAGCCCATCATGGCAGGGGCTATATGGGTCGTCTAGTCCATTCAGCACTTCCAGCTTCTAGTTGTACTCTGGCTACTCCAAGGACTCATGTTGCACATTTTGCTCAGCCACCATTTAGTGCACCTCCTGCACGAGGTGCCTTCAGCAACCAGTCTAACCGACCAGGCCAGAGCCAGATTTAGCACGCCCGCCCATCGAGAACTTATTTTGAGTACAGGGATACCAGATATATGGTGAGGGATTGCCCAGACTTAGGAGGGATGCACCTCCAAAGACTACTTAGGCTCCCCGTATTCCACCTGGTCCACAGGCCTTACAAGCCATGATTGCTGCTCCAGTTGCCATTGCACCTGCACAGCTAGCTTGGGGTAGAGGTCGCCCTAGAGGGGGAGGCCAGGCCAGATTCTATACTTTTCAGGGTAGGGCAGAGGCGGTCGCATAAGATGCAGTCATCACAAGTATGGTTCTGGTTTGTCATAGGGATGCATCAGTCTTATTTGATCTGGGATCCACTTACTGATATGTGTCATCTTACTTTGCTCTGTATTTAGATATATCTCGTGATTCTTTGGGTTCTACTGTATATGTGTCCACGCATGTGGAAAATTCTATTATTGTGGACGTGTGTATCGGTCGTGTTTAATTGTTATTGGTGGTTTTGAGACCAGAGTTGATGCATTATTACTCTTTATGGTAGACGTTGATGTTATCTTGGGCATGGACTGGTTGTTACCCTATCATGCTATTCTTGATTGTCACGCTAAGACTGTGAGATTGGCTATGCTAGGTTAGCCGCGGTAAGAGTGGATGGGTATATTGGATTATACTCCTAGTAGGGTTGTGTCCTTTTCAAAGGCTTAGCGAATGGTTAAAAAGGGGTGTGATGCATATCTAGCATTTGTAAGAGATTTCAATGCTGATACTCCTATCGTTGAGTCAGTTCCAGTAGTGAGAGACTTCCCAAATGTATTTTCAGCAAATCTTCCGGGGATGCCGCCCAAAAGAGATATTGATTTTGACATTGAATTATTGTCGGGCACTCTAGCCCATTTCTATCCCACCCTATCATATGGCACCAGTAGAGTTAAAGGAGTAGCAGCAAGAGTTGCTTGATAAAGGTTTCATGCGGCCTAGTGTGTCACTTTGGATTGTCCTGGCTCTGTTTGTGAAGAAGAAGGATGATTCTATGTGGATGTGTATTAATTATAGGCAATTATCAATATCACAACACAATCACAACTCGCACCACAAGTGCCCATATGCCACATCTTGCCACAACGTCAACAATACCAATGTTTTCACAACAAATAGCCCATTGGCTCAACCACAATTCAATAATAACAAAATAAAAGTGAATAGCTCAACAAAAAAGATATCTCAACAATTAACGACTTTGCCTTAATGTGATAACAGCTTTACAACTTCAACACCAATAACTCAACAAGAAGATATTCCATGAAATAACAACTTCAAGTAAAGTAATTCAACAATTAAAGAAGTAACAAGACAATAAGAAAGGCAATAACCTCAACCAAAGCATATATGTCACGACCCCAATTTTCCTCCGTAGAATGTTGTGATGGCACCTAGTCTCTAAGACTAGGTAAGCCTAACATACATGCGGAATATAACTGAAATAACAAATAAACTCTCAAATACTCAACTGTTATTATAAGAAAACTCCGCAACTCAGCAAATACAAACTTCCCCAAAATCAGGTGATAGCAAGTCACAAGCTCTATGAGTAAGTACTGATCATCCTTATACAATAGTGTGTCTACAAAGAGAACTAAAATGAAATATACTAGATAGAGGGTGACTCCGAGGCTTACGGACGCCGGTAAGTATACCTTGAAGTCTCGGAAGCTGAGCTCGTCTTACTAGTACATGGACTGGTAGGAGGTACCTGGATATGCACAAAAAGATGTGAAGAAGCATAGCATGAGTACATCACAATGGTACCGAGTAAGTGCCGAGCCTAACCTCGGTAGGGTAGTGATGAGGTCAGGTCAAGGCCCTACTGGAATAAATAAGAAACTGAGCAAGTAATTAACAGTGTAATAATAATGACAATGGAAATGAAACAAATAAGAAATATACCAAGATTGGCTACACTGAACTAAGGCAAATAATGCATTACGGAATAAAACAAGAAATATTATGCCAAGGAAACAAGGCAACCAAAACACAAGTGAAGTAATAGAAAAGTATCAACAAGAGTCACTACCGAGGTACCGCCTCGTAGTCTCAAATCACAAAATAATTCACAATCTTTCCTTATATCACCCCCGGAAAATTCACATAACCATAATACAACATAGAGGAGGCAATAATTAGGGGATCGGGGCTAAAATACCCAGAATGACCGGCCGGGTCATTAAATCCTCCCCTCTTAAAACAAACATTCGTCCTCCAAAAAGTATAGAGACATACCTGAAGTGCTGAAAAGATGAGGATAACGACTACGCATATCATGCTCAGTCTCCCAAGTCGCCTCCTCGACTGGTTGACCCCTCCACTGAACCTTCACTGAAGCAATGTTCTTCGACCTCAACTTTCGGACCTGCCTGTCCAAAATGGCCACCGGCTCCTCAACATAAGACAAATCCTTTCCCAACTGGACTGAGCTGAAATCCAACACCGTGATACTTTCAGAGCATAGAAATATGGAATACTGGATGAACTACAGCTAGACTAGGTGGCAATGCAAGCTTGTAAGCCACCTCTCCAATCCTCTCATGAATCTCAAAAGGTCCGATATACCTAGGGATCAACTTGTCCTTTTTTCCGAACCTCATAACACCCTTCATGAGCGAAACCCGGAGCAAGGCCCGCTCCCCAACCATGAATATAATATCATGAAACTTTCGATCCGCATAACCATTCTAACTATATTGGGCTGTATGAAGTCAATCTTGAATCAATTTAACCTTTTCAAAGCATCCTGAACCAAGTCAGTACCCAATAGCCTAGCCTCACCCGACTCAAACTAACCCATCGGAAACCGACATTGCCTCACATACAAGGCCTCGTATAGAGCCATCTGAATGCTCGACTGGTAGTTGTTGTTGTAGGCAAACTCCACAAGCGGCAAGAACTGATCCCAAAAACCCCAAAATTCCATCACACATGCACGAAGCATATCCTCCAATATCTGAATAGTGCGCTCGGACTGTCCGTCTATCTGATGGTGGAATGTTGTACTCAACTCAACCCGTGTGACCAACTCACGGTGTACGTCCTTCCAAAATTGTGATGTAAACTGCGTACCCCGGTCAGAGATGATGGATACCGGCATGCCATAAAGTCGGACAATCTCGCGAATATAGACCTGAGCCAGCTGCTCTGAAGAATAAGTAGTCACCACTAGAATGAAATGAGCCAACTTGGTCAACTTATCCATAATCACCCATACTGCATCAAACTTCTTCTAAGTCCATGGGAGCCCAACAACAAAATCCATGGTAACCCGCTCCCATTTCCACTCAGGAATCTCTAGCTTCTAAAGCAATCCACCTAGCCGTTGATGCTCATACTTCACCTGCTGAAAATTTAGGTAGTGAGCTACATATTCCACTATGTCTTTCTTCATCCTCCACCATCAATAGTGTTTCCTCAAGTCCTGATACATCTTAGCGGCACCCGGATGAATGGAGTACCGCGAACTGTGAGATTCATGAAGAATCACCTCATGCAAACCATCTACGTTGGGCACACATAGCCGGCCCTGCATATGTAACACACCGTCATACCCAATGGTAATGGCCTTGGTATCGCTGTGCTAAACCGTGTCCTTGAGGACAAGCAAATGGGGGTCGTCATATTGACGCTCTCTGATACGATCAAATAGAGAAGACCGAGAAACCACACAAGCCAAAATCAACTCGGCTCCGAAACATCCGATCTAACAAATTGGTTGGCCAAGGCCTGAACATCTAATGCTAATGGCCTCTCCGCTGCCAGTAGATATGCTAAACTGCCCAAGCTCTCCGCCTTACGACCCAAGGAATATGCCACCACATTGGCCTTCCCGGGATGATATAGAATGGTGATATCATAGTCCTTAAGCAACTCTAACCATCTCCGCTGCCGCAAGTTAAGATCCTTCTATTTGAACAGATGTTGTAGACTCCGGTGGTCGGTATAGACCTCACATAGGACACCATACAAATAGTGCCGCCAAATCTTCAAGGTATGAACAACAGCTGCTAACTCAAGGTCGTGGATAGGATAATTCTTCTCATGTACCTTCAGTTGTCTAGACGCGTAGGCAATCACCCTACCGTCATGCATCGACACAGCGCCAAGGCCAACACGCGACATATCACAATACACAATGTAAGACCCTGAACCCGTAGGCAACACCAACACTGGGGTTGTAGTCAAAGCAGTCTTGAGATTTTGAAAGCTCTCCTCACACTCCTCGGTCCATCTGAACGAAGCATCTTCTGGGTCAATCTGGTCATAAGAGCAGCAATGGATGAGAAATCCTCTACGAAATGACGGTAATACCCTGCCAAACCAAGAAGACTTCAAATCTCAGTAGCTGAAGCGGTCTGGGGAAACTCTTCACTGCGTCAATCTTCTTCGTATTTACCTTGATCCCCTCACTCGACACTACATGACCCAAAAATGCCATCGAATCAAGCCAAAATTCACACTTTAAATTTTTTACATATAACTTCTTTTCTCTCAAGGTCTGAAGCACAATCCTCAAGTGATGCTCATGATCCTCCCAGCTCCGGGAGTACACCAAGATGTCGTCAATAAACACAATGATGAATGAGTCAAGATATTGTTGGAATACACTGTTTATCAAGTGCATTAATTCTGCTGGGGCACTGGTTAGCCCAAATGACATAACAAGGAACTCATAATGACCATACCAAGTCCTGAAGATAGTCTTCGCAATATCTGGATCCCGAATATTCAACTGATGATAGCCTGGCCGCAAATCAATCTTTGAGAACACTCTAGCACCCTGTAGCTGATCAAATAGGTCATCAATGAATGGCAATGGATACCTGTTCTTCACTGTAACCTTGTTCAACTGACGATAATCAATACACATATGCATAGACCATTATTCTTCTTTATAAACAAGACCAGAGCACCCCAAGGTGACATACTAGGCCGAATGAAGCCCTTATCAAGCAACTCTTGCAACTGCTCATTTAACCCCTTCAGCTCCATTGGGGCCATAAGATATGGTGGAATAGAAACGGGCTGAGTGCCCGCAAAAAATCAATACCAAAATTGATATCCCTATCGAGCGGCATGCTTGGAAGATCCGCCGGAAATACATCTGGATAGTCCCTCACTACCTACGGTAGGAGTATCAACACTAACATCCCTCACAAAGTCTAGATATGTATCACATCCATTCCCAACCATCTGTTGTGCCTTAAGGAAAGATACCACCCTGCTAGGAACATAATCCAAAGTACCCTTCCACTCCGACTGCGGTAAACTTGGCATAGCCAACGTCACCGTCTTGGCGTGACAATCAAGAATTGCATAATAGGGCGACAACCAGTCCATGCCCAAAATAACATCAAAATCTACCATACTGAGCAACAATAGGTCAACTCTAGTCTCAAAACCACCAAGAATAACTAAACATGACTGATACACATGGTCAACAACAATGGAATCTCCTACTAGCGTGGACACATAGACAGGAGAACTCAATGAATCATGGGATATACCTAAATACAGAGCAAAGTAAGATGATAGATAGGAATAAGTGGATCCTGGATCAAATAAGACTGATGTATCACTATGACAAATTAGAACAATACCTGTGATGACTGAGTCTGATGCGACCGCCTCCGTCCTAGTCGAAAGAGCATAACATCTGGCCTGGCCTCCCCCTCTAGGATGACCCCTACCTGTCTGACCTCCACCTCTAGCTGGCTATGCAGGTAGAGTGGCAACTGGTGCGGTAACCACAGCCTGAGAAGTCTGGGGCCGCTGTGGAATAAGTGGAGCCTGAGTAGCCTGTAGAGGTGCACCCCTCCTGGGTCTGGGGCAGTCCCTCATTATATGACGAGTATCACCACACTCAAAACAAGCTCTTGGAGGATGTGGTTGCTAAGACTAGCTCGGGCCTGGTCGGTTAGATTGACCACTAAAAGCACCCCGTGCAGGAGGTGCACTAGACAGTGGCGCTGCATAATGGGCTACCTGAGACCTTGGAGTAGCCGGAATACCACTGGAAGCTGGAAGTGCTGAATGAACAGGATGATTCACATAACCTCTACCATGACAGGCTGCAACTGGGGCACGGGCACCACTATATGTTCTAGAATCTCGAGGCCTCTTGGCCTACCTCTCCTCTCTCTCCCGGCCCCACATACCCTCCAATCTCCGAGCGATCTCCACCACCTGCTGGTATGGGGTATTGGTCTCCAACTATCGAGCCATGCTAAATCTAATACTGTGGTTGAGCCCCTCGATAAATCGACATACTAGCTCTCTAACTATGGATACTAAGGCTGGAGGATGTCGAGACAACTCACTGAACCTGACAGCATTCTCCGACACGGTCATAACACCCTGGCGAAACTGCTCAAACTCTGTGCGCCATGCATCCCGAAGGCTCTGGGGAACAAACTCTCTCATGAACATCTCTGAGAACTGATCCTATGTGAGTGAAGCTGCCTCGGTCGGACTATCCAACTCATATGCTCGCCACCACTGATAAGCCACTCCCTTAAGATGGAACGTAGTGAAAGCAACCCCACTGGACTCCACAATACCCATAGTACGGAGGATACGGTGGCACTCCTCAAGAAAACCATGTGCATCCTCTGAATCTAAGCCACTGAAAGTAGGGGTGGTACTTCTGGTAGCTCTCAAGCCTGAGCTACTCCCCCTCAGATGTTGTTGCCCTAACCTCGGGATGAATTGGGACAACCAGTTGCACTGGTATGACCTATAGGACCTGGTCAACTTGGACCCGCTGCTCTGGGGTACGGGCGGCGGGAGTCTATGCTCCTCCCCCGGCCTGAGATGTGGCAGGAGCAATTGGAATCAACCCCATCTGAGCTAGAGTGCCAAACACGCTAAAAACTGGGCGAGGGTCTCCTAAAGTGCAAGGGTAGTAACATGCGTCTAAGGTGCCTGCCCTCCAACTAGAGCTACTGGTGGCTCCTCTGTAGCTGCTCGGGCAGTTGTTCAGGCTGCACCACGTGCCTGTCCTCGGCCTCTACCCCAGCCTAGCCTCTCACGCCTCTAGCAGGGGGCGCGAGTGTCTGATCAGTAAAGTCAACAAATTCGCACGATAAAAAATCAAAGAAGTGAAGCTTTTACTTAACAGTTCCATAGCCTCCCGAAGATAAGTACAGACGTCTCCGTACCGATCCGCGAGACTCTGCTAAACCTGCTTCTGACTCATAACACCTATGAATCTAGAGCTCTGATACCAACTTATCACGACCACAATTTCCTTCTGTAGGATGTCGTGATGGCACCTAATCTCTAAGACTAGGTAAGACTAACATACATGTGGAATATACTTGAAACAAAGAATAAACTCTCAAATACTCAACAACTATTATAAGAAAACTCCGCAACTCTACGAGTAAGTACTGATCATCCCTATACAATAGTGTGTCTATAAAGAAAAAGAAAATGAAATAGACTAGATAGAGGGTGACTCTGAGGCCCACGGACGCTGGCAAGTATACCTTGAAGTCTCTGAAGCTGAGCTCGTCTCTCTAGTGCCTAGTCTGGTAGGAGGTACCTGGATATGCACAAAAAGATAGGCAGAAGCATAGCATGACTACACCAGAATGGTACCCAGTAAGTGCCAAGCCTAACCTCGGTAGGGTAGTGACGAGGTCAGGTCAAGGCCCTACTGGAATAAATAAGAAATTGAGCGAGTAATTAACAGTGTAATAATAATGACAATGGAAATGAAATAAGTAAGAAATATACCAAGATTGGCTACACTGAACTAAGGCAAATAATGCATCCTGGAAGAAAACAAGGAATGCTATGCCAAGGAAACAAGGCAACCAAAACACAAGTGAAGTAATAGAAAAGTATCAACAATAGTCACTACCGAGGTACCGCCTCGTAGTCTCAAATCATAAAATAATTCACAATCTTTTCTTATATCACCATGGGAGCCTTGCATTTAGTTTTGAAAATTATTTTTCCCAAAATAGCTTCCCGCGTTTTAGCCCACTTTATCACACCGCGTTGTCTTCAAGTAGTTCCCCTACTAGCAACATGCGTATCAAGCCCACCTTATCTCACCGCATGTGTTTCAACCCCAAATCTTTATACCACAGTATGCATATCAATATCACAACGTATCACAAATCACACCTTAAGTGTCCAATATCACAACATGCCAAGAAACCAACAACAACAGTGTTTCACAACAAATAGCCGAAGGCTCTACCACAATATGCATAAGAGTCTCAACAATAACACCCGAAGGTGAATAACTTAACAAGAATAGTATTTCACAACTTTAAAACATTGCCTCAATATGAATCACGGCCTTCATAACTCAACACCAATTTAAACAACATGATATTCCAAGAATAACAACTTCAAGTAAAGAATTCAATGGTTAAATCATGCATAAGGAATAGAGGAAACAATACTTCAACTAAACATGTGAATACAATTAACAAGTAAGAGATAGGACAAGTAGAGCAAGTGAAGATAGACTAATGATGATGAATATAACATGTTAAGGTAACTCAACTAAGGCATGAAAGGAATCTACATAGCTAAGACCGATCAATTTCAATATTTAGCCCGTGAACACACTTGTTACCTTGCATACACGGCTTCGACATATCATAATTATCACAAACCAACACCAATCCTATGGGAAATTTCCCCCACACAAAGTTAGGTAAGACACTTACCTCAAAACACGCTAACTCAATCCACTAGTAAGCCTTTCCCTCAATTATCCAACTCTGAATGGCCCAAATTTAGCCAAAACAACTTCATTCCATAAATATAAACTATAGAAAACTATTCTGAATATTAAAGTTACGATCTTTAAAAAGAAACAAAAAGTTAACTAAAAAGTCAACCCGAACTCGTGTCTCAGAACCTGACCAAAATTAAAAAAATTCGAACACTCATTCGATAACGAGTCCAACCATATAAGAATTACTCAAATCCGACCTCAAATCGCCTTTCAAATCCCCAAAAATTAGCCTATGTAGTTTTCACAATTGTTTCCCAAATTTCCAACTCAAATCACTAATTAAATGATAAAAATAACAATAGATTCATGTAATATAGCTAAAACCGAGTTAGAATTTCTTACCCCAATGATTTCCATGAAACACTCTCGAAATATCGCCACAAACCGAGCTCTCTAGGTCCAAGAATGAAAAATAAAATCAAACACTAGAAGCCCTCTATTTCTACCCAGCGATTTCGCTTCTGCGGGCATAGGGTCGCATATGCGAGCCACACATGCGGAAAAACCATCATAGGTGTGGTTTCAACTTAAGCCACGAATTTCCGCTTCTGCGGACCAAACGCGTTTTTGCGCTTCCACTTTTGTGGACATGACGCGCTTCTGCGATCCCAGGCCTTCCTGGCCATCTCCGCATCTACGACCAAAATCTTCGCACATGCGAGCTCGCAGATGCGGAAAGAACCTTGCATCTGTTATTCCTTCCTAGCCCAAAGCCCCTTGATTCTGCGATTAGCCTCTTGCATTTGCATGTCCACACATGCTGCCAAACCCTCCGCATGTGCGATGACAGCAGAACAACTGTGGTTCAGCAAAGTGCACAATTCCAAAACTATTCCGATTAAATTCGAATCACACTCAGGGCCCCCGGGACCACGTCCAAATATACTAACAAGTTTCAAAACACATAACGGACCTACTCACGGTCAAAAATCACATCAAACAATATCGATTCTACAAATCGCAACCCAATTCAAGCATATTGAAACTATGAACTTCCGAATTCCAAAACTAATGCTGATTCATACCAAAACAACTCTGATTGACTTCAAATTTTTCACACAAGTCATAAATAATATGACGGACCAATTCCAACTTTTGAAATCTGAATCCGACCCCGATATCAATAAATTCAACTCCTGATTAAACTTCTCAACCTTCCAAAACCTTCAACTTTCCAACTTTCGCCAATTCAAGCCGAAACGACCTACGGGCCTCCAAATCAACATCCAGACATGCTCTTAAGTCCAAAATCACCATACATAGCTATTGGAACCGTCAAAACTCCATTCCGGAGCCGTCTACACAAAAGTCAAACTACGGTCAACTCTTTCAACTTAAGCCTCCAACTTAGGGACTATATGTCCCATTTCACACCGAAGCTTACCCGAAACCAAAACCAAACACCCCCGGTAAATTCACATAACCATAATATAACATAGCGGAGGAAATAATTAGGGGATCGGGGCTAAAATACCCAAAATGACCGACCGGGTCGTTATAATATATATGAGTAAAATAACGAGTAAGAGGTAGAACTAGTGTTAATAATGTCAAATAACGTATGTACGGTAGATTAACATATGTAAAGGGTAGATTAACAATGAAATATATAACATGTTATGACAATTCAATTAAAGGCATGGAAAGAGTCTAAATAACCTAAATCGACCAAATACCACATCTAGCCCATGTACGCACTCGTCACCTCGCGTACGCGTCTTCTACATAACACAAATAGCACATTCAACCCAAATCCTAAGGGGTTGTCCCCCCCCCCCCCCTCCCCCATAAATTTTGGAAAGATACTTACCTCAAACAAGCTAAATCAACCCACTAGTAAGCCTCATCCGCGAATATCCAACTTTGGACGGCTCGAATCTAGCCAAAATAACTTAATACCATAAATACAAACCATAGGAAACTATTCCGGATAATAAAGCTGCAATCTTTAAAAAAATTCAAAAAGTCAACCCTAAGCCCACACCTCAAAACCAGAAAAAATTTATAAAATCCGAACACCCATTCCGATACGAGTTCAATCATACTAAAATTATCCAATTCCGACCTCAAATTGACCTTCAAATCCTTAATTTATAGTTTAGGAAGTTTTCACAAAAATCCCTAATTTTTCCAACTCAAAACACTTATTTAACTGTTATAAACAATGATAGATTCATGAATAATAAGCAAATCCAAGTCAAAAACACTTATCTTGATCCAATCCTTGGAAATCCCCTCCAAAATCACCCAAAATCGAGCTCTCTAACTCAAAATATGGATACTGAAAAAAAACCCTCAATTTCTCTATTTATGGCCAATGATTTCCTCTTTTGCGAAGGCGCCGCTTCTGCGGTTAAATTTCCGCACATGCGGCTTCCACTAAAGAACCCGACCAAGTGCACCTGCTGCTAAGCTTGCGCTTTTGCGGGACTGCTTCTGCGGTTAATTTTCTGCACCTGACAGTCTACTTCTACGGAGAGATCACCGCACCTGCGTAACATGTGCACAAGGCCAATTCTCGCTTTTGCGGCTCTTAGGCCCCTTTTGCGGTGCCACACCTGCAGCCCAAAGTATACAGGTGCGATTGCACCAGAACTCAGCAGGCCTCCAAATCCATCAAGTTTCCAACGAGTTCGAACTCAACTCGAATCTCACTCGGGGCCCACGGGACCCCGTCCGAACATACCATCAAGTTCCAAAACATATAACGAACCTACTCGAGGTTTAAAATCACATCAAACAACATCAATTATACGAATCGCACCCCAATTTAGACCTATTGAACCCATGAACTTTCAACTTCTAAAACTGACACCGATTCATATCAAATCAACTACAAATGAGCTCAAATTTTGCACACAAGTCATAAATGGTACAACAAACCTATTCCAACTTCCAGAACCAAAATCCGAGTTTGGTATCAACAAAATCAATTCTCCGTCAAACTTATCAACCATGCAAACCTTCAACTTTCCAACTTTTGCTAATTCAAGCCAAAACGACCTACAGACCTCCAAATCAATATCTTGATATACTCCTAAGTCCAAAATTACCATATGGAGCTATTGAAATTATCAAAATGCCATTTCGGATTCGTCTACAAAAAGTCAAACTTCGGTCAACTCTTTCAACTTAAGCTTTCCAACTTTGGGACTAAGTGTCCCAATTCACTCCGAAACTTCCCCGGAACCAATCCAACCATCCTGACAAGTCACATAACCACAAATGAACATAAAGGAGGCAATAAATAGGAAAATGAGGCTACAATACATAATACAACCGGCCGGGTCATTATAGTACAAGAATGGCCCAATTTGTTCTTGTGTCTTTATAAAAGGATTTGGATCTAAATTTGAAATAATAGTTGTGTATGTTGTTGACTTGAATATCATTAGAACTCTTGAAGAGCTTCCAAAGGCAGTAGATTGTTTAAAGAAAGAATTTGATATGAAAGATCTCGGAAAGATAAAATTTTATCTTGGCTTACAAATTGTGCATTTTAAAAGTGATATTTGTCCATCATTAACATATACCAAAATATTTTGAAGCGTTTTTATATGGATAAAGCACATCTATTGCGTAATTTGATGGCTGTAAAATCGCTTTATATAAATAAATATCTATTTCGTTCTCATGAAAATAATAAAGATCGCTTTAATGTATCTTGCTAATAATTCTAGATCAGATATAGCTTTCTCTATAAGCTTATTAGTAAGATTTAGTTCTTCCTCAACACAAAGACACTGAAATGGTATTAAGCATCTTTTCATATATCTGCGAGGGGCCATTGATATGAGATTATTTTATTCAAATGAATCTAGGTCACAACTAATTGGCTATGCAAATGAAAGATATTTGTCTGACCCACATAAAGGTCTATCTCAAATAGGCTATTTATTCACATGTGGAGGTACTGCCATATCACGACGCTCAATAAAGTAAACTATGGTTGCTACTTATTCAAATCATGCAGAGATAATAGCAATTCATCAAGTGAGTCGAGAATGCATTTGGTTGAGATCAATAACTTAACATATCTATGAGATATATTGTCTTTCATGGGGAAAGGATATTCCAATAATATTGTATGAAGACAATGATGCATGCATAGCTCAACTAAAAGGGGGATATATTAAAGGAGACAAAATAAAGCATATTTTACCAAAATTCTTTTTCACGCATGATCTTAAAAAAAATAGTGAATTAGATATTCAACAAATTCGTTCAAGTAATAATTCGGCAGATTTGTTCACTAAGGCATTGCCGATATCAACATTTGAGAAGTTGAGATACAAGATTGGAATGCGCCGTCTCCGAGATATCAAATAAAATTTTTATCAGGGGAGAAATACACAACGTACTCTTTTTTCCTTAACTAAGGTTTTGTCCCATTTGGGTTTTCCTAGTAAGATTTTTAATAAGGCAACTCTTAATGCGTATTACAAGATATGTGTACCCTTTTTTCTTCACTGAGATTTTTTTCCACTAGGATTTTCTTAGTAAAGGTTTTAATGAGGCACATTATCTGTTAATGGACATTCAAGAGGGAGTGTTATAAATTCTGCAATCCACTTGCAATGATGGATATCTTCATAACAGGTTTTGGAATGGTTTTGTATTCATAACAGGTTTTGGAATAATTCTGCATTCATTACAGATTTTGGATTGGTTTGTAACAGCAAAATATTTCTATAATATAGTTGAAAATAGAAGAATTCCTCTCTTCTAATATTATTATTCTTTTCTTATGTTAAGTTCTAATTAATTAAATAGTTCTTGTTGTATTGCTTTTATTTCATTACAATAGGAAATTAGTTCTCTCAAGTCTTAAAAATATAGCTAATTTAGTGGACAACATTAAAAGAACATTATAACTTTCTAAGAACAATCGCATGCAATGCGTCCTATTTTTCCTCTTCCCCCTTCTCTCCCTCCCTGTTCTTATTCTTCCTCCTTCTAGCTCCTCTTAGTTTCTTTGATTTTTCTCTTTTTCTTTTACAACTTATCCAATTTTGGATGATTAAAGTGATTAGAAAAATCTTGTCTAAGAGAAGAACTGTAATTGCCTATATAACAAATTTAATAGAACTCATTAGATATTATTTCTTAGATGAAAATATGTTAGATTGTTCTTATTACGTGTGTGGTCCAATAAGATTAAGCATATAACTAATACTATTTAATGAAGAACAAATCTCGATCAATGGATCGGTTACTTGATGGACGTACCAATCACTATAAAAATAAAATTCATGTATCATACGCTGGAGTTTGTAACTTTAAACAAATCACACCAGTAGTCACATCTCCTATTTTAACCACTTAATCCATCTTCATTAGATTTTTCTACCATTAAAGCACAAAGTCCTATTGCATTATTGGCGCACGCTTTCGAGTAGCATATTTTCTCTCTCGGTGCATATTACCCCTAACATGCGCCTATCATGGAAGAGAGCATGTATTCTATCTCAAAAAGCTCTAATGGCGAAGGAAGTGGCTTCCTCATAGAGTAATGTTCCGCGAGGACAAAAGGATAAAGCGCTAAGAGAGGAAACAAGGGGTACTAAGTAACTAAGCCCTAATTTCAATGGAATAGAAGCGGAAAATCAAGAATCTAAGAATCTTAAGCAAGTTTAAGCAACACGACAATGGAGTGAGGTCCAACAAGCCTTAACAAGCAAAGATCAATTAGCAAAAGCGATTAGTGGGAGGAAATCATGGGCAAACGAGGTCGAAGAGGAACTTGAATTTCAAGAGAAAAAGAGCTTGATATGGGATAGCTTTGATATTGCAAAAATCTTGAATGCTAGATACAAATTGGAGTATGTGCAACACAAATTGCAAGGTGAGTCATCATTCGTCGAAATTGAATTGGATGACATCAGTACATAAATTGCTTATTAGGGAAATGTTGTTATATGCTATATACTTGGGGAACATCCTCCATATGCGGTAATAAAAGGGTATATTCAATAACTCAGAGGTAAGCATGGAATAGATAGGATAGCTATGCTGAAAAGTGAAGTAACTGTAGTGCGGGTTGCCACTGAAATAGGAAAACAGAAAGTGATTCAAGGTGGCATCTACCATTTTGACAACAAGCCATTTATTGTTAAGGCTTGGACACCTGACTTGGAGTTTACCAAGGAGGAACTCCTTACAGTTCCAATCTGGATTAAATTCTCAAGCATCAATTTCAAGTATTGGAGTCCAAGAGGATTGAACAAGGTTGGGAGCTTAGTACGGAAACCTTTTATGGTTGATCAGAATATTAAAAAGAGGAATGGATTAAATTTTGAAAGACTACTAGTTGAAGTGAAAATGGATGCCAAACTCCCTGATGTTGTGCTATTTAGGAATGAAAAAAAAGCCGATAGAGCAAAAGGTTAGCTATGATTGGAAGCCAACGCTATGTGCTCGCTACTCAAAATATGGGCATTTTGAGGAAGTTTGCAGACTAAAGAAGAAGATTCCTAAGAATGTGCAGCAATTCAGGGAATAACCTAATGAGAAACAGGTGGAGAAACAAGTACAAGTACAAATTGGGAAGGTGACTGAGGAAGTTCAGCAAACAACTCAATCAAACAACAAGGAGGGTAATAAGATGTCTAGTACTAAACTAGGCAGGCCATAATAGAATGATGCTAAGGAACAAGGTAAAAACTCAAGATGGAAAACACCACATAAGTATGGCATGAGTGCATCAAAGAAGATAGAGCAGGTGAAAAATTCAAATTATTTCTGGGTGCTGCATAGAAAAGAAGCAATTCATCAGTCCAAAAAAGGGTAGTTGGTGAAAATATGGGAGGTCAAATATCCCTCATAGTGGGGATGGTTAACCTACTAACCTGGAATGTTAGGGGGCTTAGTGCCCCTAATAAGTAAAATTAAGTGAAACTCCTTTTCAATAAAGAAAATGTAGGCTTGATAGGCCTATAAAACGAAAATAAAAAGAAACAAGTTGAATCAGATAGCAGAAACGTTATTTGTGGGATAGAAGTATGTTAGTAATCTTGAATGTCATTATAATGGCAGACTTTGGATTACATGGAGGTCTGACTATTACAAAATCATTCATATTAGTACGACTGCTCAATTTGTGACGTGTGAGGCATTGTATATACCTCTCCAGTTATCTTTTGAGGTAACCTTTGAGTATGCTTATAAAAACAAGGGATGAAAGAAAAGACTTGTGGGAGGCCCTAATGAATAATAGTAGGTGCGGTAGAAGACTATGGATGGTGTTTGAAGATTTTAACTCTGTCTTAACTACTAAAGATAGAATTGGGGGGGGGGGGGGGATTTAGTAACATGGTAGAAGTGGTGGAATTTCATAACTGTGTGATAAAGTTTGGATTGATGGAACTACCTGCACAAGGAAACATGTATACATTGAATGATAAACATGAGGAGTATAGAATTTTTTCTAAGATAAACTGGATATTCATTAATGGGGAGTGGCTTGATACAATGCCTGCTTGCAGTATTCTTACCAGAGGGTACAAGTGATCATTGCCCTACAAAGGTTTATCTCTCAACTAAAAGATACATAGTAAATTTATCCTTCCAATTCTGTAATGTTCGGGCTCAACATCCACAATTCAAGACCACCGTCAATGAAGGTTGGAATAACAATATTGAAGGGTGCAAAATATATAAAATTGTGAGGAGACTAAAAATGTTAAAGAAGCTAAAAGCTTTAAACACCTGGTTTTTCTACAACATTGTGTCTGAAGTTGGTGCAGACAAGAAAGCACTAAAGCGGGCTTAAGTGCAACTTCAAAAGTGTCCCAAAAATGTAGAATATCAACAGATAGAAGCCATAGTCTATCAGAAGTTCAGACAGTCATCCTAACTAGCTGAAATGTACCTGCAACAAAGAATCAAGGCAAAATGGATTAGATTGGGTGATGATACTGCCAGTTATTTCTGCTCAATTATAAAGCACAGAAAGTTAAAACAAGCAACAATTTAGTTAATGTAATGACCCAATCGATCGTTTTGAGCATTTGCATTCTGTTTAGCTATTCGAAGTCTTGAGTAGCTTCATATGATGTATTATGACTTGTGTAAATCGTCGTTTTGGTTTTCAAGCGATTCGGGGTTTGATTTGGAAGAATGATTCTCAACCAGGAAGTTTTAAGTTGGAAGAGTTGACCGAGTTTGACTTTTGTATATTTAACCTCGGATTAGAGTTTTGATGGTTATATTAGATCCGTATAGTGATTTTGGACTTTGGCGTGTGCCCGGATTTGCATTTGAATATTTCTAGAAGGTCTCGACACTATTTAGCGAAAGTTAGAAATTTGAAGGTTTGGAATATTTATAAGTTTGATCGGGAGTTGACTTTGATGATACCGAGTTCATATTGTTGTTTCGGGAGTTGGAATGGATTCGTTATGTTATTTGAAACTTGTGTGTAAAATTTGAGGTTATTCCGAGTTGATTTTGTATGGTTCGGCACGATTTTTGGAAGTTGAAAGTTCAAAAGTTCATTAAGTTTGATTTGAGGTACGATTCATGTTTTTGATGTTATTATGTGTGATTTGAGCCCTCGATTAGGTCCGTGTTATGTATTTGAACTTGTTGGTATGTTCGGACGGGGTCCCGAAGTGCTAGGATGAGTTTCGAACGGGTTTCGGACTATTTTGAGCCATATTGGTTGAGGTTGGTTTTGGCAAAAAACTAGTGTCATCGCACCTGCGGAATCTTGGGCGCAGATGCGGATCTGCAAATGCAATCAAAGAGGCGCAGAAGCAAAAAGGCTAAGTTGGGTAAAGTTATCGCATATACAAAAGTTTATGCGCATCTACGGGAGCGCAGATGCGGGGCGATGTTGTGCAGGAGTGGGAAGGCAGGCTGGGCGAGTTCTTCGCAGAAGCGGAAGGTGCAATGCACCTGCGATGTCACAGAAGAGGAGGAACTTCTGCAGGTGCGAGTGGTCAGGGCCGGAGTGTTTTCCGCAGAAGTGGGGATCTTAGAAGCGACGCCGCAGAAGCGGCTCTAGGACCGCACGTGCGGAAGTGCTGGCACACTCTATATATTTCGAGGGTTGATTATTTTATCACATTTTGGAGACTTAGAGCACGGTTTTGGGTGATTTTGGAGAGAATTTTAACCACATGGATTGGGGTAAGTAATTTTGACTCGGATTTGATTATATTCCATGATTCCATCTTCGATTTTGGCATTTGATTGATGATTTTAAAAGACAAATTTGGGGGGTTTTGTCTAAACTTTCCTAAAGTGAATTATTTAGTTTTGAACATAGATTCAAAGTCAAATTTGAGTGAAATTAGTATGGTTGGAGATGTACTCAAATGAGTTATCGGAATTTATGAGTTTTGCCGGGTTTTGAGGTGCGGGCCCGGATTTGACTCTTTGGTTGACTTTGTGAATTTGACAAAAGATTTGACCTTTATCGTTTGATTTTTTTCCTTTGGCATTATTTGATGTATTTAAGTTGCTTTTGGCTAGTTTCAAGCCATTCGGAGGTTGATTCGCACTGGATGGGCATTCTTAGAGTATCGGATGGCTTGCTCGGTATTTGATTTGGCTTTCTTGAGGTAAGTAACCTATCTAAACTTAGATTTGAGGGTAGATATCCCTTAGAAACATGATATTTGAGATGGGTTGGGGTGACGCACGTGCTAGGTAATGGGCACGGGTGCATGCACCGAGGTATTCATGATCCAAGTAGTTTGTAGGTTATTGCATGCCTTGTTTTGCTATCATGCTTCTTTGATTTCATGTGTTTCTCCAATTATTTGACTACGTGAGATATTATTCATGTTAGAAATCATGTCTAGGCCACCTGCTTAATTGTTTGAGACATGATAGGGCTATTTTCGCCATGTTGAGCTGTTTGCCTCAGCCGTAGTCAGACTGTATAGTCATGATAGTTACATCCGCATGTTATATATATGTCTTTATGCACGGTTGATATGCTATCTCACGTGTTATTGGTGTCCTTGTACGTGACACAAGCTTGGATTGTATTTGAGGCATATTATGATATTTCGTGTTATATAATTGTATTTTGTTTTTGTGAGATATTAAATATTGAGACTTGCGTGGATTGATAACTGATGAGGGCCATAGAGTCGTATTTGTATTGATATTTGGATCAGGTTGCATACCGTAATAGTTATATTGATATTGAGGTTACGCGTATTCCAGGCCCCACAGTGGGCTAAGCTGTACTGATTTAAGGATACGCGGGCACCAGGCCCCATCATTTGGGCTAAGTGATTATGATTAGTGGTTGGTTAGGATCCGTCCCTCCGGAGTCTGACATACCAGCAGTGGGCGCAGGAACATTATTTTATATACGTGCTTTGATGATGGGCAATTATGCCAGGCACCCGTACAATGCTAAGCGTGATTATTTTGATGGATCCACAGTGATATTGTTGGGGCATTTGAGCCAGGCACATGGATTGTGCTAGGATTGTGTGTGTACTTAATGATTCGACTGTGAAATTGATTTCTTGACATGTATATTTGACATGTAGGCATACATATGTACCTTCCTCATGCTAGACAATGACATGACATCTGATTATTTGACATGTATATTTGACATGTTGGCATAGAGATATACCTTTCTCATGCTAGACAGTGACATGACATCTGATTATTTGACATGTAGGCATAGAGATGTACTTTCCCCATGCTAGACAGTGATGTGACATCTGATTACTTGACATGTATATTTGACATCTTGGCATAGAGATGCATTTTTCTCATGCTAACTGGTCAATGAAAAGTCTTATCTGATGATTTCAGTGGTAAGATTTAGACTGGGACTGTTATACTTGAAAAGCATGTCTACCTTTCCGTATCTGTGAACGAGTTAGGCATTACCTCTCCTGAGTTATATACCTTTACTGTCTTTACTATACTGTTATGAATTGTTATTGGCTATTGATGCTGGACTTCGGCTATCTTCCGAGCTCGTCACTACTTTCAGCCTAAGGATAGGTTTATTACTTATTGAGTACATGGGGTTGGTTGTACTCATACTACACTTCTGCACCTTGTGTGCAGATCTTGGAGCTGATGTCGATATGTATGGCGGGAGTTGGCATTGAAGATGTACCTGTATTTCAGTAATAGCTGCCACTTTCCCTTGGTGGCTCTATATTTTTAAATCTGTTTATGTATATTTCGAACATATGATGCATTTATTTTGTACCAACTTTGTAAATTCTAAGTCTTAGAAGCTCATGATTTGTATTACCAATCCTTGAGATTTTGTATAGAAGTTTAGTTATCTTATATATTGACTCATATATTTCTTATTTTAGATGTGTTGACTGTTAATTGGCTTACCTACCGGGTTGGGTTAGGTGCCATCACGACTAGACGGATTTTGGGTCGTGACAAGTTGGTATCAGAGCTCTAGGTTCATAGGTTCTACGAGTCATGAGCAAGTGTCTAGTAGAGTATTGCGGATCAGTATGATGGCGTCCATACCTATCTTCGAGAGGCTACAAGGCATTTAGGATAAACTTCTCATCTTTGGTTCCTTATCGTGCGGCATTGATTCAGCTTGAAACGTATCTTTTTGAACTCCTTCCACTCACTCGTATGTTATGTGAGCGCTCGGTATCAGTTGTGCATCGACGATTTGTGATTCCGTAAATGAGGTGCGAGATGTGTTTTCAGTGTTTTGGTGATGGGCTAGTTTGGAGGACTTGAGGCCGGTTTTAGACCGCGGCTTGGGCTTGAGTTTCAATTATGTAAGTATGTGATTTTGGACCTATATATGTCTGGTAGTGTTCCATAGGAGTGGGATTTATGGCTCGGTGGATGGTCGGATGGTAATATGATGGGTAAGGTGTGACTGCAAGATGTGTTCAGATGGTTGGGATATGACAAGAAGAGTTTCCTTGGGATGTGAAAAGACTAACGAATGCTTGATTCCTATCTTGATGTGTTGTATAGTTTTGAGTGTTAAGTATTTTAAGTGATCTTTCATGTTGTTCATCTGTTGAACGAAGTAGTCTTATGATGTGTTGATGAGTTTAGACTCGAGGAGATTAAGCGATTGCATTGTGGTTGTGGCTAGAATAGGGCATAGAGAGATGCCAGTTTGAGGATAAGTAGGTGGGATATCATCAGCGGGGTAGCATACAGATGTGTGATTCTATTGATGTTTTGTCGAGAGTTTCTTTCTACCCATAGGTTATATAGGTTGTATTTGAGTTTGGATCACTTGAGGAAGTTGACTTGACTATCACGCGGATGAACATGAGTTCAGCAAAAGGTTTGGGGTATTTTTATGATTAGAGCTACATGAGCTTATGAAAGATTCAATTGTATTGCAGTGCGGGATTATGGCAATAATGGAATAAGGGTATTGTGAGTTATTAGATGTTTTGTTCTATGGCTCCGAGCCAAGTGGGGGAGTTTTCTATTGATAATTTGATTGCACGGTTATGTTTTATACTAGTTTGGTCTAAGGCAATACTTGTGGAACGGTTATGACTTGAAGAGTTTGATTTTGAGGATGACTCGAGTAAGGAAATTTCTGGATTCATGATGCATTATACTTTATGGAAATACCGAAAATCTTGGGATGATTTGAGTTTGCTATTTGTGGTGGAGGTAGTGTGCATGGAGTAAGGATTTAATCGTTTGCTTAGAGGTATGGGTTACTTCTTGAGGTGTTTGTGTGTTGATGGAGCAGGTCGTTCAACTCGTTTGGGTGGTGCATTTGAGATTTGGATAGGGTGGAGGAATCTCAAGAAAGTTCTAATGGATTCAAGATTCATATGTGGCATTTGAGGAATTCAGGGAATTGTAAAAGGCTAAGATATGAGATTGCACTGGATAGTGTTGGGACTTGCGGTATATCTATATCATTAGTGGTTCTACGTTTTAGTATTAGAGAGGTTAAGGAAATAGCTTGAGATTCACATAAGGTCTCTTCAGAGTGGGTATCTCAGATGCAGTATTTTTCAGATGCTCAAGAAGGAATACAACGGCTTATGGGCGTTGGGACGACGTGGTTTCATGCTAGGATATCTCTTTGTGAGCACTGGGTTAAGGGTCGTAGTGTACTGGCAAGGAGAAGTATTAACTTAAAGCAACTCAGAAGGAACTCAGAGAATATAGGACAACGTAGTAGTAGTAGGTTGGATCAGTATGGTAATGGTATTATCGATTATTTTGGTTCTTATAATGAGGTGAGGTTTTACCGGAGTTGTGACAATACTCTTGTGTTTGGCGACTTGAGGTACTTGGTTGAGTTATATGGATTCGGTTATGATGGCTTGGTCTTATGCCAATGGGTTTTGAAGAGTTCTCGATGAGTTCCATCACGGTTTGAGATAGATATTTTCTACCAGCATGAGGAGTATATTGTGTATTATGATTTTCTCCGGGATGGGACCAAGTGGAAGGTTACTAGCTAATTAAGTATGTAATCTGCTGGTGACTCAGAGTTGATATCTCGTATTTTCATATGATGGCATGATAGATGCGGTGTGTCGTGTGAGGTTGAGGTTTGCATGTGCAAGGTTGCGGTTCAGTTTTGAAGGGAAGGTCATGAATTTTAGACAGCATGGGCGGTCTCAAATGTTTAGATGAATTCTAGTACTACTTGGTATTACATGAGAAGGGTGCACATTTTAGAAGGCGCATTGTGTTTTGACTTACGGATGCTTCATTGGTATTGCGGTGCTCGCCTGGTTGATCAACTGCTGATGTTCAGATTTTCCTATGTAGAACGGAAGAATTATGGAAGTATTTCTTGTGGAATGATTATGTATGAAAAATGCGTCAGTCACTTGAGTGGTCGAGTTGAGATCGGGTATGCCGATTTTGGTATCCTAAGGATTTGGAGATGGGGTATTCTCAAAGGCAGATTGTTCCTTGGTTGTGCGCTGTGAAGGTATGGCCAAAGTTAGACAGCTAATAGTATGTGTTATGGTTAGGTTATTGTGGACATTTAGAGGTCATTTATCTATTCGTGGATGATCGTTGTTGATTTGGGGGGCCATTGGTAGGCCCTATGAGGATGTGTATTCTACATCGGGTCGGATTTGTTGACTCAGCTCTCCTACTATTGAGGGATGTTCCATTCATTTAGAGTTGGTCTTGTTCGTGTTCTGATATGTTCTATGTGTTACTCTTATATGCTATAATGGGTTGTGAGACTGTTGAGTATTCGCACATATGATGTGGTTCTGTTTGGGCCTTGTAGTGGAATTCGAGCGAGATAGCTCTTGGGGTATTGATGGTTGATGGCTCATTGGTTGTGATTTTTCCTAATTTGTGGTATATTGTGCTATCCATTCTTCCATGGTTATGGTCATGCATTTCGTATGTTGGTTGTTGATTTGCGTGTGGTTGTTGATTTTGAGTATCATGGCTTGAGGTATTTCATGTGGACTGGTGTTTGGATTGGGTCACGCATCACAACAGAGTTATGTTGGGGTACGATCCTTGTATTTATTTCTCCTTTGTGAGATGGGTTCATAGCATTGCTCTTTGTGGTAATGTCTTTTGAGATTGCGGGATGGTTCACTTATTTGATTCTTATTTCATCATTGGTTACATTGAGTTATGGCTTGTTGGGTGCACGGATTGCATGGTATGTAGATCTTGATGGTATTGGTGTGGCAAGTCAGTTGAGCAGCTTGTACTTGATGAGATGAGGTTATTGGACCTGGAACGAGTGCTATCGGATTTGATTACGGTATATTTGAAGGAATAATGTTACTAATCAGCTTAGAATTTGGCTATGGTTCTTATCGGATGAGAGAGCTCCATGACTTGTTGATCTGATGAGTGGTCATGAGTTTATACGTGTTTCTTTCATCATTGGCAGTGTAGGAAGGGTTAGGACAAGGTTTTATTTGATATGAGGTTTATTACCGGTACCAGGTTCATTTTTAAGAAGCTATTGTGGCCGGAAGTTATTGCTATGAGCCTCTGAGTGTAATGACCTGACCGGTCGTTTTGCGTATTGTAGACCCGTTACCCTATTTAATGCTTCTTTTACGTTCATTTGTGGTTATGTGACTTGCTGGGTTGGTTTGTTTGGTTTCAGGGATGTTCAAGAGTTAATTGGAACACTTAGTCTCAATGTTGGAAGCTTAAGTTAAAAGAGTTGATCGGAGTTTGACTTTTGTATAGACGACTCCGGAATCAAATTTTGATGGTCCCAATAGCATTGTATGGTAATTTTGGACTTAGGCGTATGTCCAGATATTGATTTGGAGGTCCGTAGGTTGGTTTGAGGCTTTTTGCGAAAGTTGGAAAGTTGATGGTTTGGAAGCTTGAAAGGTTTGACCGAGAGTTCACTTTGTTGATATCGGGTTTGGATTTTGGTTCCAGCAGTTGGAACAAGTCCATTGTGTCATTTGGGACTAGTGTGCAAAATTTGAGGCCATTCAGAGTTGATTTGATATGTTTCGGCATTGGTTTTAGAAGTTGGAAGCTCATTAGTTTCATTAGGCTTGAATTTGGATGCGATTCATGATTTTGATATTGTTTGATGTGATTTGAGGCTTTGACTAAGTTTGTATCGTGTTTTAAGAATTGTTGGTATGTTTGAATGGGGCCCCGAGGGTCTCGGGTATGATTCAGATTGAATTGGAATTAGTCTTTAGACTTGGTGTATTACTGAAGCTTATGGCTTCTGGTGTGATCGCACCTGCGAGGTCTTGGCCGCAGGTGTGAAGCCGTAGAAGCTTTAGAGGTGTCGTAGAAGCGGAGGAAGCAAGGATTGGCAGTGATCGCAGATGCGGACGTAAAGCTACATTTTTGGAAGCGCAAATGCGCTAGGTAGTCCGCAGAAGCGGATCTTGACTGGAGCTTGAAGGAGCGCAAGTGTGAGGCATGTTCCGCATCAGCGTGTCCGCAGATGCGGGCATATGAGTGCATATGCGAGATTGGAGGGAATGTGTGGTTTCCGCAGATGCGAAGTTTGGACCGCAGAAGCGATCCCGTAGATGCGCATGGAGGGCTGCATGTGCGCTTGGTCGGGAGTTAAGTGAATTCCGGAGAAGCGGACCTTTTACCGCATAAGCGGATGCGACCACATTGACCACAAGTGCGGTTTTGCTAACAAAATTTACATTCAAAGGGCTTCGTGGCTTTTCTCATTTAGAGAGTTTTGGGACTCGGCTAAAGGCGATTTTTGAGAGAGTTTTGGCTACAATTGAAAAGGTAAGTGAAGATTCATCATTTTTATTAATAAATATTGATTACCAATTAATTATTACACCTAGTTTATGTGATTTTGAAATGAAATTCGAGGATATTTTGACTATGTTGTTGGAGAGTGAGATTTGGTGATTTGAGGGGTGTAACGACCCGGCCGGTCATTTTGCATATTATAGCCCTGTTTCCCTATTTATCGCTTCTTCTATGTTCATTTTTGGTTATGTGACTTGCCTGGGTGGTTGATTTAGTTTTGAGGATGTTCCGGAGTGAATTAGGATATTTAGTCTCAAAGTTGGAAGTTTAAGTTGAAAGAGTTAACTGGAGTTTGACTTTTGTGTAGACGGCTCCGGAATAGAGTTTTGATGGTTCCAATAGCTTCGTATGGTGATTTTGGACTTAGGCGTATATTCGGATATTGATTTGGAGTCTGTAGGTTGGTTTGAGGCTTTTTGGCGAAAGTTGGAAAGTTCAAGGTTTGGAAGTTTGAGAGGATTGATCGAGAGTTGACTTTGTTGATACCGGGTTCAGATTTTGGTTCCAGAAGTTGGAATAGGTTAGTTGTATTATTAGGGACTAGTGTGCAAAATTTGAGGTCATTCGGAGTTGATTTGATATGTTTCGGCATTAGTTTAAGAAGTTGGAAGCTCATTAGTTTTATTAGGCTTGAATTTGGATGCGATTCATGATTTTGATGTTGTTTAACGTAATTTGAGTCTTCGACTAAGTACGTGTTGTGTTTTAGGACTTGTTGGTATTGATGAAGCTTATGGCTTCTGGTGTGATCGCACCTGCGAGGTCTGGGCCGCAGGTGCGAAGCCGCAGAAGCAGTAGAGGTGTCGCACAAATGGAGGAAGCAATGATTGGCAATGGTCGCATATGCGGATGGGGAGCCACATTTGCGGAAGCGTAGATGCGCTAGGTAGTCTGAAGAAGTAGATCTTGACTGGAGCTGGAAGGAGCTCAAGTGAGAGGCTTGTTCCGCATCTGCGTGTGAATGTAGATGCGTAGTTTGGAATGCAGAAGCGATCCCGCACGTGCGCATGTAGGGTAGCAGGTGCGCTTGGTCGCGAGTTAAGTGGATTCCGCATAAGCGGACCTTTTACCGCAGAAGCAGTGTCGCATATACTACCACATTCACCACAGGTGCGATTTTGCTGGACAGAACTTATATTCGAACGGTTTTGTGGTTTATATCATTTGGATAGTTTTGGGACTCGTCTAAGGGCAATTTTTGAGAGAGTTTTGGTTACAATTGAAGAGGTAAGTGAAGATTCATCATTTTATTAATAAATATTGATTACCTAGTGATTATTACACCTAGTTTATGTGATTTTGAAGTGAAACTCAGGGATATTTGACTGTGTTGGAGAGTGAGATTTGGTTATTTGAGGGTCCATTTGTGGATGGAATTGAATAAAATTAGTATGGTTGGACTCGTAATTGAATTGGTGTTCGGAATTCGTGAATTTTTTCAGGTTCCGGGGTGCGAGCTTGGGGTTGACATTTTGGGTTGACTTCTCGATTTTGATTAAAGATTCTAGTTGTATCATTTAAGATTGTTTCCTGTGACTATTATTGATGGTATGAAGTTGTTGTGATTAGATTAGAGTCGGTCGGAGGCCGATTTTCTAGGCAAGGGCTTGTTGGAGTATTGAGTTGCGCGCTTTGAGGTAAGTAACATTTCTAAATATGGAATTGAGGGTATTTATCCCTGGAAAACATGTTATTTTTGATGTTTTGGGGTGACGCGCAAGCTAGGTGACGGGCGTGTGGGCTTGAACCGGGGTAATCATGTTCTGGGTCGACTATTTGTACTATGTTTCTATCATGACTTGTTTTATACGTGCCTTTCCTACTTGTTAGATTAATTGAGCAATGATTCATGTTAGAGATCATATTTAGGCCATATGGGTAATTTGATTGAGACTATATGAGGCTATTTTTGTTGTTTTGAGTTATCTGTTTTAATTGTATTTCTACACCCAGTAATGATTCTTCATTTGGCATACCATATCTCAGTCTCTGTTCATCATTCATTGTTGCATCGCATATTATCATTGTTGTTCCATATGTGGAGTTGTTGGGCTGAGTGGTTTGAGATGGTGAGCCCTTGAGACTTGAAATATTGATGACTGAGGTAGGCCTGAGAGCCTTGTTGAGAGTGTTATTTTGGATCGGGTTGTACGCCGCAACAAGCCATAATGGCTTTACTATTATTATTATTATGTAAATTGGGTTGCACGCCACAACATGCCTTATTGGCTTTTGATTAGCTTCTTGGGCAGGATCCGCCCCTCCGGAGTCTAACATACTAGCAGTGAGCGCAGACACCATGATATATATACATGTGCTTTGGTGAGGGGCATTGATGTCAGGCACCCGTACAGTGCTGAGGTTTTTTTTTTGTGTGTGTGTGATGAGTGGGCATTTGAGGCAGACAGATTGAGTATGCTGAGAGTGAGAGTACTTGGGAATATTACAGTGAAATCATTCATTTGACATGTATATTTGACATGTAGGCATAGAGATGTACCATTCCTCATGCTACCCGTATTTGATGTGTTCTTATTATTGTTGAGCTTTAATTGTTAAACTTGAAAGCATGTCTAAATTTCTGTAATATAAACGAGTCAATTGTGATAATTCCTTGAGTTACTTATTGTTATTTTCATCATCATATTTGTGTTGTCATTATATTGGATTTTCACTATCTTCTTCTGAGCTCGTCACTACTTTCAGCCCAAGGTTAGTTCTGTTACTTATTGAGTATGTGGGGTCGATTGTACCCATACTACACACTGTACTTCATGTGTACATCCCGGTGCATCTGGATGCGGTGATCGCTAGATCCGAGTTGGTACCAGTGTTCGGAGACTTCAAGGTAGTTATTATGACATCCGCAGACCTTGACTCTCTTTCTTTTATTTTCCTATTACTAGATGTTGTTGAGTCAGTGGGACCAACTCAGGCACCAGCAGAGCCCATTGTTATCCCAGGCCTTCAGGAGGCCTTGGCCCAGATTTTGACTGTATGCACAAGCCTTGCTCATGAAATTCTGGTTCCAGCTGCACCGGTGACGACGTCCAAATATAATACTAAAAAGTAAATGGACACGGTCGCATGCAATATAATTTACCCAACTATGAGTCTGGGTCGAATCCCACAGAGAACAATATGTAGGCGATTAGGCGTATAAGAGAATTATCACTTATTAAGCTAAGCCAAACACTTAGAAAGATTTTTGTGAAAATATTATAGCTAAATTCGGAAATATAAACTAACCTAGAAAGCAAGTAAAATGATCAATGGCTACAAGCATGGATGCATTGGGAGGTACACTCAAGTAACGATCCAATGTTTTTCACGGTTTTATAAATATGAGCGAGTTTACGTTAATTAGCCTCGGTTAATAATTCTATATTAGCTTCTTCCGAATACTAACAAGACTTCCTAATTGAATTATCCCTAAAATAATTAAGAGATTAAGCACACCCAAATATGGCTACAATTAGTTCAATCCTATCCCTAGATAGAATCTATAAAGGGAGAGTTAACACCTCAAGTTCTTGCTATTTAATCTTTCCCGACCCCAAATTATTTTTTCAAAATTAATTCGAAGTGAATGGGCGAGTCCTACGGTTAGCTAATACCTTTGGAAACATTAAAGAACAAGAATAATTAAAGAAACAATAACTCACTTCATAATAAATAAAAATCGTTCAATACATAAGCACAACAAGATATTTAATCCACGCTTAAAATATGAATATTCCCATAAACAAGATTCAAGTGATGGAAAAAATACTACACACTTAGATATTCAATTAAAAGCAAGAAAATGAAGAATTGAACATAAATGGGTAAGAAATTCACAACCAAAAACTCCAAATCTTCAAGACCCAAGTGTGTGTACAAGAACCCTAGCTCCAAAAATGCCAAAACTCTGCCCAAGATGTGCAGAGACTGTCAAAAGCTGCCAACGATGCCAAAGATATCTTTTCAATAAGCTAGGTCGTGTATTAAATTGTTTGGGGTCAAGAACATAAAATTCCAGAACTGCCCAGATTATGTTCCATGCGATCGCATAGAGAAAACCATGATCGCGAAAAGCAAAGTCTGCAAAGCTAAGCGGTCGTGTGGAGACAGACGCGTTCGCGTAGAATGTTTGACCAGTGTTGACCAACTTTACTTCTTCATGATCACATGACTTCAGCCGCGTTATCATGGCTTCCTTCTCCCGGGCTTATGCGATCGCATGTATCCTTCACGATCGCATAGCTTCTTTTTCTCGGACTTCTGCGATCGCATGGCTTCTTCCGTGATCGCGTAGAGCAATAACTGACAGCAGTCCATTTTTCCCAATTTAACACATTTTGACTTATTTCTTCTGTATCTTCTCCAAATCATATGATACCTGAAATATGCCAATAAACCTCAATAAATGCCTTAGTTTCTTGACAACATCATGCAAAAGTTTAAATATCAAGAAGAGATAAGTTGGTAAAATACTAAATTATCAAACCCCCAAACTTGAACTATTTCTTGTCCTCAAGCAATTTAACAACTAAGAACATCCTTTAATAAAATCATCAATTAAGCTCAATGACATACCAAATATCATTTTAATCCAAAATGGTTCAAATTAAACACAATCTAGTAACTTCAGTTGGTACCAACAATTAATCCAAAGCATATGAATCGCCAACAACTTCTCACCAATTTCATTTCAATTCAAGTGCTCAATCACCACATTACTCAAAGTAGCAACCAAGCCATGACACTAAAGCTTCAAAAATTGTCTCACTATCACAAATAATTTTCTTTTGTTCTTTCCTCCTAATTGGAGATTGGATTAAGTTCGCAACTCAAAATTTCATATGCCCTCACACTTAAGAGAGAATCCCAAATCATAAATTATAATTTAAACACAAATGGGATATCAAATGGAAAGAACTAACTCTCTCTCCCTCACAAAGATATTCAAATGCACATAAGTAGTGCCATAGGCTTTCCCTTCATGTATTTCTCCACTAATGTAGACACACTTGGTTCGAAATCAAGTAGGAATTAAAGGATTGTAATGTAGGTTTTTGGTTAAGGTAGGGTACAATTTGGATAAGAATGACTCAAAACCTCCCTAAGCACTACAATTTGCAACAATTAAAGCACACTTCCTTCAATAACTTTTTCCATCATGTCTTCAATTTTCATTCCACACCTAATTTTTCCTTTATTCACAACTCCTTATTTTTCCTTCTTTTTTCTTCTTTCTTACTCATTTGTTTTTCAAAAATCAAGGAAGGTTCTACTATTTATTTATTTTTTTTATTATTACCTTTCACATTTAAGTAACTTCCACATCACAACTTTTCCAACCTTCACCCCCAAACTTAGGCTTTTAGCCTATGTTTACACTTTCAAAGTACTTAGGGAGGTAGGATGCCAAAATATAGATCGATAAAGAACGAAGGGCTAGAGCTTGTAATATGATTTCCAAAGAAAAAGTTTAAAGGCTCAAAAGGGGTTGACTAGGGAAAATATGCAAGAGTATGACATTTAAGGCACAATAACGGTCCAAGAAAGGCCTAACATCATTTTTCAAACCAAGTTAGTCTAGGATTTTTCCTTGAAGCACATTCCGGGCAAGTTCTAGACTACAAATAATGCAAGAGAACTCACAACAAATCTCACCACACATGGCACAAACTCGAGTGACATATAAATTCAAAATTCAATTAAAACCAAATGAACCCAAAGAAAATAACATATAGCCTAAAAGACTATTTAATGAATTAAAGAGCCAAAAATAGAACCTAAAAGTCTCAACAAGGATAATCACTTCAATCATTTTTCATTTTAAAGATCAAGACTTCATATGCCAAAGTTTATATCATGTTGTTACCAAACAAGCCACATGTTGATTTATGGACAAAAAGATCACACCCAATAACTAATTTATTCACTACTAGCTACTAAACTAACTAAAAAGAAATATGTAAAAATTAAAAAAAAAACTAGACAAGACTAAAAAGTCACCCAGTTCGACACAAATTATTTCCTTGGAAAAGAACTGCAGCATAAAGAAATACCAAGGAGTTTAATTAATACTAATACGAGTAAATAAAGTAACAAAATAAGAAATTAAAAACTAATGCCAACATGCTAGAAATAAACTACAAAATATCACTAATAAACTATAAACGGTTACCAATCTACACAAGTTCATTTTCCAAAAAACAAATATAGCCATGCTCCAAATACATCATCACATATAAATGAGCCACCCCCAACCTAAAGTGTTGCATTGTCCTCAATGCAACTAAATAAAACAAGATGAAATGAAAGAGGTGCTCCCTGAAACTGCATCACTCGGAGCTGGAGGTGGTGGGGAATTTGAGCTCCAAATCCTCCTCGCCATCGTCCTCTGATTCATGTGAGCCATGGAAAGAGCTCAGCTTGTGCATCATTTTGGACAGGAATTTGCTTTTCTTTTTCTCATGCTCTTTGAACTTCAGTTGCCGCCTCTTAATCTTTCCTTGTCTTCGGCTCATGTCTTCCAACCTGTTTTTGATTACTTTTTGTTCCTGAACTACATCATCCAGAGATGTCTTCTTACTAGTCCCAATAGAAGTCCCCTCCCCAAATGGACCAGAGGGAAGACCAGCTACAAATTGGCAAATGTGTGCATCGACGCTACAGATTTGACTGGAGAGGTAGCGCATAGTGGGAGGTCCAAAAGGAAGTGGAGAAATGGGAGCATGTAGCCCTGCTGCAGCTGTGGAAGAACCACCGGGCCCAGCGACAGTCTCAGTAAATTGCCCAAATGAAGGAGATGATACATCAATCCTTCTCTTCTTCTTCCCACCAGTTGGCCCTTTTCTGAGCAATGGATAAATTGCCTTGTCTGGGTCCTTCTCAGAATCATTCAGGTTCTTTAACACCCCAGCATCATAGCACAATTGAGTGATCAATGAGGTAAAGAATAGACTGTTAGACCTCCTATTACATGCTTCCTCAATTTCACTTACCATGTACTGGCCCACGTTCATTGGCAAGTCATCCATAATAGCAGCAATCATCAATGCTTTCGCAGGCGTCACCTCAGACTCATGTTTAGATGGCAAGATTCTAGCACAAATAATGGACAGCTAAGTCTTGGCTTCAGTTGTGAATTCAGAAGAATCAACCCCTTTATGCAATCTTTCCCAAGTCGGGGTCACCCCGTCATGAAGCTTCTCCACCAACCATTGGCTTCCTCTCTCCCTTTCTCTGACTCTATATACCTCGTTGTCAGCATTGGGAAGAATATAGTGTGCGTTTATTACCTCGGCACCAAAGTTGACCTACTTGCCCCTAACAAAGGTAAATAATTCCCCTTGAATGTCGGTCTTCATGAAATTGGCATAGAATTCACGAACAACTGTGTAGTTGACTTTGATTGATTGAGGAGCAAAACAAATCCATCCATTGTTAGTCAATCTTCGAAACAAATCCGGCATTTTAGCATCAAGTTTGTCCAAATGGATGCCCCTTTCTTTGATGATGCTCTTTGACATGAGTTTGTCATAGTTTCTTTCACATTCAACAGCTGTGAATATGGCCCGATCAAAATATTCCTCTTCCACAACTTGTAGAGTAGGCTCTTGTACAATTTCATCATTTTCTGAGGCCATTTTATGCTCAAAGTACATACAGAAGTAGACCACATGTTAAATTCTTGGAGGAGTACTCAATACACTGTATTATGATGCATTTAGGCCAAAGCAAATGACCAAAAGGCATCAGCATTCAAATCTGCAATGCTACTATTTTGCTGCCTGGAGGTTAAAGCAATGCGATCGCGGAAACATTTACGCGATCGCGAAGAGAATTTTGTTTTCCTCAGCTTGGAAGCATTGCGATCGCGGAATAGTCAACGCGATCGTTAAGGGCATTTTGGTTCTGCAGCAAACTTAGGCCTATGTGATCGCAAAAACATTCATGCGATCGCGCAGAGCATTTTTGGTTCTCTGCAGAGTTAAAGGTCTGCGATCGCGGAAGAGTCAACGCGATCACAGAGGGCAATCTTCACGAAGAGCAGAATTGGACCTACGCGTACGCAGAATTGGGCATCCACATACCTTGAGGATGGCAAATGAATAATGCAATGAGATTGAAGAAAGAGCAGGATTGGAGATGATTTTTGGGGTTAGGGGAGTAGGAGGAACCGTTACTATGTTTTGGGCAGAAGTATGGTGTCTATTTTTGATGTCCAGTGTTTTAAATATCTGAGACTTACCTGTAGAACCACGATCGCGGACTAAGAGATGCGTTCGTGAAGAACAATTGATTCTCACACAGACGTGACCGCATTTAAGCTTTTGCGATCTCATAGGGTAACAGAAAAATTTGTTCTTCGCGATCGCCTTGATATTCATGCGATCGTGATGCTCTGCAGTTTTCTGAAATTTTGTCAGCTACTGGTTTTTTGCTGTCTGGTCACCTCGACCTGCTCAAATCAACTCCAAAAATATACTACGCGATTCTAAAAAAAATGACTAAAAATTTTGAAAATGATGTGTTACCTCCCATCAAGCGTTGCATTTAACGTCATGGCACGACGCAAATCAACTTTACCACTTTTCTCGCCACTTGGACAATATGAACTGGGCACCTAACTTAGAATCAAGTTTGTGACCACGAGCGATGGGGGTGGTAAGTCGATGATCAAGCCAAACTTTAATTTCTTCATCTTGTATTTCTTGGCTTTCATGTGAGGAATGTCATTTTGCCTTCTTGAACTTTCAAATTGTAAAATTTATGACCTTTGCCTTTCCTTTTTGCAATCCCTCATTGATTCGTGTAGTTCAATTCCCATATCATCACACAATTCCAATGTTGAGAAATGCTTGGAATGTGACATCAAGCTTCCAAATTACAATTCTTTCCGGATTTTGACATCCTCTTGGTCTCCCGGGCTAGAGGCAACTTCAACCATACTTTTAATTACACCGGTTGACACTAATTCTATATTTTTCTTGGCATCACCAACAAGCATGGAGTCGATTGGCTGATGTTCAATTCTTGATTCCTCAAAATAAAGCTCACTTTCTTCCTCGAAGTTGGACTCTTCTTGACCTATTTCCACACTCTCAAATTGATAGGCATAATGAGCCTCAATCAATGATTTCATTTGATCTTCCAAAGTGCGGATAGTCTCATCATTTCAATGTAGTGCTTGTTTTAAGTCCTCGAGTGCCAAGTTTTGCTTCTCCTCATTTTCAAGAATAGCCCCCAACATGAGCATCATCCTCTCATTTTGAGCATTTGAGAGTTTTTCTTGGTTTTGATCAAGTGCCAAAGAAGGATTTTCGGCTTCAACCTCTAAGGAAGGTTCTTGGCTATCATTCACTTCCGGGGCTTTTTGGACCTCTAAAGCTTCAAGAATTTCTCCCATTTGTGAGTTCAACCTTTCAAGTGCAAAATCATTTTGGAGACTATTCTCCAAAAGCTCCTCCAAAGCATTTTGCTCTTTGTTTCCTCCTTCAAGTAAGCATTCCAACATGAGCTTGAACTCTCCATTTTGACCATGCTCCATTTTCCACTTCCATATCCCTATACTTGTTATCACAAAAAGTAGAATCATCATAGTGGGGGTTCATGGAAGGGAAGGACAAATAAGCATAATTATTCCAATGGCCATTTTGACCATCACACTTATCACAAATACTCCACTCATGGGTTTGATATTGTACGCACAATCCGCCCCCGAGAGAATTTAAACAATTTTGCCACGAGTGGTCCTCCACAATAAGGACAAGGGTCATCAAAGTATGAACAACTACCATCCGATCAATTTTCATTATGCGATGCCATTTTTCAAAACTAAGAAAATAAATAAGAAACAATCAAGAAAAAACAAGAAAAATAGACAAAGATGAGAAAAATAATTACACAAATATTAAAAAGTTTGGACGAAAGTACGTACGCTTATTTCTCAAACAACCTAAATACGACAAATTGTTCCCCGGCAACGGTGCCAATTTTGATGACGTTCAAATCCACTACTAAAAAGTAAATGGACACGGTTGCATGCAATATAATTTATCTAACTATGAGTCGGGATCGAATCCCACAGAGATCAATATGTAGGCGATTAGGCGTGTAAGAGAATTATCACTTATTATGCTAAGCCAAACACTTAGAAAGATTTTTGTAAAAATATTATAGCTAAATGCAGAAATATAAACTAACCTAGAAAGCAAGTAAAATGATCAATGGATACAAGCATGGATGCATTGGAAATTACACTCAAGTAACGATCCAATATATTTCACGATTTTACAAATATGAGCGAGTTTATGTTAATTAGCCTCGGGTAATAATTCTATATTAGCTTCTTTCTAACACTAACAAGACATCCTAATTGAATTATCCCTAGAAAAATTAAGAGATTAAGCACACCCGAATATGGCTACAAGTCGTTAATCATATCCCTAGGTAGAATCTATAAAATGAGGGTTAACGCCTCAAATTTTTGTTAATTAAACTTTTTCAACCACAAATTATTTTTTCCAAAATTAATTCAAAGTGAATGGGCGAGTCCTAGGGTTAGCTAATCCCTTTGGAAAAATTAAAAAACAAGAATAAATAAAGAAACAACAACTCACTTCATAATAAATAAAAATCACTCAATGCATAAGCACAGCAAGATATTTAATCCACACTTTAACTATGAATATTCCCATAAACAAGATTCAAGTGTTGGAAAAAATAATACACACTTAGATATTCAATACAAAGCAAAAAATTTGAACATAAATGGGTAAGAAATTCTCAACTAAAAACTCTAAATCTTCAAGACCGAAGTGTGTGTGCAAGAACCCTAGCTCCAAAAATGCCAAAACTCTGTCCAAGATTTGCCGAAAGTGTCAAAAGCTTCCAAAGATACCAAAGATATCTTTTCAATAATCTAGGTCGTGTATTAAATGGTTTGGGGTCAAAAACGTGAAGTTCCAGAACTGCCCAGATTTCTTCCCAGATTATGTTCTATGCGATCGCATATAGATAACTGTGATCGCGAAGAGCAACGTCTGCAAAGCTACGTGATCGTGTGGAGACAGATGCGTTTACTTAGAATGTTTGACCAGTGCGGACCAACTTTACTTCTTCGCGATGGCATGACTTCAATCGCGTTAGCATGGCTTCTTTCTCCTAAGCTTCTGCGATCGCATGTATCCTTCTGCGATCGCATAGATTCTTTTTCTTGGACTTCTGTGATCGCATGGCTTCTTCCGTGTTCGCATAGAGAAACAACTGGCAGCAGTCCATTTTTCCCAATTTAACACATTTTGACTTGTTTTCTTTCGTATCTTCTCCAAATCACATGATACCTGAAATATGCCAATAAACCTCAATAAATGTCTTAGTTTCTCAAAAAAATCATGCAAAGGTCTAAGTATCAAGAAGAGGTAAGTTGGTAAAATACCAACTTATCAACCGGCCACTTCACAGGCCAGAGGAGGTGCCCAGACTCCCGCCGCCTGTACTCCATAGCAGGGAGCTCAGGGACTCCAGACACCGGGGGTACTACCGGCCTAGCCAGTTGTTGCTGCTCGGGCTGAGGTTGGCCCACCTATCAGTGATTAGGAGAAGAAGAGACTGGAGCAGTTTAGGAGGCTTAACCCTCCAGAGTTCAGTGGGGCAGCTTCACACAGCAGGTTTTTTGGACACCGGTGGGGTTGCATTCACTACATTTCAACTGACTAGGGAAGCCTACATATGGTGGAATGCCTATGAGTTGAGAAGAATAGCCGGCGTAGCACCACTTACATTGCATGATTTCTTACTTCTCTTCTTAGAGAAGTTTGTCCCACAGACTCGCAGAGAGGAGTTGCGTAGGTAGTTTGAGTAGCTACACCAGGTGGGTATGACAGTGACTCAGTATGAGATGAGGTTCGCAAATCTAGCTCGTCATGCAGTGTGGTTGGTTCCTACTGAGAGAGAGAGGATGAGAAGGTTCATTGATGGCCTCAACTATGGCAACCGTGTCAGTTTGGCTAGAGAGGCCGAGACAGATTTTAGGTTTGACCAGGTGGTTGAGAATTCTAGGTACTTAGAGTCAGTTCGCATGCTTGAGAGCAAGGAGCGGGAGGTCAAGAGGCCCCATAGTTCAGGTGGTTTTAGTGGTACCTCATTTGGAGGCCAGTCACATCACAACAGGGGTCGACCTTACAGGCCCGCTCAGATGGCTCGTCCGGTTCATCGTGGTGCATCTGCTAGTCATGGTTCATACAGTACTCATCTGGTTCAGTCATCATTCAGTATGCTCCCAGCTCAAAGTTCGTACCGTGCTCCATTAGTTCAGGGTTCGTTAGTACCGGGTTCTTCTAGTGGCTATTCTAGTTCTCGAGGTCTGATTCAGGCCCCGCAGTCATCCTTAGATTGAGGTTGATTCAAGTGTGGGGAGTTGGGGCATGTGATGAGGTATTGTACCCATCTTACTGGAGGTCCCGTTCAGCATAGAGGATAGGCTACTACTTCCGCACAAATTACTTCACCACCCGCTCAGTCAGCTCGGGGTAGGACTCAGGCAGTTTGGGGTCGCCCTAAAGGGGAGGTCGATCAGGTGGCGGTCAGGCTCGATACTATGCTTTTCCCGCCAGGCCAGAGGAAGTTGCTTCCAATGATGTGATCACAGGTATTGTTTCAGTGTGCCATAGAGATGCTTCAGTATTATTTGATCCTGGATCCACTTATTCATATGTGTCATCATACTTTGCTCGTTGTTTGGATACGCCATGTGATTCTTTAGTTATGCACATTCATGTATCTATATCAGTGGGTGACTCTATTATTGTGAACCATATGTATCAGTCTTGTGTGGTGACTATTGTAGGATTGGAGACAAGAGTTGATCTTTTACTGCTTAGCATGGTTGATTTTGACATGATTTTATGCATGGAATTACTATCACCATGTCACGCTCTGGATTGTCACACGAAGAACGTGACATTGGCAATACCTAGGGTGCCGAGGTTGGATTGTATAGGTTCCCTGTATTATGTTTCCAGTAGAGTGATTTCATGTTTAAAGGCTCAACAGATGGTTGAGAAGGGATGCCTGGCCTATTTAGCCTTTGTGAGGGATGTTGGTGCTGATACTCCTACCATTGAGGATGTTCCGGTAGTGAGAGACTTTACAGATGTGTTTCCTTCAGACCTGTCGGGCATGCCACCCAACAGGGACATTGATTCTGGTATTGATCTGGTGTCGGGCACTCAGCCCATTTCTATCCCTCTGTATCTTATGGCACGAGCGGAGTTTAAGAAATTGAAGGAACAACTTCAAGAGTTGCTTGATAAGGGTTTCATCAGTCCCAGTGTGTCGCCTTGGGGTGCGCCGATTCTATTTGTGAAGAAGAAAGATGGTACTATGCGGATATGCATTTTTTTCATGCAATTGAACAAAGCTACAATTAAGAACAAGTACCCACTACCGCACATTGATAACTTATTTGACCAGCTTCAGGGTGCTAGAGTGTTTTTGAAGACTGACTTGAAGTCAGTGTATCATTAGCTGAAGATTCGGGATTCTGATAGTCTAAAGACAGCATTCAGGACCCATTATGGTCACTACAAGTTCCTTGTGATGTCTTTTGGGCTGACCAATGCCTAGCAGCCTACATGAACTTGATGCACAATGCATTCCAGTCGTATCTTGATTCATTCATCATTGTGTTCATTGACGACATATTGGTGTACTCACGTAGCTAGGAGGATCATGAGCAGCATCTGAGGATTGTACTCCAGACTTTGAGGGAGAAGAAGCTATATGCTAAATTCTCCAAGTGTGAGTTTTGGCTTGACTCTATGGCGTTCTTGGGCAACGTGGTGTCTAATGAGGGGATCAAGGTAGATCCGAAGAAGATTGAGGTAGTTCAGAGTTGGCCTAGATCGTCTTCAGCTACAGAGATTCGAAGCCTCTTGAGTTTGGCAGGTTATTATCGTCGTTTTGTGGAGGATTCTCATCCATTGTTGTACCTTTGACTAGATTGACCCAGAAGGGTGCCCCATTCAGGTGGTCTGATGAGTGTGAGGAGAGCTTTCAGAAGCTCATGACTACTTTAACCACAGCTCCAGTTCTAGTTTTGTCTTCAGCATCAGGTTAATATGCAGTTTATTGTGATGTTTCACGGATTGGCATCGGATGTGTCTTGATGCAGGAGGTTAGGGTGATCGCTTATGCTTCGCATCAACTGAAGCCTCGTGAGAAGAACTACTCTATTCATGATTTAGAGTTGGCAGCCATTATTCACGCATTGAATATTTGGAGGCACTATCTCTATGGCGTGTCGTGTGAGGTATTCATGGATCATCAGAGTCTACATCACTTGTTTAAGTAAAAGGATCTAAACTTGAGGCAGGGGAGGTGGTTGGAGTTGTTAAAAGACTATGATATCACCATTTTGTACCATCCCAGGAAGGCCAATGTGGTGGCCGATGCCTTGAGCAGAAAGGCTGAGAGTACGGGTGGGCATTTGGTACTTCGGTACGGTATTTAAGAACTTCGGTTCGGTACTTTGGTATTTGGTTTATCAATTGTGCATACAAAATACCATACCAAAGTAGTTCGGTACGGTTCGGTATTTCTTATTTGGTTCGGTATGATTTCGGTACGGTTTCAGTTTAATACATTAATGGAATTGTGTCTTTTTTAAATACTATTGTGTTATACTTCTATTGTATGGATATTAGAAACCTTTTGGCAACCTCAATTTTCTACTCTTGAGACTCACTTTAGGAAGTTGCAGTAGTTGTTGATAGTTGTTAGTGTTACCGTAACAAAATAGAGAACAAGAAAAGAAGAAAAAAGGAGAAAAAGAATCGTTGACAATAAGAGACTAAGAGCGTACAAGCCAAGTAGAGGCCAGACGCAGAAGAGAAACCCATAAGAAAAATAAAAATAATAAGAGGGCTCACGTACTAGCAGAAGAGAAAGATCCATTTTGAATATTAAAAGAAAATAAATACAAGGATATCAAGAGTAATCTAAAACCTCCTCATGATGAGTCAATTCTTTATGGGTCTGCAGATATGGAATCCAACATCAAGGGAAGCCGCAAGCTTGAGCACTCAGAAAAATTTAGGTATTAACTTAAAAAGTTTGGTATTTTGGTATATACTGAAATATTGAAATGCCGATACCCTAATACCGAGAACCAAACATAAGTACCGAAATATTAATATACCAATATCGAATAACGTACCGAAAACCGAAGAACCGAATTAGTTTGATACGGTCCAGTTTTTCGGTTTATCAGTTTTTATGCCCACCCCTAGCTGAGAGTATGGGTAGCCTTGCATATATTCTAGTTGGTAAGATACCGCTATCATTGGATGTCTGAGCTTTGGCCAGTTAGTTTGTGAGGTAAGATGTTTCAGAGCTTAGTCGGGTTCTTGCTTGCGTGGTTTCTCGATCTTCTTTATATGAGCGCATCAGATCGTGTTAGTATCACGACCCCCATTTGCTTGTCCTTAAGAAAACAATACAGCATGGTAATGCCAAGGAGGTTTCTATTGGAGATGATGGGGTGTAGCGGATTCAGGGTTCGATTTGTGTGCCCAATGTGGATGGGTTGCGTGAGTTGATTCTTGAGGAGGCCCACGTTTGCGGTATTCCATTCATCCGGGTGCCGCTAAGATGTATCAAGATTTGAGGCAGCACTATTAGTGGAGAAGAATGAAGAAAGATATAGTAGAGTTTGTGGCTCTGTGTTTGAACTGCCAAAAGGTGAAGTACAAGCATCAGAGGCCGAGCGGTTTGCTTCAGAGGGTTGAGATTCCCGAGTGGAAGTGGGAGTGTATTACCAAGGATTTTGTTATTGGGCTCCCACGAATTTTAAAGAAATTTGATGCAGTGTGGGTTATTGTGGATAAACTGAGTAAGTCTCTGCACTTCGTTCCGGCTGTGACTACCTATTCTTCAAAGCATCTGGCTCAAATCTATATTTGGGAGATTGTCCGCCTTTACGGTGTGCCAGTGTCTATTACCTCTGATTGATGCATGCAGTTCACATCACATTTTAGAGATCTGTGCAGCGTGAGTTAGGTACGCGAGTTGAGTTGAGTACAGCAGTTCACCCCCAGACGGACAGGCAGTTCGAGCACACCATTTAGATCTTGGAGGACATTCTGCGTGCCTGTGTTATAGATTTCAGGGGTTCATGGGATAAGTTCTTACCACTTGCAGAGTTTGCCTACAATAACAGCTACCAATCGAGTATTTAGATGGATCCTTATGAGGCCTTATATAAAAGGCGGTATCGTTTTCCAGTTCGTTGGTTTGATCCGGGAGAGGCTAGGTTGCTAGGCACTGATTTGGTTTGCGATGCCTTAGAGAAAGTCAAATTGATTGAGGATAGGCTTCGTCAGTGTAGTCTAGGCAGAAGAGTTACGCTGATCGAAAGGTTTGTGATATTGCATATATGGTGGGTGAGAAGGTGTTGCTCAGAGTTTCGCCCATGAAGGGTGTGATGAGGTCCGGGAAGAAGGGCAAGTTGAGCCCTCGGTATATTGTCCCTTTTGAGGTGCTTGAGAGGATTGGAGAGGTGCCCTACAAGCTTGCATTTCCACCAAGTATATCGGGTGCTCACCCAGTGTTTCATGTTTCTATGCTCCGAAAGTATTATGGTGATCTGTTAGATAGGATTTGACTTATGATGTGGAGTCGGTGGCCATTTTGGACTAGCAGATCGAAAGTTGAGGTCAAAGAATATAGCTTTGGTGAAGGTCCAATGGAGAGGTCAGGCAGTCGAGGAGGCTACTTGGGAGACCGGGCGGGAGATGCGGAGCAGTCATCCACACCTATTTGAGACTCCGGGTATGATTCAAGACTCGTTCGAGAATGAATGTTTGTTTATGAGGGGGAAGATGTGGCGACCTAGTCGGTCATTTTGCATATTATAGCCTTATTTCCCTATTTATCGCTTCTTCTATATTCATTTTTGGTTATGTGACTTGCCGGGGTGATTGGTTTAGTTTCGGGGATGTTCCGGACTGAATTAGGACACTTAGTCTCAAGGTTGGAAGTTTAAGTTGAAAGAGTTGACTGGAGTTTGACTTTTGTGTAGACAACTCCGTAATGGAGTTTTGATGGTTCCAATAGCTTCGTATGGTGAATTTGGACTTAGGCGTATATCCATATATTGATTTGGAGGTCTGTAGGTTGGTTTGAGCCTTTTTGGCAAAAGTTGGAAAGTTGAAGGTTTGAAAGTTTAAGAGGTTTGATCGAGTGTTGACTTTATTGATACCAGGTTCAGATTTTGGTTCCAGAGGTTGGAATAGGTCCGTTGTATCATTTGGGACAAGTGTGCAAAATTTGAGGTCGTTCGGAGTTGATTTGATATGTTTCGGCATTAATTTTTAAAGTTGGAAGCTCATTAGTTTCATTAGGCTTGAATTTGGATGCGATTCATGATTTTGATGTTGTTTGATGTGATTTGAGGCTTTGACTAAGTACGTATTGTGTTTTAGGACTTGTTAGTGTTGCTGAAGCTTGTGGCTTCTGGTGTGATCGTACCTGCAAGGTCTGGGCCGCAGGTGCGAAGCCGCAGAAGCGGTAAAGGTGTCGCACAAATGGAGGAAGCAAGGATTAGCAATGGTCGCAGATGCGGATGGGAAGCCACTTTTGCAAAAGCGCAGATGCGCTAGGTAGTCCGCAAAAGTAGATCTTGACTGGAGCTGGAAGGAGCACAGGTGAGAGGCTTGTTCCGCATCTGCATGTCTGCACATGCAGGCGTGTGAGCACAGATGCGAGATTAGAGGGAATGCAGATGCGTAGTTTGGAATGCAAAAGCGGTTCTGCACGTGCGTATGGAGCACCGCAGGTGCGCTTGGTTGGGAGTTAAGTGGATTCCGCATAAGCGGACCTTTTACCGCAGAAGCGGTGTCGCAGATGCGACCACATTGACCGCAGGTGCGATTTTGCTGGACAGAACTAATATTCGGACGGTTTTGTGGTTTTTATCATTTGGAGAGTTTAGGGACTCGGCTAAGGGTGATGTTTGAGAGAGTTTTGGCTACAATTGAAGAGGTAAGTGAAGATTCATCATTTTATTGATAAATATTGATTACTCATTGATTATTACACCTAGTTTATGTGATTTTGAAGTGAAATTTGGGGATTTTTGACTATGTTGTTGGAGAGTAAGATTTGATGATTTGAGGGTCGATTTGTGGATGGAATTGGATGAAATTAATATGGTTGGACTCGTAATTGAATGGGTGTTCGAAATTCATAAATTTTGTCGGGTTCCAGGGTGGGAGCCCGGGTTGACTTTTTGGGTTGAATTTTCAATTTTGATTAAAGATTCTAGTTTTATCATTTGAGATTGTTTTCTATGGCTATTATTGATGGTATGAAGTTGTTGTGATTGATGGTTAATCATGTTCCAGGTCGACTATTTGGACTATGTTGCTATCATGACTTATTTTATATGTGCCTTTCCTACTTGTTAGACTAATTGAGCCATGATTCATGTTAGAGATCATATTTAGGTCTTGTGGTTATTTGATTGAGATTTGATGAGGCTATTTTTGTTGTTTTGAGTTATATGTTTTAATTGTATTTTTACACCAGTCATGATTCTTCATTTGGCATATCATATCTCAGTCTCTGTTCATCATTCATTGTTGCATCGCATATTATCATTGTTGTTCCATGTATGGAGTTGTTGGGCTGAGTGGTATAAGATTATGAGCCCTTGAGGATTGAAAGATTGATGATTGAGGTGGGACTGCGAGCCGTGTTGAGAGTGTTATTGTGGATCAGGCTGCACGCCGCAACAGACCATATTGGCTTTACGATTATTATTATTATGTGGATCGGACTGCACACTGCAGCATGCCTTATTGGCTTTTGATTAGTACTTGGGCAGGATCCGCCCCTCCGGAGTCTAACATACCAGCAGTGAGCGCAGGCATTGTGATATATATATACATGTGCGTTGGTGAGAGGTATTAATATCAAGCAACCATACAGTGCTGGGTGATTTTATTTTGTGTGTGTGTGTGTGTGATGAGTGGGCATTTGAGGCAGACAGATTGAGTATGTTGAGAGTGAGAGTACTTGGGAATATCACCGTGAAATCATTCATTTGACATGCATACCTGACATGTAGGCATAGAGATGTACCATTCCTTATGTTAGCTGTATTTAACATGTTCTTATTAGTGTTGGGTTTTAATTGTTAAACTTGAAAGCATTTCTAAATTTCTGTAATATAAATGAGCCAATTATGATAACTCCTTGAGTTACTTATTATTATTGTCATCATCATATATGTGTTGTCATTATGGATTATGATTGTCTTCTTCTGAGCTCGTCACTACTTTCAGCCCAAGGTTAGTTCTGTTACTTATTGAGTATGTGGGGTCAGTTGTACCCACACTACACTTTGCACTTTGTGTGTAGATCCAAGTGAATCTGGACGCGGTGATTGCTAGGTCCGAGTTGGTACCAGTGTTCGGAGACTTAGAGGTAGTTGTTATGACGCCGGCAGACCTTGACTCTTTTTTTTTTATTTTTCCTATTACTGTTCTACTATCCAAACAATTATATTACCATTCGGTGTATATTTTGATACTCAGTAGTGCTCATGTACTCATTGACACCAAATTTTGGGGGTTGTGGTAGTAGTTTGTTTTTATCAGAAAATTATGATATTTCCTCTATTAAGTATATTAAACCATTTTTTACTCAAATACTTAGTTGTTATGTGATTGTTAGCTTGCCTGACAAGTATTGTTAGGTACAGTTGCGGCTCCGGTATGAGTTTGGGTTATGACACTGAGTTATATGGAATATCATGTGATTGCATCTTGGTTATGGCCAGATACAATTTGTTCAGACTTATATGGTGTGTGGATGTGAGAGTCGGGTCTTGTATTGGGTTCCGGATGTTGGAAATTGGGTTCTAAGATTTATGAACTAAGGTTGAAGTAAAGATCTTCAATTATGTTATGATGTTAGGCTTACAAGATTTTGGGTGACATGGGATCACCCATGGGTATGGGCATGGTGAGTTTAAACAATGATTTGATGGCTTTGGAACGACTCTTGGCACATTCGAGGACTAACGTATGTTTAAGTAAAGGAGAATGTAATGACCCAACCAGTTGTTTTGAGCATTTGCATTCCATCCAGCTATTTGAAATCTTGAGTAGCTTCATATGATGTATTATAACTTGTGTGAATCGTCGATTTTGGTTTCCATGTGATTCGGGATTTGATTTGGAAGAGTGATTCTCAACTAGGAAGCTTTAAGTTGAAAGAGTTGACCAAGTTTGACTTTTATGTAATTGACCTCAAATTTGATTTGTGATGGTTCCTTTAGGTCCAGATAGTAATTTTGGACTTAGGCATATGCCCGAATTTTCATTTGCATGTTTCTAGAAGGTTTCGGGACTATTTGGTGAAAGTTGGATATTTGAAGGTTTGGAATGTTCATAAGTTTGACCGGGAGTTGACTGTGATGATATCGGGTTCGGATTGTTGTACCAGGAGTTGAAATAGGTTCGTTATGTCATTTGGAACTTGTGTGTAAAATGTGAGGTCATTCCGAGTTGATTTGGTATGGTTCGGTAAGAGTTTTGAAAGTTGAAAGTTCAAAAGTTTATTAAGTTTGATTTGAGGTACGATTCATGATTTTGATGTTATTGTGTATGATTTGAGGCCTTGGGTAGATCCGTGTTATATTTTGGAACTTGTTGGCATGTTCGGACGGGGTCCCGAAGGGCTCGAGTGAGACCGGGTTCGGACCATTTTGAGTCATGTTGTTACAGGCTAGTTTTGGTAGAGAACTAGTGTCATTGCACCTGCAGAATCTTGGGTGCAGGTGCGGATCCGCAAATGCGGTCAAGGAGGTGCAAAAGCGAAAAGGCTAAGCTGGGCAAGTTATCACAGATGCAGAAGTTTATGCGCAGATGCGGGTGATGTTGTGCAGGAGCGGGAAGGCAAGTTGGGCGAGTGCTTTGCAGAAGCAGAAGGTGCATCGCACCTACAATGTCGCAGAAGGGAGGAACTTTGCAATGTCAGGGCCTGAGTGTTTTTTCGTGGAAGCGGGGATTGTGTCGCAGATGCGACGCCGCAAAAGCGGCTCTCAAATCGCACGTGCGGAAGTTCTAGCAAACTCTATTTATTTCGAGGGTTGTTCATTTTATAACATTTTGGAGATTTGGAGCTCGATTTTCGGCGCTTTTGGAGAGGATATTCACCACAAGGATTGGGGTAAGTAATATTGACTTGGTTTTGATTATATTCCATGATTCCATCTTCGATTTTGGCACTTGATTGATGTTTTTAAAAGAAAAATTTGAGAGTTTTGTCTAAACTTTTCTAAAGTAAATTATTGAGTTTTGGACATTGATTCGGAGTCGGATTTGGATGAAATTAGTATAGTTGGACTCGTATTCTAATGGGTTGTCGGAATTTGTGAGTTTTATCGGTTCCGAGGTGCGGGCTCGGGTTTGACTTTTGGCTGACTTTGAGAATTTGACTAAAGATTCGACTGTAATCGTTTGAATTTGTTTCCTTTGGAATTATTTGATATATTTGAGTTGCTTTAGGCTAGTTTCGAGTTGTTCAGAGGTTGATTCGCACGGGGTGGCATTTCTAAAGTATCGATTGGCTTGCTCGGTATTTTATTTGGCTTGCTTGAGGTAAGTAACTGCGATAACATAACTGGTTGTTTTGTGTATTTTTGCTCTATTTCCCTTTTTGGTGCTTCACACTTGTATATTTATGATTTTATGACTTGTGGGGTTGATTGATTTCGTTCCGGGAAAGTTTTGGGTTGATTTAGACCCTTTGGTTCTTGCTTTAGAGGCCTAAGTTAGAAATATTAACCAACATTTGACTTTTTTGAAAACAATCCCAAAACAGTGTTCTGATGGCTCCGATAGGTGCTTATCGTGATTTTGGACTTAGGCGTATGCCCGGAATCGAATCAGGAGATTCGTAGGTTGATTTGTGTTGTTTCGCCGAAAGTTGGCAATTTGAGGTTAAAAGATTTCCCAAGTTTTACCGTAGGATGACTTTTGGCAATCAAGTTCAAAATTTAGTTTTGGGGCTTTGAATAGGTCTGTTATGCTATTTAGAACATGTCTGCAAAATTTGGTGTCATTTGCAGTTGATTTGATAGGATTCAGACGCTTGGTTGCAATTCTAGAGGTTCTTGAACTTTATTTTGAATTTCATGCGTTTTGATGTCCGACTCGTAGTTCTAGTTGTTATTTTCATGTAATGATCGCGCGAGCGAGTTCGTATGATATTTTTAGACTTGTGTTGATGTTTGGTTTGGAGCCCCGAGGGCTCGGATGAGTTTCGGATGGGATTTGGGAAGGTTTGGACTAAAATTGTACTTACTGGTGTGTTGGTGCTCTGATGTCACAATTGCGAGCACCTGCCTCGCAATTGCGAACATGGCAGGGGAGGCTCAAGTATCGCAATTACGATACCTTGTACGCAATTGCGAAGTATGGGCATGGGTAGGACAATTCGCATTTGGGATGTTTTTCTCGCATTTGCGAGGAGAACAAACTTCGCAATTGTGATGTCTGTATCACAATTGCGATGTCTCCTTAGTGTGTCAGTAGCCGCAAATGCGAGATTTTCTTTGCAATTTTGAGGGTTCGCAATTGCGACATTTGCAACTGAACAAAAGTGCTGGGAGTCGAAATTGTTTATCATTTTAGAACCCTAGACTCGGTATGAGGCAATTGGAGAGGGGATTTTCAACTACAAATATTGGGTAAATGATTCCAATCAATTTTTAACTATATTTTATGATTATATCTTAGATTTAACATCAAATTTATGAGAATTAAAGAGAAAAATTGGGGATTTTTGTCAAAGTTTTGAAAAATAAAGATTTGAGTTTTGAGAGTCGATTTGGACTCGGATTTGAAAACAAAATATATATATGGACTTGTGGGGTTATGGGTAGTCGGAATCCACCATTGGACCCGGGTTTCAACCGGACGGGCCTGTGGTTGACTTTTGTAGACTTTTTGGGATTTGTGTAAAGATCAAAGCTTTATCTATTGTAATTGGTTTCCCTTGCATTGTTGATGATAATAAGTCATTTGTTATTAGATTTGAGCCGTATGGAGGTGGATTTTAGGGGAAAAGCTATATTCGAGGGTTGATTTGGCCTATTTAAGGTGTGGAAATACCCTTAGGAATTGTGTTGTTTGTGCTAATTGTACTTTGTGAAAGATGTGTACACAAGGTGACGAGTGTGTACACGGGTAGAAGTAATATGCAAAATTCTCTATGTGTGAATTCTGGCTTGATTCAGTTGCGTTTTTTAGTCATGTGGTGTCTAGTGATGGGATCAAGGTAGATCCGAAGAAGATTGAGGCAGATCAAGGTTGGCCCAAACCATCTTCAGCTACTGAGATTCAGAGTTTCCTTGGTTTGGCCGGATATTATCGTCGTTTCGTAGAGGGTTTTTCATCCACTGTTGCACTTTGACCAGATTAACCCAGAAGGGTGCTCCTTTCAGATGGTCTGAGGAGTATGAGGCGAGCTTTCAAAAGTTCAAGACTGCTTTGACTAAAGCCCCAGTGTTGTTGTTACCTACAGGCTCGGGATCTTACACTGTGTATTCTGATGCGTCACGTATTGAGCTTGGCGCGGTGTTGATGCCAGATGGTAGGGTAATTGCCTATGCGTCTCAGCAGTTGAAGGTTCATGTGAAGAATTATCTGGTGCACGACTTGGAATTGGCAGCTATTGTTCATGCATTGAAGATTCGGAGGCACTATTCATATGGTGTTCCATGTGAGGTCTATACCGACCACCGGAGTCTCCAGCATCTATTCAAGTAGAAAGATCTTAATTTGCGGCAGCGGAGATGGTTAGAGTTGCTGAAAGACTATGATATCACTATTCTGTATCATCCCAGGAAGGCCAATATGGTGGCCGATGCCTTGAGTAGAAAGGAGGAGAGTATGGGCAGTTTGGCATACTTACCGACAGCAGAGAGGCCACTAGTCGTGGATGTTCAGGCCTTGGCCAATCAGTTTGTTAGATTGGATGTTTCGGAGCCCAGCCGGGTTATTGCTTACGTGGTTTTCTAGTCTTCTTTGTATGATCGCATCAGAGAGCATTAGTATGACGACCTCTATTTGCTTGTCCTTAAGGATATGGTGCAGCACGGCGATGCCAAAGAGGTTTCTATTGGAAATGATGGGGTGTTGCGGATGCAGGGCCGATATGTATGTCCAATGCAGATAGGTTACTTGAGTTGATTCTTTAGGAGGCCCACAGTTCGCGGTACTCTATTCGTTCTTGTGCCGCTAAGATGTATCAGAATTTGAGGCAGCACTATTGGTGGAGAAGAATGAAGAAATATATAGTGGAGTATGTGGCTCGGTGCTTGAACTGTCAGCAGATAAAGTACGAGCATCATAGGCTGGGCAGTTTGCTTCAGAGACTTGAGATTCCTGAGTGGAAGTGGGAGCGCAATACCATGGACTTCGTTGTTGGGCTCTCACGGACTTTGAAAAAATTTGACGCAGTGTGGGTGATTGTGGATAGGCTGACCAAGTCAGCACATTTCATGACGGTGGTGACTACCTATTCGTCAGAGCACCTGGCTTAGATCTATATATGTGAGAGTGTTCGTATCCATGGGTTCCGGTGTCCAATATCTTCGATTGAGGCACACAGTTAACATCGCATTTCTGTAGAGCCGTACAGCTTGATTTAGGCAGACGGGTTGAGTTGGGTACAACATTTCACCCCCAGAAGGACGGACAGTCCGAGTGCACCATTCAGATTTTAGAGGATATGCTACGCGCCTGTGTTATGAATTTCGGGGGGTCATGGGATCAGTTCCTACCGCTTGCATAGTTCACCTATAACAACAGCTACTAATCGAGTATCCAGATGGCTCCTTATGATGCCCTATATGGGAGACAGTGTCGTTCTCCAGTTGGTTGGTTTGAGCCGGGTGAGGCTAGGTTATTGGGCACTGATTTGGTTCGGGATGCCTTGGATTAAGTCAAGTTGATTCAGGATCAGCTTTATACAGCACAGTCTAGACAGAAGAGAGATGCTGATCGGAGGGCTCGTGTTGTAGCATTGATGGTGGGAGAGAGTCTTTTGCTTCGGGTGTCACCTATGAAAGGTGTGATGAGGTTCGGGAAGAAGGGCAAGTTGAGGCCTAGGTATATCAATCCGTTTGAGATCCTGGAGAGAGTTTTTGAGGTGGCCTACAAGCTTGCATTACCACCCAGCCTATCGGCGGTCCACCTGGTGTTCCATGTTTCTATGCTCCGGAAGTATTATGGTGACTCGTTCAATGTATTAGATTTCAGCTCAGTCCAAGTGGACAATGATTTGACTTATGTTGATGAGCCGGTGGCTATCTTGGACAGGCAAGTCCGAAATTTGAGGTCAAAGAACATTACTTCAGTAAAGGTTCAATAGAGGGGTCATCCGGTCGAGGAGGCAACCTGGGAGACCGAGAATGACATGTGGAGTCATTATACTCATATTTTCATCACTGCAGGTATGTCTCTATGCACGTTCGAGGATGAACGTTTATTTTAAAAAGGGGAGAATATAACGACCCGGCCGATCATTTTGTGTATTTGCACCCCATTTCCCCTTTTGATGCTTCACACATGTGTATTTGTGGTTTTATGAATTGCAGGGTTGATTGATTTAATTCCGGAAAGGTTTCAGGTTGATTTGGACCCTTTGGTTCTTGGTTTAGAGGCCTAAGTTAGAAATGTTAACCAAAGTTTGAATTTTGTGAAAACAATCCCGGAACGGTATTTTGATGGCTCCTATAGGTTCGTATCGTGATTTTGTACTTGAGCATATGCCAGGAACCGAATTTGCAGGTTCGTAGGTTGATATGTGTTGTTTTGTCTAAAGTTGGCAATTTGAGGTTTAAAAGATTTACCAAGATTGACTGCAAGTTTACTTTTGGATATCTGGTTCGAAATTTGGTTTTGGGACTTGAAATAGGACCGTTATGCTATTTAGAACTTGTCTACAAAATTTGTTGTCATTTGGAGTTGATTTGATAGGATTCGGATGCTTGGTTGCAATTCTAGAGGTTCTTGAACTTTACTTTGAAATTCATGCGTTTTGATGTCCGATTCATAGTTCTAGTTGTTATTTTCGTGTTATGATCGCGCGAGCCAGTTCGTATGATATTCTTATACTTGTGTGGATGTTTGATTTGGAGCCCCGAGGGCTTGAATGAGTTTCGGGCGGAATTCAGGAAGGTTTGGACTGAAACTGGACTTGCTGGTGTGCAGGTGCTCTGATGTCGCAATTGTGAGCACCAGCCTCGCAATTGCGAACATGGAAGGGGAGGTTTAGGTATCACAATTGCGATACCTTGTTCGCAATTGCTAAGTATGGGCATGGGTAGGAAAGTTCGCATTTTCTATGTTTTTCTCGCAATTGTGAAGTCTGTTCTCCTCTCAAATGCGAGCTTTTCTTCGCAATTGCAAGGGTTCGCAATTGTCGCAATTGCGACATCTGCAATTGAACAAAAGGGTTGGGAGTCGGGATTTTATATCATTTTCTCATTTTAGAATCCTAGACTCAGTAGGAGGCGATTTGAAGAGGGGATTTTGAACTACAAATATTGGATAAGTGATTCTAATCAATTTTCAACTATATTCCATGATTATATCTTAGATTTAACATCAAATTTATTAGAATCAAAGAGGAAAATTGGGGATTTTTGTCAAAGTTTTGAAAAATGAAGATTTGAGTTTTGAGATTTGGGACTCAGATTTGAAAACAAAATACATATACGGACTCGTGGGGTTATGGGTAGTCGGAATCTACCCTTGGACCCGAGTTTTGACCGGGCGGGCCTGAGGTTGACTTTTGTTGGCTTTTTGGAAATTGTGTATAGATCAACGCTTTATCTAATGTAATTGGTTTCCCTTGAATTGTTGTTGATAATAAGTCATTTTTGGTTATATTTGAGTCGTGTGGAGGCGAATTTTAGGGGAAACGCTATATTTGAAGGTTGATTTGGCCTAGTTGAGGTAAGTATCTTGCCTAACTTTGTGTGGAGGAACTACTCCTTAGGATTTGGGTTGATTGTACTAATTGTACTATGTGAAAGACGTGTACACAAGGTGACGAGTGTGTACACGAGTTATATGTGGTATTTTGACTAGTTTAGACTTTTAAACTTCTTCCATGCATCTACTTGAATTTGTTATAACATGTTACATCTTTTATTGTTAAATTTACTCTCACATGCTTTAATAGATGTTGTAGCATTTGTTACACTCATTATTGTTGTAATTTCTCTTATATTCTTAGTTGAAGTTGTTACCTTCCTTATTGTCTTGTTACTCCTTTTTATTGTAGAAATGCTCTTACTTGAAGTTGTTATTTCATGGAATATCTTCTTGTTGAGTTATTGGTGTTGAAGTTGTGGAAATTTTTATCACATTGAGGTTGAAGTTGGTAATTGTTGAGATATCTTTCCTTGTTGATTATTCCTCATTTATTTTATTGTTATTGAGATTCTTGTATACATTGTGATTGAGCCATGGGCTATATGTTATGATAACATCGGTATTGTTGAATTTGGCAAGTGTTGTGGCATATGGGCACATGTGGTGCGAGTTGATTATTATGTTGTGATTTTGATATGCATGTGGTGGTATAAGGATAGGGGTTGATATACATGCGGTGATATAAGGTGAAAATTTATACGCGTGTTTCTAGTAAGGGAATTACTTGAAGCCACGCGGTGAGATAAGGGGGCTAAAACGCGTGTAGCTATATCGGAAAAATATTTTTTTTCAAAAATAAATGCAAGTCTCACGCGGTGATATAAGGAAAGATTGTGATTGAAATTGTGAAATGTGAATATGAGGCAGTACCTCAGTTGTGATTCTTGTTGTACATTCATGCTAAAAGAGGGTTGTTGGTTGAACAGTTCTTGTTGTTATCTTCATTGTCTCACTTGTATTTTTCCGTGTTTAACTACTTGTTGTTTCATCATGTGTTCACTACTTGTTGCCTTTACCGCTTAAATTTCCGTTGTTAGCTTACATTATTGAACTGCTTATCTATCAATTACTTCCTCGCTTTTCATTATTAGACTATGTTATATTCTGTTCAGTTTTCTTATCCTAGTAGGTGTCTTGACCTAGCCTCGTCCTACTCTATCGAGGTTAGGCTTGATACTTACTGGGTACCATTGTGGTATACTCATACTACGCTTCTGCATATTTTTATGCAGATCCAGGTACATCTGCCTGTGTTGGACGCCAGTGATTGATTAGCAATTTTCGGAGCATTCAAGGTACACATGTTTGACGTTCGCAGGCCTCGAAGTTACCCTCTGCTTTTAGTTGTATTACTGTATATTTCTTATTCCGAAACAGTAATGTATATCGAGACTATCAGTGTACTCTTGTAGAGCTTATGACTCAGTTCCACCAGATTTTGGGTGTTATTTGTCTGTTATATCTTTTGGGGTTTTATCGTAATAGTTTAACAGTTTAATTTGATGATTAAGTTATTATTTCTGCTATCTTTTTATATGTTAGGCTTACCTAGTTTTAGAGACTAGGTGTCATCACGATATCCTAAGGTGGAAAATTAGGGTCGTGATAGTAACATATCTAAACTTAGATTTGAGGGTGGATATCCCTGAGAAACATGATATTTGAGATGGGTTGGGGGTGACGCACATGCTAGGTGACGGGTGTGCACCGAGGTATTCATGATCCAGGTAGTTTGTAGGCTATTATATGCCTTGTTTTGGTATCATGTTTCTTTGATTTGATTTTTTTCTCCAATTATGTGACTATGTGAGATATTATTCATGTTAGAAATCATGTATAGGCCACATGCTTAATTGTTTGATACATGATAGGGCTATTTTTTCCATGTTGAGCTATTTGCCTCAGCCGTAGTCAGAATGTAAAGTCATGATAGTTAAATCTGCATGTTATATATCAGTCTCTGTGAACTGTTGATATGTTGTCTCATGTGTTATTGGTGTCCTTGTACATGACACAAGTTTGGACTATATTTTAGGCATATTGTGATATTCTGTATTATATAATTGTATTATGTTTCTGTGAGATGTTGCATATTGAGACTTGAGCAGATTAATGACTGATGTGGGCCATAGAACTGAATTTATATTGATATTTGGATTAGGTTGCACGCCGCAACGATTATATTGATATTGAGGTGACGCCTATGTCAGGCCCCACATTGGGCTAAGCTGTACTGATTTGAGGCTACACGGGCACCAGGCCCCACCATTTGGGCTAAATGATTATGATTAGTGCTTGGGTAGGATTCGCCCCTCCAGAGTCTTATATACCAGCAGTGGACGCAGGCACAATATTTTATATACGTACTTTAATGATGGACAGTTATGTCAGGCACCCATACAGTGCTAAGTGTGATTATTTTGATGGATCCACAGTGATATTGTTGGGGCATTTGAGCCAGGCACCTTGAGTGTGCTAAGATTGTGTGCGTACTTAATGCTTTCACGGCGAAACTGATTTCTTGACATGTAGGCATAGAGATGTACCTTCCTCATGCTAGACAGTGACATGACATCTGAATATTTGACATGTATATTTGACATGTAGGCATAGAGAAGTACCTTCCTCATGCTAGACAATGACATGACATCTGATTATTTGACATGTATATTTGACATGTAGGCATAGAAATGTACCTTCCTCATGCTAGAAAGTGACATGATATCTTATTATTTGACATGTATATTTGACATGTAGACATATAGATGTACCTTCCCCATGCTAGACAGTGACATGACATCTGATTACTTGACATGTATATTTGACATGTAGGCATATAGATGTACCTTCCCATGCTAGACTGGTCAATGAAAAGTCTTATCTTATGCTGTCAATTGGGAAAACATAGTTCTTTTGATAAACTCGTATTTAATTGATTTCAGTGGTAAGATTTAGACTGGGACTGTTATACTTGAAAAGCATGTCTCCTTTCTGTATCTGTGAACGAGTTGGGCATTACCTCTCTTGAGTTATATACCTTTATTGTCTTGACTATACTGTTATGAACTGTTATTGGCTATTTATGTTGTACTTCGGCTATCTTCCGAGACCGTCACTGCTTTCAGCCTAAGGTTAGGTTTGTTACTTATTTAGTACATGGGGTCGGTTGTACTCATACTACACTTCTGCACCTTGCGTGCAGATCTTGGAGCCGATATCGCTGTGTATAGCGGGAGCTGGCATTGAAGATGTACCTGTATTCCGGTTATAGCTTCCACTTGTCCTTGGTATCTCTAGATTTTCAAATTTTTTTATGTATATTTCGAACAGATAGTGTATTTATTTCGTACCAGCTTTATAAATTTTAAGTCTTATAAGGTCATGATTTGTATTATCAATCCTTGAGATTTTGTATAGAAGTTCAGTTATCTTATTCATTGACTCCTATGTTTCTTATTTGAGATGTGTTGACTGTTAATTAGCTTACCTACCGTGTTGGGTTAGGTTCCATTACGACTAGCTAGATTTTAGGTTGTGACAATTAAAAGACAATTCTGGAAGCTGAAAAATAGATCCTGATGTCATAGCTGGAGTGTTTGTTGAATATTATGAAGAACTACTTGGAGAGAAACTAGAAAATAGGATGCAAGCAGTTGAGAATATCCCGAAGATGGGGCCAATTCTATTAGTGCAACAACAAATAGAACTACTGAGACCTTTTGCTGATAAAGAACTTAAGGATGCCATGTTTCATATAGATAGCAATAAGAGTCCTAGACCTGATGGCTTTGGAAGTGGCTTTTACAAAGCAGCTTGGTCAATTGTGGGGCAGGACATCATTGAGGCAGTATTAGAACGTTTTTCAAAATGGGAAGATGCTGAGACAAATCAACTCAATTAACATTGCTCTAATTCCTAAGGTAGAGGTACTAGAATATAGAAATCAGTACGGGCCAATCTCTTGCTGCAATGTAATTTACAAGTGTAAATCTAAATTAATCTGTGGTAGATTGAAAGCGGCAGTGAATCATATAGTAGCAAATAACCAATCAACATTTGTTCAATGGAGGTCTATGATGCATAATGTATTAATATATCATGACTTGTTAAGACATTATAATAGGAAGATATCCTCAAGATGCTTAATGAAAGTTGATCTCAGGAAAGCCTATGATATGGTTAGCTGGAAGTTTCTGGAAGAAGCTTTAAAAGGATTTGAGTTTCCAGATAGATTCATACAGTAGATAATAGTATGTGTGACTACCACTAAGTTTACAATCAAAATTAATGGAGAAGGGCATGGTTGCTTTGCAGGGAAGAGGGGACTGAGACAAGGAGGCCATATTTTTTCTCTATTATTTGTCCTTGTGATGGAATACCTATCAAGAACTTTGAAGACAATTAGTATGTTGCCTGATTTTAAGTTCCATCCCATGTGTAAAGGACTGCAATTAACTCATCTTATTTTTGCTGATGATTTGATGATTTTTGCAAAGGTAATGTAAGCTCAGTTAACAGTGTTATGAAAGTATTAGGTCATTTCAGTAAGGTCTTAGGGTTGATAGCCAACATGGATAAATCAAACATATTCATAGCAAAAGTAAAAGAATATAAAAGACCAATTGCTAGCAAGAATATGATTTACACTTTGGGTATTACCTATCAGGTATCTAGGCTTACCTCTCTTCCCAAGGAAATGGAATAAAATAGATTGTCAAATGTTGGTTAGGAAGATAAGACAAAGGATCAATGTCACATACTCAAAGCAAATATCATACACAAAAAGATTACAAGTAGTTAATGCAGTATTAATTTCTATATATAGCTTCTAGGGGACAATTTTCATCTTACCTAAAAGTGTGCTAAAAGAGGTAGACAAGTTATGCAGCGAATATTTGTGGGGAAGACAGAAGGGCAGATGAAGGTGTCACTGGTTTCATGGGAGAAGGTGTAATATACAAAGAAGCTAGGGGATTAAATATTAAAGGATGCAGGGGATAGAATATAACTTCAGTAGGTAAGTTATTGTGGCAACTGATAAAGAGCAGAGAATCATTGTGGGTAAAATGGGTCCATGGTGTCTATATGAAAACATTGACACACATACCTCCAATAGACAGTAGTTGGTATTGGGGGAAACTCAATTCCCTCAAAGGATTGATGCAAGGGTGTATGCTCAAGATAGATACATGATCACCTCAGGAGGAAGATACTCCATTACTAGCAGCTATCTTGATGTTATAGGCCTGCAACCAAAATTAGAGATAATTGACTTGGATTGGAATGCATTGGTTCAACCAAGACACAGGTTTATAGTGTGACTAGAAATTCAAGGGAGGTTGCTCACCAAGGATAGGATAGTAAGGATGCAGATCCAGGTGGACAATGCAAACTGCAATTTGGTATGATGAGGTAGTATTAGAAACAAAAGATCACGTATTTGTGGTCTAGTGCTGGATTAAATTAGTGAGGCAAGATATCAACCAAAATGACATTGCATGAAGGAGATATCAAGCAAATGCCGGAAAGGATAAAAAGGAAGCATTGGAAGCAATTTAAATAGGAGATGATAGCAGCAGTATGTGGAGCAGTGATATACCACACTTGGAAAGAAAGGAATTGGAGAATATTTCAAGACAAAACTGTACATAGGATAGATGTAGTAGTACAAATAAGAAAGGAGGTTACAGAAAGGATAGATTTTTTGAGGAATCCAATGAAAGCACTTAGATGTAGGAGACCAATTCAGCAGTTACTTTGTAATTAGCATGATATTTGTTGGAGGCCTATATTCTGTTATCATAATTTGGTGTTCTATAAATGTAATTGTTTTTTATGTCAATGATAATTCTTACAGTTGTTACCAAAAAAAAAAGTCACAACTAAGTCAAAGTTTTGAAACAAAAGGTTGCGTGCTCATTGCTACTGAATTATTCGCCAATACCTAATACTCTAACGACTTGCAACCCTATCGCTTCTGTCGTTAGCAGAAAATAATTTGCAATAGTTGTGGTTTGATGAGAATTTGCATTTCGAAGACAACTTCATGTTGAGTACTAATCGTCTGCCAAAGTACCAATTGGGCTTTTCTATAGAAAAAAAAATATATTTGAATTTCAGGAATCGTTCCTGAAGTTTGAATTGATATAGCTTTAAAATTTAGGAACGGTTGCTGGGTTTTGAAACTTGAACAAATTTTGACTCTTAGAATGTAAAAATTTGAAGGCTATGAATCGTTGCTTGGGTTTGAACTTATAAAAGTTTGAACCCCATGAATCGTTCATGGGACTTGAAAATTCAACAAGTTTTTGAACTCTAGTATTAATTACTGGAGTTGTGTTTCGTATTTTAGTTGGGAGCAAAAACGTCAAGTTACTCTCATATAAACAGATTATGGGCTACTTTGTAAATACAATGTAAAAGCTGGCTAAACTCTAAAAATAGTGGTTAAAATGACTATCTTTCAATTCTTCCATAATGTTACCAGTCGACCAAATTCTTATCGCACCAGATATTTAAACCAAAATAATAGGTCCATGACATGTGTTTGTAAATATTCTTATTTCACTTAGTCATGATTAATTAATATATATTTTCACCTAATAAAATTATTTAACCATGATCAATTGATACAATTTGGTGTAAATTTTCGATTAATGTTTTCCATAGTATTGTATTCGACGTGCAAATAGGACGACATCAGTTTCAACAATTGTGTTTAAATATTCATGATAAGATATGGACACTGTGTAGTGGTTTGGACTTGGTAACAATTAGTCTATATGTATAAATATATACATATGATTAATGTGTATGGTTGTTTATCCGAAAAACGAATTAAGTTGAATCTGTATGTAGTTCTAAGGACACGTGGTATAACTTGATACAAATCGTAAAGGGAAGTAGAAATATCAAATATTGACAGTAAAAAATGAGAAATAAGCAGAGTTGAAAGAAGGATGATTTTATGAATAAGTAAGATGAATAATGTATGAAGCTCAAAGGGATAATCTTCCAATATAGGAATGTAACCACAGTATTTCAGTTATAGTCTATGAGTGACTTGATAGAGATGCATTTACAGAAACAATAGTCATCCCTCTTATAGTGAAGGGATCCTACTTTAGCTATAATTAAAAATACATAGTGGGAACCCATGATAAATCAGTTTTTCCTTAATTCCCGCGAGATTCTTTCCCTTAGTGCGGTTGCAACGGCTCTTGTCTATGAGCTCGGTATTGACTCGAGCTCGATTTTGACTCGGGGCTCGATATTGATTCGAGCTCAGTATTGAATGGTCTCTCACTCTTAAGCTCGATAACTTCGCTTCGCGTCATAGTTCGATTTGGATTCGAACTCGATAATGACTTCAAGCTCGATATTGATCGGTCCCTAAAACTCGAAGCTTGGTAACCTTACTTTGGATCTCATCCCGATATTATGAAGACGCCCTTCGGTGCTTTATGTTCCAATTTCGGCAGTCATACGAAGGCCAAAGTCAGTTTTTACCGTATACAGATAGTCCCCTCGTTTCTCGGAAAGGATGTGGCGAGAAAGAACGTAATTTTCCAACGGCACTATGAGATATACACTGACGTCTGCATCTAGCCTGACCATGACATACGTGATAGATGTCCTGTGGGTTCAGTTTACCAAGGCATTTAATGCGTGTCAGACGATGGTCGGGCACTGCGGATATTGAACAGCCATCTCTCAACCTATAAATAGCTCCTTTTTCACCATTAATTACTTTTACATCTCCAATCTCCAAATTTTCTAAGCTCTTTCTCGCACCTTCTGAATTCATCTGTAAGTCTGCAAGATTTTCCTTCTGTGATTTTTACTGCAAAATCTTTCTTTAAAACACCACATATTTGTTAGTTCCTTCTATCTTCAATCTTTAAATCCAAAATGGCGAAAAAATAAAAAACCGTTCCTCAAAAAGAAAAAGCTTATTCTTCACAGCCTGCCGCCGACAAAACACTGGCGGAGCCACGGCCTGAGGAGTGTGTTCCCGGGATGTGTGTTCTTACCTCCGATTTTAAGATCGACAAAGGCACATTGGTTCCTGGTCGATGCGAGCCGGTATCGAGGTATATGTGCTCGATAACCGAGAGGCACCTTGAATAGAAAAGAAAGATTGCAACTGGGAGAAAAAAGAAGTGATAATCCCGGCTCCTGAAGAAGATATTACTACTCACGTGAAAGAGCTCTTAAATGTGTACACTTACCCTTTCACTTTAGGCCCCTTCGACCATGTTATCATCAATTTTTTATCGTCAATACCAAATAACCCTAGGCCAAATCCATCCTTCTTTTTGGCGGATCTTTATTCTGATCTGTTTCTTTGTGAACAAAATCGAGGGGATATCTTTCACCCTCGACCACCTGGGGAAATAGTAATCGGAGACTCGCCTACTCTCCTTGCTTTTTCCGAAGGGGCAATTCGGGAAGCCCAAGCTTTGGGGACCCTCGAGGTAGACGGGTCTTATGAAGGAGAGGACCTTTTCCGTGATTTATTTACCGGTATCGAGGATCTTGCCGGCCCTAGTGATGCATCGGGTCTTTTCCACAGAATGTTGCAGGCTTTGAATCGGGTAAGCTTTACTTCGTTGGTTTTATCTTCATGTTTGTTTTTCTTTTCTAACTTTATTTCTTCTTTCTTCGTAGGCCTCAGTGGTTCATCGAGAAGCATGTTCTCGGTCTCGATCCGAGCTGCGTCGATACGAGGCCGACCTCCAACGGGTCACGGAGGAGAGGAAGACCCTTAAACTCCTCTTCGAGCAAAGGAAGAGGAAATCAAGGACCTCTGAGTTGAGTTGGCCAAGGCTCACCAAGATCAGACTGATCAGACCGAGCAGGTAATGATAATATTAAAAACCCATGGGCTCGATACTGGAACGGTGGCTAATATTTCGGTCTCACAGCTGCAGAAAAAGCTTGAGGTGATCGGAAAGCTCTGTGAGGAGGTCGATGTGATAAAGGCGGAGTCCTTGGAGTGGAAAGAAGGTATGGACCGCCTTGTTGCGAAGAAAGAGGTTGCTCGAGCCCAATTTTTATCGGTCGAAGGTCAACTTCAAGGCCTGAAGGAGAAAAGCTCGGTTCAAGCAAGGAAAATAGAGGAGATCGAGGCTCAATTAGCTTCTGAACTTACCAAGGCCGAAAAAATAAAGGCCGATGCGGATGCATTTGTGGCCGTTTATCAGGCCGATGTTGAAGTTGCCAGGTACAAGCGAGAGAGGTAGCCGAGCCCGCTAGAACTCGAGCATATTGGGTTGCTGAACTTGCCAAATGCCAATCTCGGAGGGAAAACCTCGAGGAGATTTACGCTCGAGGCTTCGATCTTACCGAAGAGATAAAAAAGGATAAAGAGCTTGAAGCAGATGTTGGAGCCTTGGCTTCCGATGATGATGATGGGAGCAAGAGCGGGTCTGAGAGTGGGGAGGAGCCCGATGGAGAAGAGACTGTCCCCGGAGATAATTAGGGTTTTTCCCATTTTGATTTTTCATGTAAGGTCCTGATCGGACGTTGTAAATACTCTTATATATATATATATATATATATATATATATATATATATATATATATATATATATATAAAGATCTTTTCCTTTCCCGACTTGTCTGTTTTATTTTCTGCCTTTGTGAAGATTTCGTTTTAGTCATGCCTTATGAAAGTTTTCATAAGTTCGAGGCTTTAGGCAATTTGATCGAATTCGGACCTTGTAGTCTTTATAACCGAGTGAGTGCTTATTCGAACTTGGAATAATTTGTTAGCCTTTAGGCTTTATTGGTCGAGTGAGTGCTTTGTTCGAACTCGAAGTAAGGTAGCCCTTAGGCTTAATAGTCGAATGAGTGATTGTTTGAACTAGAAATAAGGTAGCTCGTAGGCTTTATGGTCGAGTGAGTGCTTTGCTTGAACTCGGATTAATTGTTAGCCCTTAGGCTTAGTAGTCGAGTGAGTGATTTCTTGAACTCGAAGTAAGGTAGCCTGTACGCTTTATAGTTGAGTGAGTGATTGCTCGAATTCGAAGTAATGTAGCCCGTAGGCTTTATAGTCGAGTGAGTGATTGCTCGAACTCAAAGTAATGTAGCCCCTAGGCTTTATTGTCGAGTGAGTGATTGCTCGAACTCGAAGTAATGTAGCCCGTAGGCTTTATAGTCGAGTGAGTGATTGCTCGAACTCAAAGTAAAGTAGCCCGTAGGTTTTATGGTCGAATGAGTGATTTCTCGAACTCGAGGTAATGTAGCCCGTAGGCTTTATAGTCGAGTGAGTGATTGCTCGAACTCGAAGTAAAGTAGCCCATAGGCTTTATATTCGAGTGAGTGATTGCTCGAACTCGAAGTAAAGTAGCCCATAGGATTTATAGTCGAGTGAGTGATTGCTCGAACTTGAAGTAAAGTAGCCCGTAGGCTTTATAGTCGAGTGAGTGATTGCTCGAACTCGAAGTAATGTAGCATGTAGGCTTTATAGTCGAGTGAGTGATTGCTCGAACTCGAAGTAAAGTAGCCCGTAGGCTTTATGGTCGAGTGAGTGATTGCTCGAACTCGAGGTAATGTAGCCCGTAGGCTTTATAGTCGAGTGAGTGATTGCTCGAACTCGAAGTAAAGTAGCCCATAGGCTTTATAGTCGAGTGATTGATTGCTCGAACTCGAAGTAAAATAGCCCGTAGGATTTATAGTCGAAAGATTTATTCCTCGAACTCGAAGTAAAGTAGCCCGTAGGATTTATTGAGCTTGATCTCGTCGATATTGTAGTTGGCAAGCCTCGATTTATGGGGTAAGCTTTTCAAACTCCTTCGGTCGTGGTCGGCCCTTAAGCCTGTGTGGATCATGAAGTAGAACGAATTTTCCAAAATATGAGATATCGGCAAAGAAGTTTCTTTTTATAAGTCATTATACATGTGTTTGTGTTTTGTTCCAGGGTTCGAGCAAAACTATGTGGGCATGGGTCATTTTGATCATTTGACCCTTACATTTTTCCCTATCGAGACCATGTTTTACATGTACTTTCTTGTATCGAACTTGATTTATTCGATGGTAATGCCCCCCAGTATTCGAGGCTGATTGTAAAGAGGCCTCGGATATTGTTGATTGTAATGGTTGCCTCATTAAAAACCTTGCCGAAAAAACCCATTTGGGACAAAAACTGGTCTAAGGGAAAAAGAGTGCAACGCGTGCTTTCAGGCCTAAGGCTTCGTGTTGAATAATCCATCTTTGTTCCTGGTCGTACTCCTGCAAGGGTTAGTTTCGAAATATAACGAGCATGGGAGGGTCGTACCTTAGCAGTAGTATCATTTTAGGTGCGACACGTTCCAATTGCTTGGTAGTTGCTTGTCGGGTCCAAACACACTCACGCAAGTATACGTGGTCGTCAAGTAATAAAGTAGTGAATAAAGTATCGTTCCCACAAAGACTTATGATTAACTTTTGACTAATTTAAACTCGAATAGCTTATCGATTCAAAATGTTTCTGACAAAATATAAAATTTTCTAAATTACTACCTAAAGGCTATCAAGTAATGAATTGCTAAGAATCAAACACAACACTTAAATAGTTTTGAATAAAAATCAATAGGGTATAATATTCCAGGGTCACGGGTTATCTAACAATCATGTTGCATTCTTAAGTTAAAGTAACTACTTGATTTATCTGGATTGTTGACTCACAGGGTTGATATTGCTTGTAAGCATCTGTCGAGTCCTTACTCGCCTATTCAAGCTAACTTAATACCTATATGTCTATGGAATTAAGTTTAACAAGAACGCATTTACAATTTCTGTATTGCAACCGAGTAAGGCAATTAGGTATGTCTATCCTAATTGCGAATTCATTCCCCGATGCCCGGGTTTAAGAACTTACTCTATTTAATTCTATATGCAATCTATAGTTCCCACTTTCGAGTTCAACTATAGATTCGTAGATAGTATTTCACTGTTAGCTACTCAGCAAAATAATTTAAAACAGAATTAAATAAACAACCCAATATGATAAAATCAACTTCGTCAATTTAAACTTCAAACATCAACATTCATGTATACCCATGACCCTAGAACAATAGGGTTCTTAGCCACTCATGTTCATACAATCATCAAAAATTGTATTTTCAAACATAAAATCGATGAATACTAGGAAGGGGATGGAAGAATTGATCAAATCCTCGCTTTTTAGTGTTTTGTGCCTCTCCTCTCCTTTTAATCCGTCTCCCCATCTTTAAAAATAGGTTTTGGTGGGCTTTTATATGAGTTGGGGGCGTCTAGGGGTCGAAATAACCGAGTTCTAGTAAAAAAAAGGAGAATTCCCGTTGTGAGCGTCCAGGCCAGCGTGGGGCGCTGGACCTGGCGCTCAAACTTCTTTGCTTCTGTAAAGTGCGCCACAGCGAGCGCCCCACGCTGGCTGTGGCGCTCAACTTCCATTTCTGCAATTTTGTTTCGATTTCGCTCCAATTCGCGCCCTTTCGTCCCGAATTGCATCCGAATGATTCCTACACATAGAAATACCAAAATTTAGCACAAACAATCATATTAAACACCTCAAATCGTCGAGACATGAGCAAAATGTCAGGCAGTATATATCAAAATATGCATACATTAAGCCGATTATCAACACCCCACACTTAAACTCTTGCTCGTCCTCGAGCAATGGAACTATATTAGCACCCCCAAAACGTACTTAGCACTATGAAAGAGGACCTCACAATTAACTCAATTAAACACTCTACCTTTTGACTATGATCGATGTCGGCAATTAAGCATGAACACACAAATTTTACATTCTTCCCGTTTTTAAATAGCCCAAATATACTCAATGTTTTTCAACCAACTCAATCAACTCAAGCAACCTCTCCACAACCACCTTACCTTAGGAGACGAATCGTTACCACTAAGCATCCTCAACTCACGTACTCACCCAACACAAGAAAGTGTACAATATCACCAATCCGTCATGAGATCAAGTGCCCTCACCACAAGCAAAAAAGTGAATATCAAAGTAGTCCACAAATTTAAATATGTCATTGAACATAAATTAAGGACATCACACAATTGAACAACATTCACTCACTCTACCAAAGAATTCATGTGCATCCAGTGGTCGTACCATAAGCTTGCCCGTAGTGTACATCTCTACTAATCTAAGTTAGCTAACTCTAGGATCAATTAGGACTTTAAGGTTGTAATGTAGGCTAAGGGACGGGTAGGATACATTTGGGAGTAGTGACTAACCCTCCTAAGCACTTTAATACACTATCCTCATAATTCAAGCGCCATATCTTCTCAACCCATTCACTTGTCATACACCATAAATAACATAGCCTTTTTTCCATCAGGCATCTCTATAGATTCACTAGCACTAGTGAGAGAGATTAGGAGGTGTGTATCTTTCTTCATTATTTGAACCCTTTTTTTTTATTTTAAATAACATTTTAAATAACACACTCCGTACATTGAAGTTCATAAACTAGTGACCTTTATTCACAATTTTAGTGCACCTTAAGGACCCTTTCATGGTTCCACTCGGACGCCACTTCCTAATTTCTCACCTTACTACTTTTAGCGACTAAGTGCCTTAGGAGGTTAAGGTTCAACAATCTCACCTTAAGAACAATTAGGATTACGGCTTGTAATGTGGTTGCCAAGGAAACGGTTTATAGGCTCAAAGGGGCTAGCAATGGGAAAATTTTATCTGTCAGTGACAAGCACTTTTATGGTCAAGCAAGAAACGCCTATGTCATCTCCTAGACTAGCACAACTTAATGATTTCGCGTTGATTAACACACGGGGCAAGTTCTAGACTACACAGGGTAGCACAGAATATTAACAATCCTTACACACACATGGCACTTGACTCACTCAAGATGGTTTTGTTCGACTCTCAAGTCAAGCAAGCTTATCAAGTTGAGGATCTTTAAGCAACACTGCGCTATGTGGTATACAAGTCAATCAACTGAGATAATGGCGTCAAAGAGTAAGCTACTTGAATTTACTTGGGCATTATAATTCAAATCATATACGCATGAAGACAGAGCGAATGCCCTAACTTAATTTACCAACACCAAAGATGTCAACAGGTACCTCAGATCAATCTCAGTTTTCTCCCTTATCCTACTTCTAAAAAGAAATAAAACCAAACACCCGGTTCGAGCTACACCCTTGGAAAAGAACCGGCGTCCAAAGAAAAACCAAGGGATACTACCTAACTATCAAAAAAAATAAAACAAAAGAAAATCTTTATTGGTATTTTTAATCGGACTTTAATCCCTCAAGAAAATTGTCCAACAGATCCATCGTTATTGGTATTCTTAATTGGTATTCTTAATTACTACTACTACTATCTTTATTGGTATTCTTAATTACTACTACTACTACTATCTACACCATTAATTCTACTAACTATGCTATTAAAAATAAGAAGCTAGCTAACTATAAAAAAATAAGAAACTAACAATACTCTAATATAATACTATAGAAAGAATAGAGAATCTTCCACCCCACACTTAAAGAAAAGCATAGTCCCCAATGCTAAATAAATTCGAAAATAAAGTAAGGTGGAACGAAAGAACTCCCTGTTAGTCGGATTCTGCCTCATCAGGATGCCAACCAGCGGCGGCAATGTGCGCATCATCATCCCCAAAGGGTACTAAAGCCATTGGTCCCATATCGTCATCATCATCCGCATTATCAGATTCTTCGTCCGTGTTTTCATCCTTAGATGGATGAACGGGACTGCCTGGTGCTATGCCCAGCATCTCCTTGGAAGAACTGGAGAGATCACCTCGCATCTGCGCGCGCTCCCCATCTGACACCCCAAGCTTGCTCATAATAACATTGAGGGATTTGTAAAGATACCTATTAAAATTTTCGTCCCTCTCATTCCTAGCAGCTTGGGTGAGCTTGGATGTGGGTTCTAGCATGGATGTGATGTCTAACAATGCTGTGGGCAGCTCCACTACCTCATCATAGCCAGGGTACTCTGGCACCCCACGAGAGAGCATGTATTGTGTTAAGGTGTTGCCGAAGAAAAACCTTTTTATCCTTCCTCCAAAATGGGTGCGGGCCATTTCCCTAAGCATGAGCTCACCCACATTTATGGGGCGCCCGGTCATCAAAAAGTAAATCACACACACTCGAGCTTGAGTGCACTCAGTATTATGTTCAACGGGCATTACTCTAGCTTGCACAAAATTTTGCCAAACCTTGGCCGTATTGTTGAAGTCGAAACGAAGCATTTCAAGGTGAATATTGCCCTTCGTTCGCGTCCATCTTGCATTAGAATCAACTCCACAAAGAGTGTGATGTATTGCTTGGTAGTTTGGATTTTTGACGAACTTTCGAAGCCTTCGTGGATTAGGACTATCCACTCCCAAAAATTGACATAAGGCTTCCCTATCCATTGGAATTTCCTGACCTCTGACCCACGATATGTCATTTTTCTCGTTCCAGTTAGCATACAACTCTCTTACCATGCTGAGATTTGCCGGGCCCGGACATTCGAGGAGCTTATCCATCTTCTTTGCAATCAATGTAGCAAGTATATCTGGGCAGTTCCATTCTAAAGCTTTCACATTTATCCCCATTTCAGATACATATCGCCCATATGGAACAAAAGTATCATGCTATTTGATGGCATCCTCCCGAACAAGTTCCACTCGAGGCTGTGGTGGCCTTTCAGACCCACTAGCCTGTTGCTTTCCTTTGGCTTGTCGGGAGGAGCTCTCGCCTTGCCTGCGTTTCTTTTGAGGGGGAGCAGTAGTGGAGGATTTCCCCACCCCTTTTCCTTTAGCGGCATCGTCACGAGCCATAGCAACCTATACATAATAAACACAAAGATGAGAATGAATCAAAAGAAGTTGCCTAAGGTCATCGTGAGAGGCAAGATGACCCCACACTTAAAACCGAAGGTTATGTATAAGCGAATCATAATATTGATCCAATGTGCACCAATGTTTCATCACAAGGCTATAGGTACTTAGACTTCCCTATGCCATAAAATTCAATTAGCCTATCATGGCCTTAACTTAACTATAGTGCAAACATAACAAGGTTAAAATCTATATTACTACACTAACTACACTTACAAAAGTTTACAAAAAGAGACAATACCCCCACAACACCCCACACTTCACCCAAACTCATATATAACTAAACTCGGCTACTTAGACTTCACCGGTGTTCAAATTTACTCTCTTAAGCTTTTTAGCAAACACCTTGTGGGCATTAATTTTGCTCTTCTATTTCAACATTGGTGGGAGAAGGTGGGCCTCCCAAATTTACATGAAGTAGAGGGAATTATAGTTTACTACTTCAATCACAAATGCGCAACCAAAGTTTTTGCACCAATTTTTCGTGTATAATCAATCCACCTACCATACCATCCAAATATGTTTAAGAACCTAGGGTGTTGTAAGAAAGGGGGGAAAGAGATAAGACTACACTACTCTAAGAACTTCCAAAATACAAGAAAAGAGATAAGAAGAAGAACATACCTTAGATTCTTGAGATGGAATTGAGCAAGATTTATTGAAGAATATTGAAAATTTGAGAGAAAAGGGGAAGAAGAAGGTGAAAGCGTGAGTGTTGAAGAATGGGGTTTGTTTTTCGGTTGTGAGTGTGTATTTAGGTGGGGGAGTGGGTTTGGGTTATTAGGTAATTGGGTATGGGTTGGGATGTTAGTGTATATGGGTAATTGGGTAATTGGGTAGGGTATTTTTAATTAAATAAAGAAAACAAAAAATAAAATAAAATAAAATTTACCTGGCCCGCCAGCCCAGCGCCCCACGCTGGGGCTGGCGCTGGAGTATTGAGTACACTGTAAAGTGCGCCCCAGGCAGCGTGGGGCGCTGGCCTGGGCGCTCACTTCGGCGAAATTTTTTTTTTTTTATATAAAAAAACTATGCTACGAAAGCGGTAAAGACATTGGGTTGCCTCCCAACGAGCGCCTAATTTAACGTCGCGGCATGACTCAACACATGTTTAAGCATCAGCTAAGTTCACGGAGGTCTTGTGGCGTGCAATGTCACCACCCCAATAATGTTTTATTCTCTGGCCATTTACCAAGAAGGTACCACTTGAGCTCTTATCACGTAGTTCCACCGCTCTGTGAGGCCTCACACTTACCACAATAAAAGGACCTGCCCAACGGGACTTAAGCTTTCCAGGGAATAGCTTCAACCTTGAATTGAACAAAAGAACTTCTTGACCCGGCTCAAACTCTCGATGTTGAATGTGTTTGTCATGCCACCTCTTCGTCTTTTCTTTATATAATTTGGCATTTTCATATGCATGCAATCGAAACTCATCAAGCTCGTTGAGTTGCAGCAGCCTATTCTCACCAGCTGAGTCTATATCCATATTTAGCTTTTTGATCGCCCAATAAGCTTTATGTTCAAGCTCGACTGGCAAGTGACATGCTTTCCCATAAACTAACCTGTACGGAGAAGTACCTATGGGAGTCTTGTATGCAGTTCGATATGCCCATAATGCATCATCCAGCTTACCTGCCCAGTCTTTTCTATTTCCACTTATTGTTTTCTCCAGAATCTGCTTTACCTCTCTGTTTGACACTTCTACTTGACCACTCGTTTGAGGGTGATAGGCAGTGGAGACTTTGTGCTTAACTCCATATTTTGCAAGAATATTATTCAGCAATTTGTTACAAAAGTGAGTTCCTCCGTCGCTTATCAACACTCTTGGAGTCCCAAAGCGCGTGAAGATGTGCTTCTTTACAAAACTTACCACTACCTTTGCATCATTAGTAGGCAGAGCAATGGCCTCCACCCACTTAGAAACATAGTCGACCGCCACCAAAATGTACCTGTGACCATTAGAGTATGGGAACGGTCCCATGAAATCAATCCCCCAAACATCAAAAAGCTCTACTGTCAGAATATTTTGCAAGGGCATCTCGTGCTTCCTTGTGATAGTTCCGGTTCTTTGGCATCTGTCACAATTTTTAACAAAGGCATGTGCATCCTTAAATAATTTTGGCCAATAGAAACCTGATTGTAGCACTTTTTGGGCGGTTCTATCCCCACCGTGATGACCTTCATATGGCGAAGCATGACAGCTATGCAATATTGCATTCATCTCTTCTTCAGGAACATACCTTCGCACCAACTGATCTACGCATTGCCTATATAAGAATGGCTCATCCCATATGTAGAGCCTCACATCATGTAAGAATCTTCTTCTATTATCAGGTGTTAATTCTAATGGTGTCACCCCACTTGCAATAAAATTTACATAATTCGCATACCATGGGGCTTCACCTGAGGTGACTGCTAATAGCTGCTCATCAGGAAATGTTTCTTTGATTGACTCTCCTTCATCTATATGGTTCCGACTTTCTAATCTGGACAAGTGATCAGCCACTTGATTTTCTGTCCCTTTTCGATCTCGGATCTCTAAGTCAAATTCTTGCAAGAGGAGGACCCAACGAATCAGCCTCGGCTTGGCATCTTTCTTTTCAAACAAGTACCTGATAGCTGAATGATCTGTGTAGACGACAACTTTGGTTCCCACTAGATAAGATCTGAACTTGTCAAACGCCCATACCACTGCAAGCAACTCTTTTTCAGTAACTGTATAATTCATCTGAGCTGGATTCATAGTTTTGCTCGCATAATAAATGGAGTGAAATATTTTATCCCTTCTTTGCCCCAAAACAGCTCCGATTTCTATGTCACTTGCATCGCACATCAACTCATATGGCAGTCCCCAATCTGGGGCGATGATAATTGGTGCAGTCACCAACCTCTCCTTCAGCTCCTCAAATGCTTTCATACATGCATCATCAAACTTGAAGGTGACATCTTTCTCTAGAAGCCTGTATAATGGAGAAGAAATTTTTGAAAAATCTTTAATGAATCGACGATAAAAACCTGCATGGCCCAAGAAACTGCGAATGCCTTTGACGGATGTCAGTGGGGGCAATTTTTCAATTGCCTCCACCTTTGCTTTGTCCACCTGTAAACCATCTTTTGACACCTTGTGCCCCAAAACTATACCTTCACGTACCATGAAATGGCACTTTTCCCAGTTGAGTACCAGGTTTGTCTCTTCACACCTAGCTAGCACTTTATCAAGGTTCGTTAAACAATTATCAAAAGAACATCCAAACACAGAAAAATCATCCATGAATACTTCTACAAATCTTTCAACCATGTCAGTAAAAATAGCCATCATACACCTTTGAAAAGTCGCAGGTGCATTACAGAGACCAAAGGGCATTCTCTTGAACGCATACGTGCCATAGGGACATGTAAATGTGGTTTTCTCTTGGTCCTCTGGGGCTATAGCAATCTGATTATACCCCGAATAACCATCTAGGAAACAGTAGTATTCCTGTCCTGCTAACCTATCATGCATTTGGTCAATAAAAGGGAGGGGGAAGTGGTCCTTTCGGGTGGCTTTGTTCAATTTTCTATAATCTATGCAAATTCTCCACCCAGTGACAGTTCTTGTAGGAATTAAGTTATTATTTTCATTAACCACTACAGTCATCCCCCCTTTCTTTGACACACATTGAACGGGGCTTACCCATTTGCTATCAGAGATTGGGAATACAATAACTGTATCAAGCCACTTAATACCTTCTTTTCTTACTACATCTTTCATGATTGGATTTAGGCGACGTTGTTGCTCTACACTTTGCTTGTGTCCATCCTCCATGAGGATTTTATGCATGCAGAAAGCTGGACTAATGCCTTTGATGTCAGACATCGTCCACCCAATTGCTCGCTTGTGCTCACGTAGCACTCTCAATAACTTTTCTTCCTGTAATTTAGACAAGTCAGAAGAAACAATAACAGGTAAAGTGTCAGAACTTCCCAAATAAGCATATTGAAGGTGAGGGGGTAGGGGTTTAAGCTCCAATTTTGGAGCTTCTTCAATTGACGGCTTTGGAAGGGGGCCACTTGGCCTATTCAGGGGCTCAAACGGGTTTATTCCTTGCATGTAAGCACATGATGCATCTAGGATATGCATCATCTCCTCAACCTCATCATCAATCTCCAAGCTATCAAACATCATGATTGCTTTTTCTAGATAATCGTCTAGATATACAATCGTGTCAAGAAGTTTCTCATCCACCTCCACAACAGATATCATAGAGAGCTCCTCATAGTGTCGGGGAAGTTGGATCGCTTTGTATACATTAAAAACTGCTTCCTCGTTGTCCACCCTCATAATCATTTTTCCCTCTCGCACTTTAATTATTGCATCACCAGTAGCCAAGAGAGGTCGTCCCAATATGATTGGAACTTGTTCATCAGCCTCAAAATCAAGAATAATGAAGTCAGCTGGGAAGATAAATTTTCCAATTTGCAGCAATACATCTTCAATTACTCCTTCAGGGTAGGCTATGGACCTATCAGCTAATTGCAACATCACAGTGGTTGGTCTTGGAGCTCCCAGACCCAATTGCTTAAATAATGACAAGGGCATTAAATTTATGCTTGCCCCCAAATCACAAAGGGCACGACCCACGTTAATATTACCTATTTGTACAGGGATGGTGAAGCTGCTAGGATCCTTAAGCTTTTAAGGAAGCTTGTTTTGGACCCTTGAAGTGCACTCCTCAGTAAGTGCAACTGTTTCGAACTCAGTCAATTTCCTCTTGTGAGCCACTATATCTTTTATGTACTTAGCATATTTTGGGATTTCACGAAGTACATCCACCAACGGAATATTCAATTGAACTTGGCTTAACATAGAGAGAAATTTATTGAACATGCGATCATCATTCTTTTTCTGCAATCTCTGAGGGAAAGGTGGTGGTGGCCTTGCAGCCTCCACTGGCTCTGAACTTGCATCATTTTTCTTTGACTCGTGTATTGCCTTAGGGATTAGTTCCCTCTCAGGTATAGGACTGTTCTTTCTCTTCTTTGGCACTTCTTCTAGTTCCCTCCCATTTCTGAGTGTAACTGCATTAACTTGAGGATTTTTCTCTGTATCACTGGGCAACGTGCCTGTAGGTCTAGTATTTTGATTTGCTGCTAACTGTCCCATTTGCCTCTCAAGATTTCTGAAATCGGTCCTGAGTTGTTGATTATCAAGCAACAACTTCTTCAGCAAGTCATTTGTACTCTCTTCTGTTTGTAGGGGTGGTCTCTGAGGTTGATTGAAATTTCCTTGGGTCCTATACTGGTTCTGATTCTGTTGATTTCCTCCCCATGAGAAGTTAGGATGATTCTTCCAATTTGGATTGTAGGTATTCCCATATTGCACATGCTGATTCATTGGACCCCTGCTCTGTTGTCCCACATAGTATATAGACTCAGGATTCGTGGGGCACATGTCACTCATATGACTGTCACCACATAGTTCGCAACAAATAGACATCTGTTGTACATGTTGCATTTGTTGTGTTTGTTGCGTTGTCATTCTATTCATCTGATTTGCCAATTTTGCTATATCGGCTCTCATGGCGGAGAAATCATCAAGCTCAATCAACCCGGCTGCTTTCTGTTTAATTGCCCTTCTTGAATCCCCCTCTCCTTGCCAATTATGGTCATTGGCAGTGAAGTTATTTAGCAAGAGTTGTATTTCACTATACGGCCTCGCCATGCAACTACCCCCACAAGCTGAGTCAAGATTCATTTTTGATGCTTCATCTAACCCATCAACAAAAGTGTGACCCAATACCTCATCAGTCTGACAATGATGCGGGCAGTCTCTGAGTAGCTTCTTGTATCTTTCCTAAGCTTGACGAAGTGTCTCGCCATCCCGTTGTTGAAACCCAAGAATTTGGCTCCTCAGGGACTTTGTCTTCTTAGTTGGGAAAAACTTGATTAAGAATTTCCTTGCTAGATCATCCCAAGTGTGGATTGAGTTCGCAGGCTCCTTTTGCAACCATTCCTTAGCTTCCCCCAACAGTGAAAAGGGAAATAGTGTCAGCCTGACATAGTCCTTGGAAATGTTCGGATAATTGTAAGTGTCCGTAATTTCCAAGAAGTTCTGAATGTGCCTCTGCGGGTCCTCATGAGATAGACCCACATATTTTCCTGTGGACTGAATCAGCTGTACCATGTACTGTTTGAGTTCAAAATGCCAAGTGATATCAGGCTTCACAATAGCCTGAGTCATATTTGCAAGATTGGGCCTTGCGGCTTCAATCATCGGACGCTCTTCATTACCTGCCATCTCTATTGGCTGTGGTTGAACTACGATGTCCAACTTTCTTTCTACTCTCGTTCTAGCTTCGAGTTCCCTTCTCACTCTATGTAGTGTTCGTTCGATTTCTGGATCAAGAGGAATGAGGTTGTTTGCACTTCTACTCCTCCGCATTCAAGAGAAGATCCTGCGTTAACACAAACAAGGCAAACTGAAAATTAAAACTTGAACAAATAACTAATAAAAGCTTAACTTAGTCAAGTAGCTAATTTCTAAGTCCCCGGCAACGGCGCCAAAAACTTGTCGGGTCCAAACACACTCACGCAAGTATACGTGGTCGTCAAGTAATAAAGTAGTGAATAAAGTATCGTTCCCACGAAGACTTATGATTAACTTTTGACTAATTTAAACTCGAATAGCTTATCGATTCAAAATGTTTCTGACAAAATATATAATTTTCTAAATTACTACCTAAAGGCTATCAAGTAATGAATTGCTAAGAATCAAACACAACACTTAAATAGTTTTGAATAAAAATCAATAGGGTATAATATTCCAGGGTCACGGGTTATCTAACAATCATGTTGCATTCTTAAGTTAAAGTAACTAATTTATTTATCTGGATTGTTGACTCACAGGGTTGATATTGCTTGTAAGCATCTGTCGAGTCCTTACTCGCCTATTCAAGCTAACTTAATACCTATATGTCTATGGAATTAAGTTTAACAAGAACGCATTTACAATTCCTATATTGCAATCGAGTAAGGCAATTAGGTATATGTCTATCCTAATTGCGAATCCATTCCCCGATGCCCGGGTTTAAGAACTTACTCTATTTAATTCTATATGCAATCTATAGTTCCCACTTTCGAGTTCAACTATAGATTCGTAGATAGTATTTCACTGTTAGCTACTCAGCAAAATAATTTAAAACAGAATTAAATAAACAACCCAATATGATAAAATCAACTCCGTCAATTTAAACTTCAAACATCAACATTCATGTATACCCATGACCCTAGAACAATAGGGTTCTTAGCCACTCATGTTCATACAATCATCAAAAATTGTATTTTCAAACATAAAATCGATGAATACTAGGAAAGGGATGGAAGAATTGATCAAATCCTCGCTTTTTAGTGTTTTGTGCCTCTCCTCTCCTTTTAATCCGTCTCTCCATCTTTAAAAATAGGTTTTGGTTGGCTTTTATATGAGTTGGGGGCGTCTAGGGGTCGAAATAACCGAGTCCTAGTCAAAAAAGGAGAATTCCCATTGTGAGCGTCCAGGCCAGCGTGGGGCACTAGACCTGGCGCTCAAACTTCTTTGCTTCTGTAAAGTGCGCCACAGCGAGCGCCCCACGCTGGCTGTGGCGCTCAACTTCCATTTCTGCAATTTTGTTCCGATTTCGCTCCAATTTGCGCCCTTTCGTCCCAAATTGCATCCGAATGATTCCTACACATAGAAATACCAAATTTTAGTATAAACAATCATATTAAACACCTCAAATCGTCGAGACATGAGCAAAATGTGAGGCAGTATATATCAAAATATGCATACATTAAGCCGATTATCATTGCTCGCCGTTTATAATACCGAGTTTGTAGGATCCTTTACCGACGATTTTGAGTATCTGATACGGTCCTTCCCGTTCGGACCCAGTTTTCCTTCATTTGGATTTTGGGTATTGAGGGTGACTTTCCTTAACACTAAGTCCCCGATTTTAAAATGTCGAAGATTGGTTCTTCGATTATAGTATCTTCCAATCCGCTGTTTTTGGGCAGCCATTCGAACGAGTGCGGTTTCTCATTTTTCATATGATAATTCGAGGCTAGTATTCATAGCCTCGTGATTTAACTCTTCTGTTGTATGTCGTAACCTGGCACTGGGTTCCCTGACTTCGACTGGAATCAAGGCTTCAGAGCCATATACTAAGGAGAACGGGGTTGCCCCCGTACTGGACTTTGATATTGTTCGATATGCCCAAAGGACTTCAGGTAGAATTTCTCTCCATTTTCCCTTAGCGTCGTTCGACCTTTTCTTTAGGTTTTGAATGATAGTCTTGTTCGTTGATTCGACCTGTTCGTTCCCACTAGGGTGATACAGCGTTGATAATATACTTTTTATTTTGTGGTCTTCGAGGAATTTCATCACTTTGCTGCCGAAAAAATTATTTTCTATTGTCACACACTATTTCGGCGGGTATCCCAAATTGACATACGATGTGGTCCCAGATGAAGTCTATAACCTCTTTGTCTCTCACTTTTTTGAATTCCTGTGCTTCAACCCATTTAGATAAATAGTCAGTCATAAATAAAATGAACTTAGCTTTACCTGGGGCTGATGGCAGAGTGCCGACGATATCCATCCCCCATTTCATGAATGGCCATGGGGATAGGACTAAATGAAGTAGTTCTCCAAGATGATGGATCATCGGTGCAAATCTTTGACATTTATCACATTTCCGAACAAACTCCTTAGTGTCTTTTTCCATGCTATCCCAGTAGTATCCTGCTCTAATGATTTTGTGAATCAGTGATTCAACGCCGGAGTGGTTCCCACAAGTGCCTTCATGGACCTCTCGTAAAACATAATCGGTGTATCCTGGTCCTAAGCATACTGCCAATGGTCCATCGAATGTCCTTCTGTATAATGTTCCATCTTCAGCCAATGTGAATTGATCAGCTTTGGTTTGTAGGCCCCTCGACTCTTTAGGGTCCGATGGGAGCATTTCATTTTTCAAGTATTCAATATACTTATTCCTCCAATCCCAGGTTAAGCTTGTAGAGTTTATCTCGGCATGGCCCTCCTCGATTACGGATCCCGAGAGTTAAACGACAGTCCCCGAGCTGATCTCATCTTCCTCGATCGATGAACCCAAATTTGCAAGTGCATCGGCCTCACTATTTTGTTCTCGGGGCATATACTGTAAAGTCCATTCCTTGAAACGGTGCAAGGTTACCTGCAGTTTGTCCAAATACCTTTGCATTATATCCTCTCAAACTTCGAAGGTTTTGTTTACTTGGTTCACCACCAGTAAAAGATCACACTTGGCTTCATTGACTTCTGCTCCCAAGCTTTTAGCTAGCTTGAGACCTACAATCATGACCTCGTACTCGGCCTCATTGTTAGTGAACCTAGAAGTTTTGATAGATTGCCTAATAGTGATAACCGTAGGCGACTTCAAAATGATGCCTAGCCCGGACCCCTTCGCATTCGAAGCACCATCTGTGAAGAGGGTCCGTACCCCAGATAATGTACCCGATTTTAACAAGAGTTCCTTTTCAACTTCGGGTACGAGGGTTGGCGTGAAATCGGCCACGAAGTCCGCTAAAATTTGAGACTTGATGGCCATCCAGGGTTGATATTCGATATCGTACCCACTGAGTTCGATGGCCCATTTTGCCAATCGGCCCGATTGTTCGGGCTTGTGCAAAATTTTACGAAGTGGGTAAGTGGTTAATACGCATATGGGGTGACATTGAAAGTATGGTCATAACTTTCTAGAGGCGTTTATTAGTGCAAGTGCTAATTTCTCTAAGTGTGGATATCTAGTTTCTGCTTCTTCTAAGGTTCGACTTACATAATAAATGGGAAATTGTGTACCTTGCTCTTCTCAAACTAGGACACCACTTACCGCGATTTCCGATACTGCCAAGTACAAGTTAAGTTTCTCATCTGCTTTTGGAGTGTGAAGCAGTGGTGGGCTCGATAGGTATCACTTCAATTCCTCTAATGCTTGTTGGCTTTCCGAGGTCTAGGTGAAATCGTTCTTCTTTTTGAGTAGAGAGAAAACAATTTGGCTTCGATCCGACGACCTCAAAATGAATCGGCCTAAGGCAGTTATCCGTCCAGTTAGCTTCTGCATGTCTTTTACACTGTCCACGACGGTGATGTCTTATATGGCCTTGATTTTATCGGGGTTGATCTCGATCCCCCGATTTGATACCATGAAGCCAAGAAACTTTCCCGAACTGACCCCGAAAGCACATTTCTCGGGGGTGAGCTTCATGTTGTATTTCCCTAAAATCTCGAACGTTTCCTGCAAATGAGCCAATGGTCCTCTGCGCGCAGGGACTTAACTAGCATGTCATTAATATAAACTTCCATTGATTTACCTATTTGTTCTTCGAACATTTTATTTACTAGGCGTTGGTAAGTAGCTCCTCCATTTTTTAGCCCGAAGGGCATTACATTATAATAATATGTTCCATACTTGGTGATAAATGAAGTCTTTTCTCGATCCTCCGGGTTCATTTGGATTTGATTGTACCCGGAATAGGCATCGATAAAAGTAAGGATCTCGTGGCCGGTCGTGGCATCGATCATGCGATCAATGTTAGGCAGTGGAATAGAATCTTTGGGGCACGCCTTATTCAAATCCTTATAATCTACACACATTCTAAGTTTGTTCCCTTTTTTAGGGACTACAACTACATTGGCTAACCATTCGGGATATTTCTTCTCCCGAATGGACCCTATTTTGAGAAGTTTAGTTACCTCGTCCTTTACGAATACGTGCTTTACCTTGGACTAAGATCTTCTTTTTTGCTTCACCGGTTTGAACCTAGGGTCCAGGCTTAGCCGATGCATTGTTATCTCCGGTGGGATCCCTGTCATGTCTAAATGGGACCAAGCGAAATAATCTACGTTTTTAATAAGAAATTGAATAAGCTTTTTCCTGAGTTCGGGGGTTAACCTCGTTCCCATGTATAGCTTTCGCTCGGGCAAATACTCGATCAATATAACTTGTTCCAGCTCTTCGACTGTTGATTTGGTGGCGTCAGAATCTTCTAGAACAATAAAAGTTCGATGGGTCAGAAAATCTTCCTCTTCTTCTTCTATCTCCTACTTCCCTGATTCGGTCGAGACTTGTGGCTGTGATTTCTACTTGACTTCATGTTTACCTTTGATGCTCGACCTTTTCGAGGTTGATAGTGTCGATATCGGTGTTACCTCATCGACCGCAAATATTTCCTTTTCAGCATGTTGCTCCCCGTATACCATTTTTATACCATCCAACACTGGGAATTTCATCATTTGGTGGAGAGTCGAGGGGACTGCCCTCATATTGTGGATCCAAGGCCTTCCGAGAAGGGCATTATACCTCATGTCGCCCTCAATTATGTGGAACTTGGTATCTTGAATAGTTCCAGCCACGTTCACCGGTAGAATAATCTCTCATTTAGTTGTTTTACTAGCCATATTGAAGTCGTTTAAGACCCGAGCTGCGGGCACGATTTGATTTTGTAGGCCGAGCTGCTCCATGACCCTCGATCGGATGATATTCGCCGAGCTACCTGGATCCACTAAAACACGCTTAACTTGAACTTTATTTAATAAGATAGAAATTACCAGAGCGTCGTTTTGGGGCTGAGAAATGCCTTCTGCTTCTTCGTTGTTGAATGATAAAGTGCCTTCGGGCACATAATCTCGGGTTCGTTTTTCCTTAGTGATTGATGCCTTAGTGCATTTGAATATGGGTCCCTGTGGAATGTCGACCCCATCGACGATCATATGAATGATATGTTGGGGTTCCTCCTGTTCATTTTTCCTATTGGCGTCCCTTTCTCTGAAATGACTCTTGGCTCGATCGCTGAGGAACTCTCGAAGGTGGCCCTCATTGAATAGACGGGTTACCTCCTCCCTTAATTGTCTGCAATCCTCGGTCTTGTGACCATGCGTGCCATGATACTTGCACATCAAATTTGGGTTTCTTTGGGAAGGATCGGTTTGTATGGGTCTGGGCCACCTAGTATCTTTGATCCTTCCAATTGCTGATACAATGCCTGATGCATCGATGCTAAAGTTATATTCCGATAACCGAAGTGCCTCTGTGGAATCGGCATACTTGTCAAAACCAATTTTGCTCATAGTCCACGAGGATTCTGTCCTCGATCGCTTTTTCGATCGTTCCGGGAGGAATTGTGTCCTGAACTATTGTTCCTTCGATCTGCGGTATATGGTTGATATCGATCTCTGTTCGACATTTGCTTCCTGTCGATGTCCCTCTGGTTTTTAACTGTCGACCTGTTTGGATGTACTGAACCGGAAGGGGCTCCTAATTGGTTATCCTCGGCCGTGATCTCCGATTGATATCGATTGTGCACATCTGCCCAAGTTATAGCTGGATACTCGATCAAATTTTATTTCAACCGACATGATGCTATCGAACTCCGCTCGTTCAACCCTTGGGTGAAAGCTTGAACGGCCCAATCATTTGTGACCGGTGGCAACTCCATGCGTTCCATTTGAAATCGGGACACGAACTCCCTTAGCATTTTATTATTCCTTTGTCTCATCTTGAAAAGGTCTGATTTCCTCGTTGCGACTTTTATGGCCCCGGCGTGTGCCTTTACGAAGGAATCTGCTAACATGGCAAATGAGTTGATGGAATTCGGTGGCAGGTTGTGGTACCAGATCATTGATCCCTTCGAAAGGGTCTCTCCGAATTTTATCAACAGCACAGATTTAATTTCATCATCTTCTAAATCGTTACCCTTTATGGAACATGTGTAAGAGGTGACGTGTTCGTTAGGGTCGGTCGTTCCATTATATTTAGGAATCTCAGGCATACGGAATTTTTTGGGGATCGGTTTTAGAGCTGCACTCGGGGGAAAAGGCTTTTGCACAGATTTTTTGGAATCCAACCCTTTCAACACTGGTGGTGCCCCCGGGATCTGATCGACCCTTGAGTTATATGTTTCCACTTTTATATCGTTTTCTTTGATCCGTTTTGTGAGTTCCTCGAGTATCTTAGTAATTTCGGGATTAGTCCTCGATTCTTGCTCATTTGACCTTACTATAGTTGGCTCCATTTTGTGGGTGATTTCTCGGGGTGGACTGGGCTCCGGCCTGCTCGGTACCTGGGTTTGGCTCTGCAACTGAGCTATCGCTACCTGTTGAGCTTGCAACATTTCAAAAATCATACGCAAGCTGATTTTGTTTTCCTCAATGTTATGGGTGTCTCGAGCTGCAGATCGAGTACCACCATGAATGCTATTTTCAGGTTCAGAACGTTGGTTTGCCTCAATGGCCACATGCGAATTAACGTCTAATGGTACTTTGACTCGACCCCCAACGACATCGACAAGCGGCCTTTCGGCCCTAGGCGTCAAGTTGTTGTTCTCACCTTGAAGGCTAGCTTCGTTGTCGATAGGTAAGGCCATTAATTGAGAGTTCGTCGTTGCTAATCTGAAATCAAAGACACTTCCAAAAACAAGCGTAAAATTGTGTGTTTTGCAGATTCGTATCAAATAACTACAGTTATGCTTAGCCCCACGGTGGGCGCCAAACTGTTTACCCGAAAAACGGATTAAGTTGAATTTGTATGTAGTTCTAAGGACACGTGGTATAACTTGACACAAATCGTAAAGGGAAGTAGAAATATCAAATATTGATTGTAAAAAATGAGATATAAGCAAAGTTGAAAGAAAGATGATTTATGAATAAGTAAGATGAATAATGTATGAAGTTCAAAAGGATAATCTTCCAATATAGGAATGTAACCATAGTATTTCAGTTATAGTCTATGAGTGACTTGATAGAGATGCCTTTATAGAAACAATAGTCATCCCTCTTATAGTGAAGGGATCCTACTTTAGCATAATTAAAAATACATAGTGGGAACCCATGATAAATCAGTTTTTTCTTAATTCCCGCGAGATTCTTTTCCTTAGTGCGGTTGCAACGGCTCTTGTCTATGAGCTCGGTATTGACTCGAGCTCGATATTGACTCGGGGCCCGGTATTGATTCGGGCTCGGTATTGATTCGAGCTCAGTATTGGTCGGTCTCTGACTCTTAAGCTCGATAACTTCGCTTCGCGTCATAGTTCGATTTGGATTCGAGCTCGATAATGACTTTGAGCTCGATATTGATCGATCCCTAAAACTCGAAACTCGGTAACCTGACTTTGGATCTCATCCTGATATTATGAAGACGCTCTTCGGTCCTTTATGTTCCAATTTCGACAGTCATACGAAGGTCGAAGTCGATTTTTGCCGTATACAATGGTGATGAACATAAATCAATACAATTGTCTACATTCTAATATCAATTTCCTTGAGTACATATATCCATTATTGCTTTCATTTACGAACTTTTTTATAGCTTTCATCAGCCATATTGTTAGATAAATGTTAGCCATCTGTTAAGTCTAATTATTTTTGTCTTAGTTTTAGGTGGAAATGAATTGATTGACTGCTGAACGCACAATTGAAGAAAACAAATGAACAAGGGCTGGAGCGGGGTCTGAACTCTCAAGTGATCTTTTACATCTCATTTCAGTGGTCATATAATGCTTTTCTCTTGATCATTCTCAAATGTTATTTGCATGGGTAAATGTCCTTTTCCATGTTTTCCCGGTCGTGTGCAGTGAGCTCGTGCAGGCCACAAGCTTAAAAAATTATCCAGGGACCACATGTGGTGTCATCCACTGGATTATTATTTGTTTAGTACGTTTGTCGTTAACAAACGTTTTATTTGTGGTGTTAAAAATATACTTTTCTACTATAATTCGTTAACTTTAACGTATGCTCTTCAACTCCTTCTACCCGGAAACTAGAGATTTTACTTATTTTCTATTTATATATGAGTGCATGTGTTAGGAAAATATTTTTCGGTTCAAAAAGAATTAATCTATTATTAATTTTCTTTGATTATATTTTGAGTAAATAATTTTTAAATATTTCTAATTGTTAACTAATGTAATTTATAATATATATATATATATATATATATATATATATATATATATATAATTTTTAAAATATATAAATTTTATTTCAAATATTTAAAGAATTTATATTTGAATTTATACCGAAGATTAATTATTTAACCTTGTACTTCGAAAAGGTTCGAAGAAAATTAAAACGATGGAAATATTAGTTTTTATTTAAAGCAAATTGGACTTATAGCACCCGTGCGATCACACAATTATATTTGTTTGCGACCGCTCGACCGCCAATTGAAGTTGGCGTAAAGGAATTGAATACTTCTTTGACGTTGTTTAGCTTTGGAAAACAATTTCCTGACCAATAAATAGAGCCGTCAATATGGGCTTGGTCCGTTGAGCCAGTTTAGCCCAACTCCTGATTTAGAAGGGTTGGGCTGGATTTTTTGGAGACCATTTAAAAACGAGACTTTTAAGTCTGACCCGAGTAAGCCCGTAGCTCATGAGGTTTGACTAGGGTTGGGCTGGGCCTACCCGTGGGCATAATATTTATTTAAAATATAAAAAGTATACTGCCTCTAGCGATGGAAAGTCAGAATTGAATTTTTACTTAAATGAACGAAAGCTTGACCTTGAGAAGTTTCAAGAGATGGATATTGTCATGTATTGGAAGGACCATTCTAGAAAATATCCTGATCTTTTAATGATGGCGCGTGATATACTTAGTATTCTTATTACCACTGTAGGATAAGAATCAACATTTTAGCATTGGTGGGCGTGTTCTGACAAAGTACAGAAGTTGCATCCATCGTGAAAATGTCCAAACACTTGTTACTACTTGAAATTGGCTGCACGACTTTTTCCAAACTAAAACTGGTAATATTTTTTATGTGAATTTGAATATCATTAGTTCTTAAATTTTAATTATTTTTAATATTTAACTAATTAACATTGCATATGAATTATAGATGTAGATGAAAGTGAAGATGTTAAGACAACCTTGTCACAAACAGATTCAAATGTATTTGATGAAGATGATGTGTTGGATATCCCACTAGCGTCATGGACGCTCTCTTGAATAGTTTGTTTTGAGTTTTGACTGTTAGTGAATGAAATATAATCTTGTCTTTTACTATATTTAGTGTTTATTGTGATATATTGGAACATTATAAAAAGTTATTAAGTCTTGCGAAAATTTTCCAATAAGATATTTTTTAACTTTTAAATATTTATCTTTTTTTTAGATTAGAACTTAAAAAATATATAAAATTGTATTTTTAAAAATAATGGGCCGGCCCCGTAGGGGCCCGCGGCCCGCATAGACTGGGGTGGGCTAACCATTATAAGGCCCATCAAAATGACGAGCTAGCCCAGCCCAGCCCGTCAATTGCTAAAGCCCACGTGGGCGGGACTGGGCTAACCCAGCCCAGCCCATATTGACAGCTCTACCAATAAACCACTATTTGTTTTAAAAATATTTCTTACGCTATTAGGGGTTGTTTGGTATACGGTTAAATTATTCCGGGATTATAATCCCAGGACTAATTTATACTATATGGGAGGTGAGATAAAATAATCCCAAGTTTGATGGGATAAGGTAGGATAAGATGAGATATCCTGGATTAAGTCTGAGATTAAACGTACATACTAGTGCTATTCGACGGTACCCTTTTGCCGGGGCGCTGCATTTTTAATGAATACAGGTAGTTCTACAACAAGCGACATTGATCAGTTATACCTCCAACAAAACACGATAAATTTAATCACACATCTTATCCCAGTTATCTCTAGTACCAAACAATCCATTACATAGTGAAATTAGAAATATTTTCACGTGACATATTCTGTAATCACAGTGAAAAAATATTCATATTATCATATTTTAACTTAGATGCACCTCATTATCTGACACAATTTGTTTTAAAAGGAATTTTCTCATATAGGGTTGGTGGAAGTGTGTACTACACAGACTAGAGTGTACTACACAATTGAATTTAGCACCACATAATTTATAATTTACTAATCGGACCACATGAAATTGCATAACTCATAATGTCGACACGTTGAGAGCCAACATTTTACATCCCACAAAAGCAAAATCTAGAGAAGTCCATACTTTGCTTATTTCTAACTTTCAGTAATCTTTTACACAAAATCAGAAGTCAGAACTGAACTGATGATGATGGCCGCTACTACTGCTTCTGCTAATTCACTGACCTCTGCTTTTCTTCCCCGCCTAGGTCAACTTTTTATTTCCTCTTTCTATCTTTTCTCACCCTTAAATGCAGTAGTTTGATGTTTTATTTATCAATGATGCAGGATTTCATGGGTCATCTCACAAGAGCCTACAATTGAGAACCCAAAAGGTATTTCTGGTGTAGTATTATTTAGATGACATAGCCAATAATAATTGTCTTTTCTTTGACTAATAAAGTTTACGATGAAATGCTTTTGCTATGCACAAATAATTATAAGATTGTTTGTGAAAATTAACAGCAAAGCTATCACTGTGTTCTTTTTATCTCCTAAATTGAGTGTATTTTAATTTGTTTGGTTGCAGAAACAGTTTGCAAGAAAAGCTGGTTCTGGCACAATAACAGCTAAATTTGAACTCCAGTCTCCTCCTTATCCTATGGTAATTTTTCAAACGTATCCTCCTTCAGACACCTTTCTTTTCTTGGCTTCTTATGTTCTTAACCGTTTGGGTGTTGTAATGAAATAGGTCGAGCAGAATTGATATAGAAGATTTATATTCTGAGATTGAGGCGTTGTTATTATTGTTGTATTATGTGTTCCAAATTTTTTAACTGAACCGTGTAAGCATTTCTATTAGAAGCATAGTGACTGGGATTTTGTTAGAGGATTCGTTTCCAGAATTGCTAATTCTTGTTAAGATTCAGGAATTAGGAGCATCTAACCTTAATGATGTAAAATTATGTACTCTATTCCTAAATCCATACAATCCCGCCCTCCCCCCCTTCAATTTGATGATACTAGATCTCAGCTTTCAGCTTTGGGGATTTAAGATCCCTGAAAGGAAAATGTTTTTGGGTCTGTTGGTTGTTGCCTAAATGATGCCAACTTATTACTCCTCATTGTGGGCAGGTTGGTCTCTCCAGCATGAAACTCTCCTATCATATATTTTCAGTTTTAGTCTGGGAAGTGTGAAAAAGTTCCATTTCATATCATAATTCTAAGATGAATATCGTATCGTATTTATCACTTAATGCTTCAGAAAGTCATTTCAAAGTAATATTGTTCTCATATCTTGATTCATTTGATGTATTTGACTGAGACATGCATATTAAGGCCTCTTAGGATTCATTTTTCACTTTTTGGAGCAGTTTATTAAACAAGGAAAGAAGAGTACTTCCAGAGATATGCTTGTTTCTTTGTTCAGTTATTATTTTTTATTATTTTTTTCTTAAATTTTTTTTTTTTTTTGCTTGAAAGTTGAAACAAGCATGTTATCGCTAATTATGATTTGTAGAAGGATGCAAATTTTACAATTTGTTCATAATGTAAAAACTCCCCCTGCCCCTCTTTGTTTCTCCCTCTTCTGCTGGCTTCTCTGTTAGTTCGGTCTGTCTTCTTTATACGCTAATACTCTCAACCTCTGAATATGACATAGGATGCTTTGGAGCCTCACATGAGTAGTCGAACGTTTGAATTCCACTGGGGGAAGCATCACAGAGCTTATGTCGACAACTTAAACAAGCAAATAGACGGAACAGAACTAGATGGAAAGACACTAGAAGACATAATACTTGTTACATATAATAAAGGTGCTCCCCTCCCAGCATTCAACAATGCAGCTCAGGTAAAGTATCACTTCTCTCCTTCCCCTCCTTTTTTGTTTAACCGCTTGAGAGGCTTCCTGAGTGGTTAATTTACTTGCTCAGGAAAGAGATTTCTGTTATGTACAATCAAGTCCCTTATCAATGAATTTCTGAATCTGTTTGGTATGGTTAAAAAAGAAAATTCTTTACAAGAGTAATATTTCATTTCTAAATGATCCAAGTCTTTGATGGGAACTTAACATTTGATTGCTGTATTTGTTTGTAATGCAACAGTTTTTAAGGTATCAAAGTAAGGCATTGACTATAACAAGTCAGTCTGTTGGTTCAATGGTTTATGCACTTTTGGCTATTTTTACATGTAAAACGCTGAGTTGCTGAGTCCTGTTATATCTTCTTTCGCATTACAGGCCTGGAATCATCAGTTTTTCTGGGAATCAATGAAGCCCAACGGAGGAGGAGAGCCATCTGGTGAATTATTAGAACTAATCAACAGAGACTTTGGTTCCTATGATGCATTTGTTAAAGAATTTAAGGCAGCTGCGGCAACACAATTTGGCTCCGGTTGGGCCTGGCTTGCATGTGAGAAATTCTTTGCCTTTGTCTGCATATCTATGTGTCCGTATAACCCTTTTTTAAAACTGAGCCAAATAGCTGAAAAGTGATGCATTTGTTACTTTGTAGACAAACCTGAAGAGAAAAAGCTTGCCTTGGTGAAAACTCCTAACGCTGAAAATCCTCTTGTTTTGGGTTACACAGTGAGTATAACGTGTGCTTCTCTGTTTCTTTTGTTCATGAGGATTTTATCTTACATACCTAGTAGTTAGTATTATAGTGCAAACCTCACTACTGTGGTTTTATCTTACATACCTAGTAGTTAATAATATAGTGGAATCTCACAACTGTGGTTTTGGTTGCAGCCGCTCCTCACCATAGACGTTTGGGAGGTAAGTAGACACACTCACTTGTCTTAAATCTATCTGAATTTGGGTTTTTTTCTTTTTTTTTTTCTCTCTCCCGTTGGAAGGCGGGTGGTTGAAATGATTTAGGAAGTGATGTCTTATTCTTTTAATTTTGTGTTTGATATTGCAGCATGCCTACTATCTGGACTTTCAGGTAAGCCTGGCTGATGAAACTACTTAAATATTTTCTTTGATGTTCCATGTTTCCTCAAGACATATGTTTGAACTCTCTTAACGGTAGCACTACCATGTTTTGCTTGTAGAACCGGCGGCCTGACTACATATCCATCTTTATGGAGAAGCTCGTGTCATGGGAAGCAGTCAGTTCTAGGCTTAAAGCAGCAACAGCTTGAGCTGCTTAGCGAGAAGACATGGAGGAAGAGGCAAATATAGCAGGCACGAGAGTACATATGTGAGGCAGAATGATTTTTGTTAAAGAGACTATTTTCAATCCTGCTATTCTTCTTTCTCAGTTGAGAATTTTAGATGTCTTATTATGATATTTTGTATTTGGAGGGTCAAGTGATTTTCTGTATTTGGAGGACAGTATTATTTCTGTTCTTTAGCAGCTGTTAATGGCAGTGAAAAATGAATCAAGTTGAGGTGTGGAACAACAATGTAAGAACATGAATAAAGAAATCTATTGCACATTGATGCTCTAATTTTAGAATTAGAATGATAGAAGACCTTACTATAAGGGTGGCAAGTGGGTCGGTTCCGGGCCTAAACCGGCCAAGTGGGCCGGTCCATGATTAGAAAAACGAAGAAAATTGGTAAAATAAATATGCCCCTGCTTAATTCAAAGTTGCTATATGGGACTATGGGCTTCCTGCCAATTTCAGACTATTTCAATATTTCCTTTTTTCAAGTAAAATTGCTTGCATCGGCTCTAGGGTAAGGCAGGTGAAACTTTTGCCTAAGGCTTCCAAATATTTAAGGTCCCAAATATTTAAGGTTTCAAAAATATGAAGTATTACTATATTATTATATAATCTATATAATTATTAATAAAAAATTAAATTTTAAATTGAGGGAGTTAATACGATAATTTTTTTCTCTTATTAGATTAAATAATATATTTACTTTCTCATCAATTTTACTTTTCTTCCTCTATGTATAACCTTTTTCATATTTCTCACAATTTTACTTTCCAACTCAAATTTTCTAAATTGTCTAATTTTTTTTATTTATTTTTTTGCCTCATTTGATTGATGCAAATATTAGAAAGTAGATTTTTTTGTGTTTCATCTTTTTTAGCTAAGAAATCTCCGAGATAAGTGTCACAAGTTCAGAACTCGACGAATAATGGGTTCACAATTTTATCATTTTCCCTTAATATCATATTTTGTATATGAGAGAGTTCAATACCATGACGTGCTGATAACCAACATATTATGCATTGCCCTTTACCACTGGATCAAAGCCATGTACGTTATTTTTTTTTTTTGTCTCTCATTATAATATGGATTTTATGAAAGAAGTTTAAGGGTCTTTTAGGGCCTTTTTGGAAAGCCACCCTGTAATTGGATTTGGGTGTAATTACACAAATTTGACATGTTTGTCTGACAAAGTAATTACTTGGTCATCATGTAATTAGAGAGGAATTGGCAAGAAGACCTCCTCAATACTTGAATTGGTCAAGTGACCTCCCATTTTCTTTCTCAATTTCTTTTGGGTTGGAAAATGGTTAAATGAGTGGGTTAGGGTGGATGGGGCCTTTTTAACATTTTAGAAACTTGTGGGTCACATATAAAGTTTGAAAAACTTGCTTGCTCTATCATTTTTTTCCGCTCAGTTTCTCTCTCATCTCTCTACTCTCTCTTCTCTCTCTTCTCTCTTTCACTCAATCCCATCGGCCATGGTGATTTCCGGCGAGACGGGACAAGAATCAAGCTTCGATTTTGGGTGTAATCATCTCTATAGACCCATCAAGCACTGTATTAAAGCTCAGAACGCGATAATTTTGGCAAATACTAAATTCTTCTTGTCACGACCCAAACCGATGGACCGCGACGGGCACCCGGTACCTTACTCAACCGAGTACCAACGTAACGTATCTTCCTTATTATATCATTATAGGTAAGTGGGCTACAAGGGGCGTCATGAGATAATCAGAGTAAACATGAGGGAATACCCGACATAGAACGATCCAACCTGATATAGAAACTCATATTGATGACATACGGGCCTATAAGGCCAATGTGATCCGTTATATACTTAACATATAGGCCGACAAGGCCATACAAGTATCCATATACATGACATCTGTCTACAAGCCTCTAAGAGTACATACTTATCATAAAGATCGGGACAGGGTCCCACCATACCAAACAATACACGTCTATATCATACTGACCAAACAAGCAACTCCGGAGCAAATGGAGCGCACCAACATCTTCCGCTGAGCTGATAGCCTACTTGGAGGACTCTCGACCAGTCTATCGGGACTTGCGGGCATTAAAACCAGCGTCCCCAGGCAAAAGGGACGTTAGTACAAATAATGTACCGAGTATGTAAGGAATGAAAATCAGTAAATAATAGACAATAGACATGAGAGAGACATGGAGTAAAAGACTCGACATATATATCTGAATATCTCTATGAATCATTTAATATTATAATGTCATGCATATACGTATAAATGTCATACCATGCATGGGTATATGCGTTCATAACATCATCAAGCCTCTGAGGGCATCCCATTATATTATCTTGGCCACTGTGGGCAATTCATCAACGTATACCAGCTGATCAGGTGGTGGAGCGTATATAACGCTATAACCTTTTCCCATATCCTATATACATATATTATACATATATACGCGTATATAACGCCATCTGGTCATGGGTCAATGTGCATGTATAAATGCATGAAATGCATAAGAATTAAGTTAATAAGATTTCTCGGAATGTCATAAAAATCAATATGCCTTTCAGATAAACTTTATCAAATATGTATTTTTCTGAGACCCATGAACAGAAGATATAATAATAATTCATATGGGGAATCAAGAATATAGACACCCCTAGCATTTCTATGAATAGAGTCATTTATGAAAGTTGTGCATTTGCTCGTTTCATTTGTGTCGTATAGATCATACCAAAAGAAAGAAGGGATAGCCTTAACATACCTGAATCGATTCTTTTGACAATCCCTCCAATACACGTTGATTGCGACAAAATATGTAACGACAAATCGAAGTAGGAGAAAATCCGTATGATATTTCTTGAGAAAGATTGTACCGCACTCCCTTAGAATCTCAAAATCCGGTTGCTATAATATTACATAGTCTTTGTATGAAAGATTGAAGCCACTTCACGTTGCTAAGATGATACGGTATTTTTGCTTGAATTCTTGGTGAATATCCGTTTCTTATCAAATGGACATAAGCACCTCTCTTTAAAGTAGATATGTTTCTTTTTTATGCTTAATATGCTGTGGGCCCCACATCTAATGACTAAGCCACCAAATCAACTTAAGTGTGACACCTCTCCATCATAATTCAAGAGTCATTAAATTAATTTTAGCTTGCTGCCAAGTCCTCCTAAATCACACGTGGGTTTGTCCCCCCTAACAATTATTCAAATAATTATTCACAAAATTCAATTTACAAGTTAATCTCCCCCTTAAAAATTTATAATTACCCAATTATTCACATAATTAAGAATTATCTCAAATTACTTAAAATATTACTCACTTTTAACACACTTTATACACCTCACTATCATGGTCATGTGGTACCTTGAATGACATTATTCCATAACTACGAGGTATTATAGCTTGGGCTGTATTTTATTCCAAAATGTCAAACTTCGACGAAATTCATTTTCTTTGATTTGCTTGCCCTCTCACATTCACAAATTTACTCATCACTTGTTTTCAATAGCATATTGCTTATAATCTCAAAATAATCCCATTTTCGAACTTACGCCGATTAACTTACGACGAAACTTTAACACACGAAAATGTGGGATGTAATATCTCATTTCCGAGCTTCCATCAATTTACTTATGGCGTACTTTCACGTACGAAAATATGGGATATAACATCATTCCCCCCTTTGGAACATTCGTTCTCGAATGTTGACTGATACACTTATCATTCTCATCACCCATAGCTCTTGCGAATACTTTAATACTCTCCTTGCCATTTAGGTAACTGTTCTGTGAATAAATCCAAAGGCCAGGGAATTCCCCCCTTTAGGCCTCTTTCCCACACCATGGCTTGTGATCGGAATCTTCCCAATCTTGTAACTGTTTCTACCTTTTATCATGCAGCTTGTACGGCTCTGACTTTGTAAGTATGCCTATGCAATCTTCTCTCCTTTAACTCCAGCTTTTAACCAATCTTTAGGCCTCACTTTGTGAACATATGCAGAGCTTGATAAGATGTCCCCCTGGGCATCTATAGGTATATTGAAGTTCTTCGGTCGGTACTTTGTCGTACTTACTAATGTTGCCATATCTCATTTCGTACTTTGTAACTTCTATCAATCCATTGTTGATTTATCTCAATGTTGATCTACAATCTACCAATGATATCTGGAAACTTCTTACGTAAAACATTGCCACTAGAGCTTACGTTGCATCGAGGAATATTCGAAGTGATTTTCCTGATCCACTTAGCTGTGATATTGTACTTCCATAATCGTACTTTATAGCATCCCAATGTGACTCACTTACGTGGGTATTTTAATCCTGTACTGTCACGACCTCAAATCAAAATCTATGAACTTTGAACTTTCAAATTCTATATCTTGTGTCGAAACACATCAAATCAATTCGGAATGACTTCAAATTTTGCACACAAGTCATAAATGACATAACGGAGCTATGAAAATTTTCAGAATCGGATTTCGACCCCGATATCAAAAAGTCAACCTCTCGGTCAAACTTTTCAAAAATTCAACTTTCGGCATTTCAAGCCTAATTCCACTACGGACTTCCAAATAAAATTCCGATCACGCTCCTAAGTCCAAAATCATCATACGGAGCTGTTGGAATCATCAAAATTCGATTCTGGGGCTGTTTGCACATAATTTGACATCCGGTCACTATTTGAACTTAAACTTTTAATTTTTCATCAAAATTCCATATCTCGGGCTAGGGACCTTGGAATTTGATTCCGGGCATACGCCTAAGTCCCAAATCACGATACGGACCTACCAAAACTATCAAAACACTGATCCGAGTCCATTTACTCAAAATGTTGACCAAAGTCAACTCAGTTGAGTTTAAAAGCTCTAATTCACATTTTAATTCATTTTTCACCTGAAAACTTTTCGGAAAATTTTACGGACTGCGCACGCAAGTCGAGGAATGATAAATAGTTCTTTTTGAGGTATTAGAATACAAAATTAATTATTAAATTTAAAGATGACATTTTGGGTCATCACATTCTCCACCTCTAAAACAAACGTTCGTCCTCGAACGGGGTCAAAGAACATTGCTTCCGTAAAGGTTCAGTGGAGGGGTCATTCGGTCTAGGAGGCGCTTGGGAGACCGAGCATGATATGCGCAGTTGTTATCCACACTTATTCACCAGCTTAGGTACTTTTTCTAACTAACCCACTGGGGACTGGCACCACCTACCATACAAGGCCTCAAATGGAGCCATCTGAATGTTTGACTGGCAACTGTTGTTGTAAGCAAACTACGCAAGTGGTAAGAACTGATCCCAAGCACCCCCAAAATCTATCACACATGCACGAAGCATATCCTCCAGTATCTTAATAGTGCGTTCGGACTGCCCGTCTGTCTGAGGGTGAAATGTTGTACTCAACTCTACCCGAGTACCCAACTCACGTTGTACTGACCTCCAGAACCATGATGTAAACTGCGTACCCCGATCAGAGATGATAGATACCTGTATGCCATGAAATCTGACAATCTCGCGAATATAGATTCGAGCCAACTGCTCGGAAGAGTAGGTAGTCATCATAGGATTGCAATGAGCTGACTTGGTCAATCTATCCACAATCACCCAAGCTGCATTGAACTTCCTCTGAGTCCGTGAGAGCCCAACAATGAAATCCATAGTGATCCTCTCCCATTTCCATTCTGGAATCACTAACTTCTGAAGCAATCCACTAGGTCGTTGATGCTCATATTTCACTTGTTGACAATTTAGACACCGAGCTACATACTCCACTATGTCTTTCTTCATCTTCCTCCACCAATAATGTTGCCTCAAGTCCTGCTATATCTTCGCAGCACCTGGATATATGGAGTATCGCGAACTGTGAGCCTCATGGAGAATCAATTCACGAAAACCATCTACATTAGGCACACATAGCCTGCCCTGCATCCGTAATATATCGTCATCTCCAATTGCGACTTCTTTGGCATCACCGTGCTGAACTGTATCCTTAAGGACAAGCAAATGGGGGTCATCATACTGACGCTCCCTGATACGATCATAAAGAGAAGACTGAGAAATCACACAAGCCAAAACTCGACTCGGTTCGAAAACATCCAATCTGACAAACTGGTTGGCCAAGGCCTGAATATCCAAGGCCAAAGGCCTCTCTGCTACTGGTAAATATGCTAAGCTGCCCAAACTCTCTGCCTTACGACTCAAGGCATCGTCCACTACATTGGCCTTCCCAAGATGATAGAGAATGGTGATATCATAATCCTTAAGAAACTCCAACCATCTCCGCTGCCGCAAATTAAGATCCTTCTGTTTAAACAGATGTTGTAGACTTCGGTGATCGATGTAGACCTCACAATGGACACCGTACAAATAATGGAGCCAAATTCTTCAAGGCACGAACAATAGCTGCTAACTCAAGGACGTGGACCAAATTTTTTATTTTTTATTTTATTCTTTATGTACCTTTAACTGTCTAGACGCGTAGGCAATCACCCTACTATCTTGCATCAACATCGAGCCGAGACCAATACGCGACGCGTCACAATACACAGTATAAGACCTTGAACATGTAAGTAATACCAACGCTTGTATCGGAGTCAAAGTGATCTTGAGCTTCTGAAAGCTTAACTCACACTCGTCTGACCCTGTAAATGGGGCACCCTCTTGGATCAATTTGGTCTTAATAGTTGTTCATAATCAATTACAGAATCGTCATTTAACCTCATGTTAACAAAAATCTCGTTGCAAACCTTCACAATACTGATAACTAGATGCGAGGCATGAAGACTTCATAATTATTTACCCGAATTAACGAGTCACATTTAACGCCACCTAGGCGGGCACCTATCTCGTAGGTTAAAAATTAATAATTACAACATGAATTTGACAACTATGCACAGAGAATTTCATATAAGAATTTTCAAATAATCCTAACAGGCATGACTCCCTATTAGTACTATAGTACAAATTTAATTTCACAAGGGAGAACTTAAACACAAGAATTTTCCTCACAAGGATCTCGTCCTTATATAACTTCCACCGCAGCTCGTAGCCCGGTTTAAACATATCAATTTACATAAAAATGTGAGGATCTCGTCCTCAGTTCTGAATCACAAGTAATATGCACATCGTGCCAATTGAAAATTTCCATTTTCTCCTTTTAAATAATTTCGGTTACACCAAATCACAACACATAATGAACCCCACACCGCTAGGACATATAATTCACAATTTGCAATTAATTATTCGGAATTTACATCAAAATTTACTAAAATGAGTAACAGAAAGCCACATTTAGCCTCGCAGCTCTTATTAGTGACCAACACGAAATGATAGGCGTAGTTATCTCCATAAAATCTCCCAACAGGGGTAAACACATAAGTAGATTATAGAATTATGAAGCTCACTCATAAGTGGAGCACAATAGGAAGACTCGTTTCGATATTGAGAACCGAATCAACTTAAGGAAATTATTCCTTTATATTAAATCGAGGTCGTACCTGTAACGACACCATCTGATGTAGCGACCTCCGCCATACCGTAAAATAAATATATCAACGGCTGGGTCTCCACCTCTAGGATGCCTTTTACCCGTCTGTCCTCCACCCCTAACTGGTCGTGTGGGTGGTGTAGTAACTGCAATGGGACACGTAGCCTGAGTGCTTTGATGAAATAAGTCTCTCCCAAGTTTTTGACAATTTTTCTCATGATGTGCCTAGTATCACCGTCTTCATAACAACCCTTTTGCGGGTTAGGCTGCTCATATTGAGTCAGTGCAGATAACTGGAATAACCATTGTAGGAACTCATGTCGGTGGTGCATTAAAAGAACTTACTGGAGCACCCTGAGTAATCCGATGTGCGGACTGGGCTGGCCGACTGCCCGAGCCCCCTCCATAATGATTTATACTTGCAGAGTAGAATCCACTGAATCCCCCAGAACCTTGAGACGTCTTGGTCTCCTTAGTTTCCTTTTTCCTCACCCCGAACACATTCTAATATCTTGGTAATTTGTATAACTAGCAGCAATGAAGTATCATCTTGTAGCTCCCGAGTCGTACAAAATTTTATGATCATAATTGAGTTCTTTAATGAGTCTATGGACTCGCCCTCTGGGTGTAGGAAGCAAAGTAGGAGTATGATGGGCTAACTTATTGAACTTGATGGCATATTCTGACATCGTCAATGGTGACATGACGCAACCGTTCAAACCCTATGTGCCATGCATTACGGAGAGTCCAGAAAACAAACTCTTTCAAAAGCGTTTCTGAGAACTGAGCCAAGTGGGAGGTGTTGCATTGGCTCATCTGCTCTCTTCATAGGCTTGCCACGAACACCGGTGGAGAATTATCTCTCCCAAGGCGAATTTCTTCTTTTGTTATACTGACTCTACACTGTTGAGCTGACCAATTTCTTAACATACTCTTCGACTCTTCTTTGGGGTAACCCTTACTCCTATTTATACACAACGATCACAAAAGTAGAGCTCCATACAGACAAATCTTGTCACGAACCACATAGTCCAGACTCTCGTCAACAAGTGTACTTACTCCGAAGCACCCCAAAATCCGCAACAGTGACGTCCACGCTGAGTAGACCTTCTACAAATTTAGAGTTGTTTCTATAACTCCTTTGGTATTGAAGTATAGGATTATTAAGGAGGCGAACATACCGCAAGTCCCAACCTTATCCTCTACAAAATCTCAGGTCTTAAACATGTGTAAATTTTAGGGAACCTTTCAGTACCACATATATACATTTCAGGCTAAAATTGATATAATACATGACCCCGCAATCCACCCATTGGTAGTGGACTCCCCTACTCGGCGCGAAGTCATAGGTCACAACGTCCGATGATCCACAATAATAATCTTCACAGCTTGTATAAATCAACCAGACGCCAACGTCCGTTGCACCCCCACATGATTCACTAGGTGATCTCTCAATACTCCCGCATCTTCAGTCGGAACCACACGTTAAGTAAATGTTTGAGCATCTCTGGCTCCCTCGTAGTCCATCTACGACATCACGAACCGTCGACACACAACTGATATTGAGTGCGCAATGTCATACACGAGTGGATACAAAGGAATATGAGATATATGTTTCAAGCTAAATCAATACCGCACGATAAGGAATCAAAGAAGTGAATATTTTCCTAACAGTTCCATAGCCTCCCGAAGATAAGTACAGACGTCTCCGTACCAATCCACAAGACTCTACTAAACCTGCTTGTGACTCATAACACCTATGAACCTAGTGCTCTGATACCAACTTGTCACGACCTCAAATCAAAATCTATGAACTTTGAACTTTCAAATTCTATATCTTGTGTCGAAACACATCAAATCAATTCGGAATAACTTCAAATTTTGCACACAAGTCATAAATGACATAACGGAGCTATGAAAATTTTCAGAATCGGATTTCGACCCCGATATCAAAAAGTCAACCTCTCGGTCAAACTTCCCAAAAATTCAACTTTCGGCATTTCAAGCCTAATTCTACTACGGACTTCCAAATAAAATTCCGATCACGTTCCTAAGTCCAAAATCACCATACGGAGCTGTTGGAATCATCAAAATTTGATTCCGGGGCCGTTTGCACATAATTTGACATCCGATCACTATTTGAACTTAAACTTTTAAGTTTTCATCAAAATTCCATATCTCGGGCTAGGGACCTTGGAATTTGATTCCGGGCATACGCCTAAGTCCCAAATCACGATACGGACTTACCAAAACTATCAAAACACTGATCCGAGTCCGTTTGCTCAAAATGTTGACCAAAGTCAACTCAGTTGAGTTTAAAAGCTCTAATTCACATTTTAATTCATTTTTCACCTGAAAACTTTCCGGAAAATTTTACGGACTGCGCACGCAAGTCGAGGAATGATAAATAGTTCTTTTCGAGGTATTAGAATACAAAATTAATTATTAAATTTAAAGATGATATTTTGGGTCATCACATGTACAATTCATGAAATCCCTTCAAATCATCACTCAATCGAAGGTCCAAACGTCATCCTTTATCTATCACAATCACACCCTTACTCTACTATCAGGGTATCATTTCATCTCTTTTAAATTCTACTAGTCTTAGACTCCTTTGAGTTGAGTTCAGGTTATGCTGAGCTTTCTATAACTTAGAGAAATCATCAGCTCTCTTATTTTTACGAGCTTAATCCTGAGGACTTATCCATTCTCATCACCTTCTCACTCGCCCTTTCTTATCCTTACTCCTGTCTTCCTAAAACCTTGTCGTTTTACCGTACTTTAGCTTGCGACCTATACATATCTATTTATACTACTCGCAACCTTCCTTCAACTTGCTTGCACCACAGATTTCCTTGTGTTATTTTAGAACATCAAGTGAGACATCACATCATCTCTAACTCTCCTTTACTTTCTTAACTGGACCTCTCGATACCTAGAAATCATCGATTGGAAGATATGCCACTGACGACGCTGCTATCATCCCTGGATATTGAATCCCCGCACTTCTAGCCTTCTATTTGAAGTAAGGACTATTCATAACCTTCTACATTTGAGTATCTTGTACGTTGTTCACCTTTACCTTACTTACCTTAAAATATCGCATCACATCTTCTATCTCTTTCATGACCTCCCTTCCACATAGGTATAATTCACTTCCGCGACTTGAAGCTCTATTATAATACTTGCACCTCTAGTGCATACACACTCCGGTGGGATCTTCATATTGACTTCTTATGGGGCTGGTACTATTCTAACTGACTTTATCATAGACCATTATAGAATATGGATACTGTACTACCTCTCTTGTACCTCTGATATTAGGAGCGATCCTGCAATGTTCTCAATCACGATTTCTATAATTTTCTGGGTCCAATAATCAGACTCCTGATTTACTTCGTTGTTGCAACTCTTTAGTTTCCTCTTCCTTCTGATCAGCCTTTATGTAGGCTTAAGCTATCTTCTGATCTGTGGCTTACGGTATTAGTTATTACTTTAGCCTTTCATGGGCGCTATGGAATAACCATGATACAATCTTCTGATAATTCAATCCTTTATATATGACCTGGACTCAATTCCTTCTTTTAACTTATACTGGAGTCTTCTACGACTGTATGATTGTCAACATATATGTTGCATGGATAATACTCCGAAATCTTGAGTGCATTCATAACGTAACTAACTCTGAATCATTGATCGAATAATTCCTTTCGTTCCTTCTCAACTTTCTTTAAATGTAAGCAACTACTTTTCCTGGTCGTTCTGTCACTTGTTGCATAAATGCTTGGCTTATCTTAGTGCCCACACATATTGGAATTCCGTACAACCCATATGATCTTGAATATCACCTTTTGATTTTGATTTTTTTTCTCTTCCCGTTTATAGCCACGATAGGTGCCACTTTCTTATGGAGTACATACAATGTTGTTGTGCGATTGTTGTTAAAAGACCATTTTTTTCTTCAAGTTACTATGCTTAGGTTGAAGTCTTCTTCCTTATTTCCTCAGCTAGTCTTCATTGTAGTACTTAGGGAAGACCTCCTGACTCTTATAAAGTTGCGAGCTTATTACATCGTATACTTGACGGAATTTTTGATGTTCTTCCTAGTGAGACTATATTTTATTTTCATAACATTCATACGGTACCTTTAACTACCCCAACTCTTATCTGAATATTTCTCAAGTATTACAATGACATTACCTCTCAGGCTGAATTCACTATATTGGATTTTACTATGTTTATCTAGCACGATTTGCTGACTCGTCTGTAACCTCCTGTTTAGCCATAACTAGGCCCTTCCTTAATCAATTACTAACTACTCGTTGTCCCATTCTATTATCGCAGGGACGCAATCTGTGAAATTCTCATGATGCCGACTATTACTCAGTCCCTAGTTCATGTTTGGTTTATCTTATTCATCAGTCCATGCTGATTTCTTATTACTCTGGGTCTAACTTTTCCTTTTTGGTAGTCGTGTTGGAGTCACGAACTTATTTCTTAAAATGAGGATATGGCTTTATGGCCTATACTCCTTTGTCGTCTCAAGGCCTGTCACCTCTTGTTTCCTTCACTTTACTATAGACTCTATAATACTATCATCTTTTTGATCTACCATTGTCATCCATGTATCACATCTTAATCATAATGCTTCATTAACTCTCTTCTTATTTCCCGCTAACATTTATGTCTATCACTTTATTCTGAAACTCGAACAAGACATTCTTTTGCTTTTAGCTCCCCTTGCTGCATCTACCGACCCATCGAGTTGCCTAACATTCTTTCTCTTCTAGGGACGGGAGTCACACTAAGATAATATTTATCCCTTCCAAGCTTCCAATGCCTATCTTTGTAGTACTCATATCTAGCTGTACTATTTTAGAGTGTACCATCTGGGTGTCTCACAAGGAGATCTATTAGCACCTTTGCAATATCCTTCAGAAATGTCAACTAACACAAACAATCCATTCACCATTTTGGGTTACTCTTACCCCAGCTGGATCCTGATATCCGTCCTTCTTTTATACTACTTTTGTTAGCCCCCCATAAGGCATAAATGAGATGGGTGTGGCCAATTGTACATACCTATGTTACTGTTGAAGGTTATCTCTCTGCCTGACTTGTAGATAATGTTCATCTTTACTAACTGGGTACCTCGTACCCTTCTTCACCTTGCTTCTTTTGCTTGTTGAAATTTGTATCTATCTTCTAAATCTCTCATTGCCTTTCACCAAAGGGGTGGATAGATATTCTTGCCTTAAGGCTCCTTATCAAGAAGCTTACACGTCTTAATACACATAAGATCTGATGAAGACTTCACATTTACTCATCATAAGTATGATGCAAAATCGAGTTCCTCTAACTCAATTCTTCCACATCTATATATCTTATCAACCGTCTTTCTGGATGTAGGCATCGTCGTATTATGAATAAGATAGAGTTTAGGAAATTGAGTGCTTACAACTGAGCTCTACCACACGATCTAGATATCTGAATATCTCTGTGAATCATTTAATATTATAATGTCATGCATATGCATATAAATGTTATACCATGCAGGGTTATATGCGTTCATAACATCATCAAACCTCTGAGGGCATCCCATCATATCATCTCGGCCACTGTGGGTTAATTATCAACGTATATCAGCTGATCAGGTGGTGGAGCGTATATAACGCCGTAACCTTTTCCCATATCCCATATACATATAATATACATATATATATATATATATATATATATATATATATATATATATATATATATATATATATATATATATATATATATATATGCGTATATAACGCCATCTGGTCATGGGTCAATGTGCATGTATAATTGCATGAAATGCATAAGAATTACGTTAATAAGATTTCTCGGAATGTCATAAAAATCAATATGCCTTTCGGATAAACTTTATCAAATACGTATTTTTCTGAGAACCATGAACAGAAGATATAATAATAATTCACATTGGGAATCAAGAATATAGACACCCATAGTATTTTTATGAATAGAATCATTTATGAAAGTTGTGCATTTGCTCGTTTCATTTGTGTCGTATAGATCATGCCAAAAGAAAGAAGGGATAGCCTTAACATACCTGAATCGATTCTTTTGACAATCCCTCCAATACACGTTGATTGCGACAAAATATGTAAGGGCGAATCGAAGTAGGAGAAAATCCGTATGATATTCCTTGAGAAAGATTGCACCGCACTCCGTTAGAATCGCAAAATCCGGTTGCTATAATATTACTTAGTCTTTGTATGAAATATTGAAGCCACTTCACGTTGCTAAGATGATACGGTATTTTTGCTTGAATTCTTGGTGAATATCTGTTTCTTATCAAATGGACATAAGCACCTCTCTTTAAAGTAGAGAGGTTTCCTTTTTATGCTTAATATGGTGTGGCCCTCACATCTAATGACTAAGCCACCAAATCAACTTAAGTGTGACACCTCTCCATCATAATTCAAGAGTCATTAAATTAACTTTAGCTTGCTTCCAAGTCCTCCTAAATCACACGTGGGTTTGTCCCCCTAACAATTATCCAAATAATTATCCACAAAATTAAATTTACAAGTTAATCTCCCACTTAAAAATTTATAATTACCCAATTATCCACATAATTAAGAATTATCTCAAATTACTTAAAATATTAATCACTTATAACACACTTTATACACCTTACTATCATGGTCATGTGGTACCTTGAATGGCATTATTCCATAGCTACGGGGTATTATAGCTTGGGCCGTATTTTATCCCAAAATGTCAAATTTCGACGAAATTCATTTTCTTCGATTTGCTTGCCCTCTCTCCTTCACAAATTTACTCATCACTTTTTTGTAATAGCATAATGTTTATAATCTCAAAATAATCCCATTTTCGAACTTACGTCGATTAACTTACGATGAAACTTTAACACACGAAAATGCGGGATGTAATATCTCATTTTCGAGCTTCCATCAATTTACTTATGTTGTACTTTCACGTACGCAAATATGGGGTGTAACACTTCTTTTTCCATTTCTTACATTTTTTATTTTGAGTTTTGTAGAGTGATTCGTTCACGTGCATATTCAAGATCGATTGGATTGTGAATATCCATATCTTATATGTCTTGGGTGGTTATATTTGCTTCTTAGACTACCTCTGTGCTCTGTATATTAGAATTTCATCATAACTGCCGACCTAATGTTTATTGATAAACCTGCGGTCGATTATTTCTGTTCATATATGTTTGTTGGAATTGGGATTTATTTTTCTTATTTTAATGATTATAAGTTTAAAATTATTAAATGTGACATTGTATATTTTCATGTAGGTAACATGAGGAGGAAATCAACTGCTAAGAAGCATATTCCTTTGACAAAGCCTTTAGAGCCTTCAAAGCCTTCAAACATGGAAGGAAATGCAAATAAATAAACATCGCCAAGTAAAGCAATTGCTGAGCCTTCAAAAACTGTTACTAGAAAACGAAAAGCACATACCTCTAAAGCTTCCCCTAGTAAAAGAAATGCTGAGATTTGTAAGCGTGATAGGAGAAAAAAGAACAAAGAGCCATCAAAGTCTATCAGTAAAAAAAGAACAAAATCAAAGTCTAGATTAGTTGACGAGGACATACATGTTAGTAAAATATTTGTTGTAAGGAGGTTAGCATTAGAGGGTGTTGATAAGGAGGAGGAAGAAGACATGGACATAAATGCTGCACAAACCCAAATGGAAGAACAGGTTTCTGAAAAAATAATTGTTGAAGAAGAAAAGGACAGTGTTGATGAAGCTTTAGGTGTGGAGGATGATGAAAATAGTGATGATTCTGCTCAGGAGGTTGATAAAGATGCTAAAGAAAAAAAAAGATGTAGTAGAAGAAGAACATGTAGCAGAAGAAGAAGTAGCAACAGAAGAAGAAGATGAATAATATGATGATGATGAAGAAGATGATGAACAACTTGAAGATGGTGAAGATGGACCGGAAAGTGAAACAAATGCAGCAGTTGAAGGTGACCAGGATGCTTTGTCAATTCCTGTGTTTGTAAGGGCGATCGACGTATCCAAATACAGATTCAGGACTTTTCTAAGAAAACATAGACATTTTTCGGCCAAGATAAATGTGAGGTCTAGGATCAATGTATTTCACTAGTTCAAGGACAAACTTAGAACAATCAAATTGATGGAAAAGTTTAATAGTGGTTCTTTTGGTCAGTTTGCAAAACTTTCAGAGCACTGGACACAGTTCAATGGACAACTTGTCCATTCCCTGCTGCTTCGCCGAATTTATCGCGCGAAGAAGCAGGAGTTGTGGTTTTTAGTTGGAGACAAGACTGTTCACTTTGGATTGAAGGAATGTTCTATGATGACTGGATTGAACTGTGGTGCCAAACCAAGTAAAGAAGCTAAGAAGAAAGTGATGGATGATGGCCAAGCATTTTGCGACAAAGTTTGCCAGTCTAGCATGAAAGGGGTGGATGCAGAGCTGCTTTTGAAACAGTTGAAGTCGAAGAGGTTTGACACAGTCTAGAGGTTTAAGATTGCATTGGTGTGGTTCGTCCATTCAGTCTTGCTTGCAAGGGATAACATAGCGCGCGTCGATAAGAAGTGGATTCGTATGGCTAACAATCTGGAATTTTTCATGAAATATCCATGGGGCAAAGAGTGTTTTGAGCTTAAAATTGTGTACTTCAAGAAGGACATGTTTCCAATATACAAATCATATGTGAGCAAGAAGAAGGTAAACAATATCTCTAGTTATGCCTTGTACGACTTCCCATGGGCATTCATGGTAAGTATTAAAACAACATTCTCAAATTTCTTTGCAGTTGAGTACTAATATTTTATTTACTGCAGACAGAAATTAATACTTTTTGATTCATGAAAAAATATAGGCATGGGCGTACGAAGCAATTCCGCTATTTGGTGGTAGTGCTGAGATTTCAAAGGTCGTACTGATGCCGCGACCAAGGATGTTGAGATGGCACAACAAGAAAGTGACATATGACCCTTATTGGGATCCCTTTAAGCAGAGAGTTGATGTCCCTGGTGTGGTAAGATAGGGAGTGCAATAACACTCCACCAGTAAATTAGAATCTACCTAAGTAGGAGATTATCATAGACCTCGTGTCTATTTTTTTGTATTGCTTGTCTAATGACTTTTATCTATGTTATACTTCAGGAGGTGAACCCTTATCTTATTCCTACCCTACGTGAGATGGATATGGACTACATGAAGAATTTGGTATCATACAACGATGAGGTAGCGGATCCTATAATCGACCAACTAGCGGTTGATTTGGAATGAGTGACTGCCATTAAAAAGGCACCTGGTGCAGTGATCTTAGAGACTAATGATGAAGCTGACATTGTTGATGATGACCCTTTGGGTGGGAGTATTCCTGGTTCACCACTAGTTGGTGCTTTTTCTGATATTGGTTCAGGAGGACCATGCAGGATGTGCAATGCTCAGATACAGACGTGCGCGAAGATTTGAAGGTTGTGAATGAGAAATTGGATAAGGTGTTGAAGATACTTGGGGAGATGCAAAATCAGAATGAGAGCCCTTCTAAAGTAGTTGAGTCACCTTGGTACAAAGTTACAAGATTGCAAAGCAGATTGAGGAATGCTCAAATTTCTGCAAGCAAGATGAGGAAGTTGAAATAGAGCAAGAAGAAGAAACCAAAGGTAGACGTACTCAAACAAGTTTCAGAGGAATATAAGAAACTATTCTGTAAATGGTTTGACAAGAAGGAGAAGTTTCCCAAAAACTTGTTGACTGGCAGCTATGGCTGGAGGTTTTTCGAGCAGTTGTGCGGTGCTAACCCGTCCGTTTTAATTTTTGTAAGTCCCTTAATCACTCACTGCGTGTATTTCTTTTTTTTAGTAGCTACATAATTAACAAACAATTTTTTATAATATTTAGCATGTGGAGGAACTTTTGGCACTGATGCGTGTACAAAACATAAAACGTACACGCCTTTATGCCCGTAGTCATGTTGTTATGGATGTTGCATTATGCAACAATATGTGCACTGCATGGGATAAGATCAAGGAGAATTCCAGTAAAGAGGGAAAGGATTTGGACTTTTGTGAAACAGTTGATGCTTGTCAAGACTTGTGTCTTATACCCCCTAATACTATATCCTCAAGAAAGTATGTCAAAACCCGGGGCTGTGGAGTGGTGCAAGGCTAAGCTGTTGCACTGTGTGTGACAAGTTGATAACAAGTATTTTGTGCCTATAGCTTTTCACTTGGCAGAGGATTTGATTCGAATTTATGATAGCAATGTTAGTTTGTATGATGATGGTAAACTAGAAGAATTGGTACAACTGTAATGACCCGATCAGTCGTTTTGATCTCTAGCACATTGTTCGGTGGTTTGAGGCCTTGAGTTGCTTCACTTCAAGTATTATAACTTGTACGTGTGGTCGGAATTGAATTTTGGGAGGTTCAGAGTTGACTTGGAAAGAAAATTCTAATTTCGGAAGATTTAAGTTGGAAGAATTGACTAAGGTTTGACTTTTGAGTAAACGACCTCACAATCTGGATTTGAAGGTTCCAATAGGTTCATATGGTGATTTCAGACTTGGGCATATGTTCGGGTTGAGTATCGGGTGGTCCGGATGCATTTCAGCGCTTATTTTGGAAGGTTGGCATTTTGAAGGTTTAAGAATTTCATAAGTTTGGTTTGAAGTGAAAATTGATGTTATCGATGTCCATTTGGGGTTTCAAGCATTGGAATAGGTTCGTATCATGATTTGTGACTTACACACAAAGTTTGGCGTCATTCCGAAATATTTTGATATGATTCAGACGCGTTCGTCAAAGTTTGGAAGTTTGAAAGTTTAAAGAAGGATTTTGATCGTCGATTCGTAGTTTTGATATTGTTTGGTGTGATTTGAGGCCTCAAGCAGGTTCATTTCATGTTGTAGGACTAATAAGTGTGATTGGACGGGGTCCCGGGGGCCTCGGGTGTGTTTCGGGGTGGTTTCGAACCAAGTTTGGCTAAATTATTATTGCTGGTTTGCTGGTGCTGGTGTTGTTCTTCACGAACGCGAAAGGCCTCATGTGTTCGCGAAGAAGTAATTTTGGACTGGGCCCTTTTGTTCTATGTGTTCGTGATTGAGTAGACGCGTTCGCGAAGGGCAAGCTGGAAAAGCTTGGCGTTCGCGGGCCCTGTCTCGCATTCGCGTAGAGGAACTGGGAGGGCTGAAACAGGTTGTGCTTCGTGAACGCGAGGGACTTGCTGCGTTCGCGAAGAAGAATTTCTGGGCCTGAGTTTGTTGAGCTTTGCAAACGCGAGGGCAGTGACGCGTTCACGATGAAGGTCGCCTGGGTAGTGTATAAGTTTGCAAAAACGGGTTTTGACTCATTTTATCTCAAATCTTCCATGGGAGCCGAGTGTGGGGCAATTTTGAAGGAGCTTCTCCGTCACCCACCACTAGATAAGTGATTTCTTCACATTGTGAGTTAAATACATGGTTTATATATGGATTTAAACATGAAAATTAGTAAAAATTTAGAATTTTGGTAGAAAACCTAGAATTTGATATTTTTTTTTATTTTGACCACAAAATTGAACGTGGATTTTGGAATAAATTAAATATTTGAGTTCGTGGTGTTATGGGTAAAGTTTATCTTCAAATATTTTCGGAATTCGAGCACGTGGACCCGAGGGTTAACTTTATTGACTTTTTTATCGGAGTTGGGAATTATTATAAATTGATTTATTATAAGTATTAGAGTATATTTTTATTGGTTTGCGCATTATTTGACTAGTTTTGGAGTGACGAGCATCGATTTGAGGTGTTAGAGTGGCGTTGGAGGCGGTTATGGAACTTCGGAGGTGTTAGAGTGGCGTTGGAGCCGGTTGTGGGAGCTACGTACGTATGAGGTGACGGGTGTCCGTACGTATGCTAGAATTCCTGATTATGTCCGGGTAGACTTAGGTTCACACCATGCTATAATTATACTAATTGAGTTACCTTTGCTCGATTAATTCCTTTATTTCGTATTACGACTTGAGACTAGACTTGCATAGGCTGATAGACTCGCTATTGTAGAGATGTGACGAGCTGCTTGATAATCCGCGGAATAATTTGTGCTTCCCTTATGAATTTCTCCTGCATTATGTGTATTTATTGCAAGGTTTTTCTTAAAATTCATAAGTCACATGTTTATTCGTGAGTGGGGCCAGGGACCCGTTAAAGCTTCTTATTCTAATAGGATCGGGTCATTCACCTCGGCAGGATTATGTACCACACTCTCATGGGAGCGGGTCGTTCGCCTCGGCAGTATAATAGATGTATTTATGGTTTGTGTTGTTCGACCCTCAGCAGTGCAAATATTATGATGGGATCGGGCCGTTCGCGACGACATTTCTATAAATCACTCTTAGGAGCACTTCCCTTCTTGATTCCTCATCATGCAATTTGATTCCTTTGAAGCTTATGCCTTTATTTCCTTCTTACTCAATCTTATGCAACGTGAAGCACTTCTTATCAATTGGGCATCGAGGAGTTGAAGTGATACTGCAGACATGGTGCAAGATGTTTTTCCTTGCGTGTTCGGGTAGACTATTATCGTTGCCTTGCGGAAGGATGTTCTGTCGTTTCAGCTCAATATCTATATTTCATATGGTTTTGAGGCTATGCACAAATTGCTATGATGCTCATGCGTTGTTATCGCATAGTGTTGGTGTACGTGTAGGGTGCTTGACTATGTGTTGAGGCAGTGAATAACTCAAAAGGAGGATCTCTCAGTGCGTGGTTTAGAGGTTCAACATTTAATTCTAGCAAAGGAAAGGCAATCGGACTATGGATGTTCAGGCTTTGGTTGATGGAGTAACGAGACTTGATATTCCGAGCATGGTAGAATTCTCATTTGTGATGTGGTATCGTCGTCCTTGTTTGAACACATTAAGGTTCACCGGTGTTATGGTCTTCTTTGATTTGTCTACGGGGCAGGGTGTTGTGAAATGGTGCCTGAGAAGCGGTTGTTAGGGATGGCGATGTCTAGCGGTTCAGAATCGAATCGGTGTGTCTAATGCTGATGGATCGAGAAAGAGGATCTTCGAGGAGGTTTAGAGTTGGTAGCAACTTATCAGTTCAGGTGCTACATAGATGAATTTTGATTTGAGGCAGCAATTGGACAACGAAGGACGAGGAAGGACATGGTGGGAAGTGTCTCGCGGTGGTCGAATTTCTAGCAGGTCAAGTATGAAAAGCAGAGATCGAGAAGTTGCTTAAAGGAGATGGTTTAACCGAAGTGGGAGTGACAGAGTAGCATATGGATTCTGTGGCAGGATAGCCACATGCCTTGAGGAAGTTTAGAGTGATTTGGGAATCATGGTGGAAAGTGACTAGGTTTACGGATTTCATTTGGGATGGAGGCTACTGTATTGAGGGAGATTGAATATGGCAGAGATGAGTTTGCTTGAAATAAAGAGGGATGCAACGTGACTTCAAGTTGGGAATGTATTGTCGGACTTTCAGTTGATGTCAATGGGGAATGAACAGACTCTTACAGCTAGTGGGCGAGCATAGGCTTAGGAGGACTTACTGATTTTGTGGAGGTTGTACTCTGTGCAGCGCCGTTGGAAGATGTCGGTATGGAATTCCACAGGTGGGCTATCTCCTCTGAACAGGTTAGTGTTTGCGTGATTTTTATGAAGTTTCTGCGAAGAAGTTCTACTTACTACCCAGCAGGAGGTCGAGTATGCGATTGTGGCTGATAAATTTGGAACGTTCATGAAAAGTTTAACAAGAGATTACGAGAAATTTGGCGGGTTAGCGGTGCGAGATCACGGTAATTGAGTAGGAGAAATCTTTGTGGGTTCTAGATTTATGTGACTGTATCTTAAAGCTAAGTAGGGGAGCCCACCGTCTACGATTGGATCGCATGGTTGTCTACTTGTGTGGTTTCTGGTTATCGGTGGATTATTTGTGACTAAGAAACGAAAACATCAGGGGTAATTCGAGAAAAGAACTTGATGAATGTGTGCTATATTTCGCCTTGTCGATTCAGGTGCAGGTTTTGAGAAGACTTAGAGTTTATGCTTTTTATGGATGTGATGTACAAGGAAAATAATTCAGCCGGTTGCTTCTTTGAGAGGGTGTTCATGTGCTAGCAGAGCGTCAGAGTTTGGTTGTATTCGGACCAGGTCAGAGTGTGTGACTCTCAACAACGGTCCTAGTGGGTTCAAAAATTTAAGGTGCAACAGCTAAGGATTTTTGGGGGTCCATTCCTTGGGGAAATTCCTATGTTATCATTGGATCTGCGGGGCAATATTGGAGGAATGGGAGAAACTACTTCGGATTCGTAGAAGATCTTTCAGAATGGGTATACCAGTTAGATATGCTATTGTGCGCATAAGGAGGGTATGAGATGGTTCATGAGTATTGAGGCGATGTGATCTCGTGATTCGGGTCACTCGGGATGGGTGTTGATTGAGTTTGTTATGTTTTTGAATGGAGTTATTATTATTTCTAAGGCAAGTCAAGAGTAAATTGGAAGAAGTTGGGTCGGTTAGTAATGGTTTGAATCTGCATGATTGTGGTAATGATCAGTTCCTTCGGTATGTGAGCTATATAGGTGATTCGTGGATGTACGTGCGGGCTTGACAGCTACCATAACTTGATTTATTTGGGAGGTATTTGATTCAAATGGCCTTGTTGTGTAAATGGATTCCGAAAGAGTTATGGCGGTTTAGATCACGACTTGGGGTTTGTATTTTCTTCAGTTTGGGAATTCATTTGCGTGTTGCATTGGTTCTTCTGAAATGAGCTAAGTGAAAGGTTTCTAGCCAATGGAGTGTTTATTCTACTAGTAGTTCAGGGGTTATGATGAATTCTTGTACTTTCGTGTAGCGGCATTTCTTTAGTGTCACCTGAGAACAGTGTCCTGTGTAAGAGGCTTTGTGTACTGATTTGCGGATTATTGATTTGCTTTACAACATTAGTATGGTTGGTGGTATGGATGTGCAGACTTTGCTACCTGGTGCGGAAGGTCGTGGGAGCGTATCCCACAGGGAAATCTGTATAAAGGTGACATGTTAGTCACTTGATTATTAAGGATTGAAACCAAGTATGGATATTTTGGTACTATCGCTAATGTGAGAGCTTATGCCTGAAGGGCGCTCTATTCATTTAGTTGTGGACTATGGAAGTTTGTTCCGGACTGGACGGCTGCTCGTGTGTGTCATGAATAGGGCCATTGTGGATCCTTAAAAGGGTGTTGGCCCATTATGGTATGATCAAAATCGGTTTAAGGTCCGTTGGTGGGTCTAATGTGAATGTGTGCTCTACATCAGGTCGGATGTGTTCATTCAGCATAGCGTTGCTTATGGAGGAGTCTTCGAGCGTTGGATGTTATTCCCATCGTCAGCTATTCCATGTAATACTCTATTGTGCCATGTAGGTTGTGAGATGGCTTGATTATTCGTACATGTGTTGTGGTCCCGTGTAGCTTGTGGTGTTATATGAACGAGATGGCTCTCGAGATGCAAGTTATTTATCACACCTTAGTTGTGCTTGAGTTTTGTAGCGTATGGCGCTATCCATCTCCCTAGGGCTGTATTTTTGCACTTGGCGTGCTTGTGGTCGATATTCGGGTATTTCGTAGGTATAAGCGTTTTGTCTTGATGGGTACTTCTTTATTTATTGTTATGTGTGGATCGGGTGGCACGCCGCCACGGGTATGTTGTTTGGATCAGGTTGCACGCCGCAACGGTATCATGTTTGGATCGGATTGCACGCCGCAACGGTACCATGTGTGGATCGAGTTGCACACCACAACCATGAGATGTGGAGTACGGTTCCCTATTTCTAATCTTGTTTATTTTGTCTCATTTTCTAAGAAGGGTTCATAGTATCGGTTCGACTGTTTTATTCGTTACGCGGGCCGGGTAGTTCTTTTACAGAGTTCATTTTTCCTTATGTATCACATTCGAGTTTGTAGTTTGTTGGCGCATTGATGGCGTCATATGAGATTTTTGGCGGTGTTGAGGTGGATTATTGTCCGAGCAGCTTGTACTGGGTGAGACAAGATTATTAGACCTGAAATCAGTGCAATCAGATTTATATAAGGCATATTAAAGAGCCAATATCGTCATTCAGTTAAGAATGAGTTAATGGTTCTTGTCAGGAGGAGAGACTCCATGGTTTGTTGATTCGGCAAGTGGTTATGAGTTTTTATACATCTCTTCCATCGTGGAAGTATTGCGAGAGTTGGAACAGGGTTTATATGTGTTATGAGGTGTATCGCAGGCACCGGGTTCGTAAAATTGCAGCTATTGTGGTTGGAGGATGTAATTATGGTCAAGCGACTTGTGTGGTGCATGGTGTGATTTTAACGGAGGAGCATGGTCATGTTGGGTATAGTGTCTAGTGATTGATGTGGTGTTCGTATGTTGGAATCAGGTCTCGTGGTGGATTTCGGATGTTGGAATTTAGCCCTAAGGCTTGTTGGCTAAGGTAAGAGAGAGGATCTTCAGTCTAGCTCGAGCTAATGTGCTCAACTGGATTGTGGTGGCAAGGGTAGGTGCACGAAGTGTTAAATACTGATTTTGGACAACCCCGGAGCAGTTCTTAGAACGTTCGAGGACGAACATATGTTTAAGTGGGGGAGAATGTAATGACCCGACCGGTTGTTTTGAGCTCTAGTGCGTCTTTCAACGGTTTGAGGCCTTGAGTAGCTTTACTTTAGGTATTATGACTTGTATGTGTGGCCGGAATTGAATTTTGGGAAGTTCGGAGTTGACTTGGAAAGAAAATTTTAATTTCGGAAGATTTAAGTTAAAAGAATTGACTAAGGTTTGACTTTTGAGTAAACGACCTCGAAATCGGGATTTAAAGGTTCCAATAGGTTTGTATGATGATTTCGGACTTGGGCGTATGTTTGGGTTGAAGATCGGGTGGTCCGAAAGCATTTCGGCTTATTATGGAAGGTTGGCTTTTTGAAGGTTTAAGAATTTCATAAGTTTGGGTTGAAGTGGATTTTGATGTTATCAATGTCCATTTGGTGTTCTGAGCGTTGGAATAGGTTTGTATTGTGATTTGTGACTTGCACTAAAAGTTTGGCATTATTCTGGAATGTTTTGATATGATTCGGACGCGTTCGTCGAAGTTTGGAAGTTTGAAAGTTTAAAGAAGGATTTTGATCGTCGATTAGTAGTTTTGATGTTGTTTGGTATGATAAGAGGTCTCGAGCAGGTTCGCTTCATGTTGTGGGATTGATTGGTGTGATTGGACGGTGTCCCGGGGGTCTCGGGTGTGTTTCGAGGAGGTTTCAGACCAAGTTTGGCTAAGTTGTTATTGTTGGTTTGCTGGTGCTAGTGTTGTTCTTCGCGAACGCGAAGGGCCTCAAGCGTTCGCGAAGAAGGAATTTTGGACTGGGCCCTTTTGTTCTATGCATTCACGATTGGACAGAGGCGTTCGCGAAGGGAAAGCTAGCAAAGCTTCGCGTTCGGGGGCCCTGTCTCGCGTTCGCGTAGAGGAACTTAGGGACTGAAGCAAGTTGTGCTTCGCGAACGCGAGGGACTTGCCGCGTTCGCGAAGAAGAATTTATGGGCCTGAGTTTGTTGAGCTTCGCGAACGCGAGGGCAGTGATGCGTTCGCGATGAAGGTCGCTTGGGCTGTGTATAAGTTTGCAAAAATAGGTTTTGGCTCATTTTATCTCAAATCTTCCATGGGAGCCGAGCTTGGGGCGATTTTGAAGGAGCTTCTCCGCCACCCATCACTAGGTAAGTGATTTCTTCATATTGTGAGTTAAATACATGGTTTATATATGGATTTAAACATGAAAATTAGTAGAAATTTGGGATTTTGGTGAAAAACCTAGAATTTGGTATTTTTGGATTTTGACCACGAAATTGGACGTGGAATTTGGAATAAGTTGTATATTTGAGTTTGTGGTGTTATGGGTAAAGCTTATCTTCGAATATTTTCGTAATCCGGGCACGTGAGCCCTAGGGTAGACTTTATTGACTTTTCGGGCGGAGTTGGAAATTGTTATGAATTGATTTATTATAAGTATTAGAGTATATTTTTATTGGTTTGCGCATTGTTTGGCTAGTTTTGGAGCGACATGCATCGGTTTGAGGTGTTAGAGTGGTGTTGGAGACGGTTATGGAATGTCGGAGGGAGGTAAGTCTCCTGTCTAACCCTGCGAGGGAGAATTTACCCCGTAGGTGTTATGTTCTTACGTGCTACATGTGGTGGGAGCTACGCATGTATGAGGTGACGGGTGTCCATGCGTATGCTAGAATTCTTGATTATGTCCGGGTAGACATAGGTTCACGCCTTGCTATAATTGTACTAATTGAGTTATCTTTGCTCGTTTAGTTCTTTTATTTCGCATTACAACTTGACACTAGACTTGCATAGGGTGATAGACTCGCTATTGTAGAGATGTGACGAGCTACTTGATAATACGCGAAATAATTTGTGCTTCCTTATGAATTTCTCTTGCATTGTGCGTATTTAATGCAAGGTTTTCCTTAAAATTCATGACTCACACATTTATTCGTGAGTGGGGTCAGGGACCCATTAAAGCTTCTTATTCTAATGGGATCGGGTCGTTCGCCTCGGCAGAATTATGTACCACACTTTCATGGGAGCGGGCCATTCGCCTCGGCAGTATAATAGATGCATCTATGGTTCGTGTCGTTCGACCCTCGGCAATGCACACATTATGATGGGATCGGGCTGTTCGCCGCGAAATTTCTATAAATCACTCTTATGGATCGGGCGGATCGCCTCGGCAGCGTTGTGCGTAATATTTTCCAAGAAACCAACGTATCCGTGTGTTTTTCCTGATTTGAGTTGTGACGACCTATATGGTGGGGGTCCATTTTATATATACTCCGGTTGAGGAGGTAAGTGCTAATTGATAGCTTGCGTTTACCGTTCAGAGAAGGATTGTACCACATATTTATATTGGTTTATACCATTTATTTACTCTTCCTCATACCTGTTTACTTCTGTAACGACCCGACTTGTCGTTTTAAGAATTAACGCCCCGTTTAGTAGCTTAAGGTCTCGAGAAGCTTCGTAATATGTATTATGATCCATGGGTATGGTCGAGTTTGATTTTCGGAAGATTCGAAATCTAATTAAAAGAATAATTCTTATTTAGAAGCTTAAATGAAAAGTGTTGACCAGAAAGTTGACTTTTGAACAAACGACCCCGGAATGGAATTTCGATGATAGCAATAGCTTCGTATGATGATTTCGAACTTAGGCATATTTTCGGATTCGGATTTGGAAGTCCGTAGGACAATTCGACGCATTTTGGCGAAAGTTGAAAAATATAAGATTTTGGAAAAGTTCGACCGAAGGGTGAATTTTTGATAACGAGGTCGGATTTCGATTCCGAAAATGGGAATAGCTCCCATACGTCAATTATGACTTGTGTGCAAAATTTGAGGTCATTCCGGATTGATTTGATACGTTTTGGGGCAAAATATATAAGTGGAAGATTTGAAAAACTTATAATTCGATTCGATGCGCGATTCATAATTTCGGCGTTGTTTGACATGGTTTGAAGTCTCGACTAAGTTCGTATTGTACTTTGGGCCATGTTGGTATAATTGGTTCAGGTCCCGGGGGCCTCGGGCGAGTTTCAGATGGTTAAACGAACCAAAATTGTGCTTGAAGGAATTCTGGAATTTTTCCAGTTCTGGTACCATCACACCTGTGATGGAAATGGTCGCAGGTGCGCGACCGTAAAAGCAACAAAATGGTCGCAGATGCGGCCTGGAGCGAGATGGGCAAGGGTCGCAGGTGCGAAGCATTTTCCGCACCTGCGTGAGCGCAGAAGCGGAAGCTCTTCTGCAGGTGCGAGGGAAGTGGTCTAGGCATCGCAGAAGCGAGAATTTTCTCGCAAAAGCGAGCTCGCAGGTGCGACTAAAATGTCTGCGGGTACGAAACTGGGCAGAAACATAAGGATTGAACTTGAACATTTTTGGCATTTTATTTTGGTATTTTTGGAGCTCGGATTTGGGCGATTCTGGAGGGATTCTTCACAAGCTTGGTTGGGGTAAGTGTTCTATATCCTAAAGTGATTATATTTCATGAATCTATGATTATATTCATCATTTAGTTCGGATTTAAATGGAAGAAATCAAGATTTTTTACAAAAACTTCCAAAAACGAAAATTTAAGATTTGGAGGTCGAGTTGTTTTAGGAATTCAATAAAATTGGTATGGTTGAACTCGTATCGGAATGGGTGTTCGGATTTCATAAAAGTTATGTCGGGTTCCGAGAGGCGGGTCCCGCGTTGACTTTTGTTGACTCTTTGGAATAAATTTTTAAGTCGACGTATTACTATCCGGAATTATTTTCGATGAATTTTAATGAAGTTATACAATTAATTTGGATAGATTTGAGCGGTCCGGAGGTCAATTCAAGCAAGAAGGCGATTTTGAAATATCGGCATAACTTCAAAAGGGTAAGTGTCTTGCTTAACCTCGAGTGGGGGAATTACTCCTTAGGCATTGAGTCTTATGTGCCATTTGTGAAATGTGAAAATTCGTGTACGCGAGGTGACGAGTACGTACTCGGGCTTATACGTGCAAAATTCATTGAATTAAAGTCTTAGGCATTATTGTGTAGTAAATTGGAAAATTATGGAAAACTATTAAATCATTTATTTGCCATGCCTAACTCCTTATTGTTGAATTTGTTTTTATATGATAATTTGATGTGATTGTTACTTGAAATATTTATGAAATTTCGTGAGTAAATAATGAGGATATTTGGCACATGAATTGTCCGTGCAATTGTGATATGAAATGTGGGCATGAAGTGCTGCGATGAAATGATAATGATATTTGGCACGTGAAATGTCCGTGCAGTTGTGATATGAAATGAGGGCACGAGATGCCGGAAAAATATGATGATTTAATTATGGGCACGAGGTACCGTGGAAATATGAAAAATGGGTTGAGACCCGTGTTTAAGAAAAATATGAAAATGGGCTGAGACACGTATTTTTATGATTATGAAATGAGGTGTCACATGGTGAAGGAAATTATATTTGAAAAGATTTATTGAAAGAATTATATTTGAAAAATAATTATTTGAGAAAATTATATTTAAAAGAGAGTTATCTGGAAGAATTATATGTGAAAGATATTTATTTGAAGGACTTTATTTAATTGGGTGTAATTGTGTTTATTAATTGTTGAGTGATATTAATGGTACTTGTTGTCTGTTGTGCATATAACTGGTCGTTTTATCCTGCCCTTATTATTATTTGTTTCTTATTATTTTGTATATTATATTGCACAAGTTATTAGACTAGTGAGTGTCTTGATTGTACCTCGTCTCTACTCCATTGAGGTTAGTCTTGATACTTACTGGGTACCGACCGTGGTGTACTCATACTACACTTCTGCACATTTTTGTGCAGAGCCAGGTATTGGAGATATCGGACTTGAGCAGAGTTAAAGCAGGATCGTAAGGATATTGTATTGGAGATATCCCTTGGAGTCTTTTCATTTCATTGTACTGTTAATTTGTAGTCAAACAATATTGTATATTCGGTCCTCGTGATCATTCCATGTATTCAGTTAGAGTTCGTGACTCAGTACTACCAGTCTTGGGAGGTTGTATATTCATATTTATTCCGCTGTTAGTTTTGGTTACTTATTTAATTCAAAAACAAATGGCTTCAAAATATAATAGAAATCGACTTACCTAGTCGTAGAGACTAGGTGCCATCACGACGCCTGTGGTGGGATTTTTGGTCGTGACCAGTTGATATCAGAGCTCTAGGTTCATAGGTTCTAGGAGTCACGAACGAGTCTAGTTGAGTCTTGCGGATCGGTACGGAGACGTTTGTACTTATCTTCGAGAGGCTACAGAACTATTAGGAAATTTCAATTTCTTTAATTTCTGTCGTGTGGAATTTGTTGAATTTGGAATTTGAGCCTTTGTATCTCTATTCTCTCACAGATGGTGAGGACACGTGCTACCAGGTTAGCTGAGCAGGCATCCGCTCATACTGTTAAGGCTGCAAGAGGCCGGGGCCGAGATAGAGGCCGAGGTAGAGGTCGAGGAAGGGCTGCGACTAGAGCACCTGTCAGAACACCAGTTGAGGAGCCACCAATAGCTCTAGTTGGGGGACAGGTACCAGAAGCACCTGTTACCCCAGGACTTTAGGAGACTATAGCACAGTTCCTGAGTGTGTTTGGTACATTAACTCGGGCGGGATTGATCTCTGTTGCACCACACATTCAACAGATTGCGGGAGTAGCTCAGACTCCTACCACAACTCTAGAGCAACAGGTTCCCGTTGGTCAGGTTCCGGGTGTAGTATCAGTACAACCTGTTATTTCGGTTCGACCTGAGGTCAGGCCAGAGGCATCATAAGAAGAACAAAAGAGACTAGAAAGGTTTAAGAAATATGATCCACCAACTTTCAGTGGCACAGCTATAGAGGATGCCCAAGAATTTCTAGGGAGTTGCCTTTAGTACATTTCAAATGTCAGGCTGTAAGGACCCATAAAAATTTTAACCAAAAACTCGGGGTTTCATGGTGCCAAGGTAGATTCCTTCATTACTATAGTAGAAATTCTTCGCGGCGAGCTTGCTCGCCGCGGTTCAGACCTTTTTGGATTGAACAGTACCCTACAGACTGAGAGAAAAATGTTTCACAGAAAAACGCATTTCTGCGGCCCATTATGCGGCCGCATAATGGCCGCAAAGTGAAGCAGTAAGTTTGGCCAATTTGAGGTCAATTTTGCGGTCGATTATGCGACCGCATAATCGATATGCGGACCACATATCGGTCGCATAATTCCTCTTGGGTTTCTGCGGAGGGAAATCTGCGGTGCATTATGCGACCGCAGAACAAGTATGCGGACCGCATACTGGTCGCATACCTGAGCCGAAAGTTTAGGTCCCCGAGAGCCATATCTGCGGTCACTTTGCGGACCGCATAACCATTATGCGGTCGCATATGCGACCGCAGACCTGTGTCGGGGCACCATTTTTCTTAATTTAAAACCCGACCCCCATTCCGTTAAAACACCTATTTAGTCTATTTTGAAGCTCATTTATGATATTTCTAGAGTGAGAGAGAGAGGGTTCTAGAGGGAGGGCCTAATTTTCATCAATTAATCTTCAACCATCACTCAAAGCTTGGAAATATTCAAGTAAAGCACCAAATTCTTCATCCTAAAAGGTAAGGCTTCATCACCCCAGCTCTTAATTTCAACATAGCTATAATGGGGTACTAGGGTGATACTTCATGGATATGAGGGTAATTTATCTTGCATGCATATGTGATTAAGAGTGTGGGGAAAAATGTGATAGAACCTTGAACATTTTCCAAATTCTGGGTTCAATTTGTATATTGCTAAAATAGATTGTGGTTTCTAAGGGTTCCGGATAATTGTAGGGTCTAAAGAAGCGCAATTGAGGTATGTATGGCTAACTCTCTTCTTCCAAGAATCGCACTCCTGGTGTCCGAATAATTGGTGTGAGTTCCGACTTGATCATACTAGAATTGTATGCCTTAGTGTGTTGGGATGGAAGATTCATGTTCCCTAATTGTTTTAGATGTTTACCATGTCATCATGCTACTTGAGAACGTTATTATGATTTTCCAAGTTCCTTCCTTATATGTGTAATGCCTTATGTGATGATACTTATCGACATGAATGAGGATGTTATTTGAACGGATAAAAAAAGGGAAGGACTCGAATTGTAAAATGTTCCCAAGTGCCAAGAACTACTTAATAAATGAGGCTGTTTGTGCCATGTAATGAAAGATGGGAAAGAAATGTGAATTGAGTGAACAATTGAAAGAGGTTATATCTCAAGTGAGATGGCTTAGCCGATCGGGCCGAGATCGGACGCCATGTTGTACACATGGTGGCATTTGTGTTGGAATTATTGATTTACATGGTGGAAATGGATATGTCTCACTTGAGAATGGCTTAGCCGGTCGGGCCGAGACCGGACTTCGTGTAAAAACAACACTGTGGCATTGTGAGTTGTGGCTTTGGCCCTAAAGATTATTAATCTAAAAATATAGAAAGATTGAATTGGAAACTATGTGACCCTTACTTGGTATTTTCTTTATATTTCTATGAAGCTCTTATTGATTATTATGACTGCCTTCTCTTTGTTTCACTGTTCATTCTACTAAGATTGGTGTTTGCCTAACATACTAGTACTATTCGACAGTACTAACGTCCCTTTTGCCGGGGGTTCTACATCTTTGAATGGATGTAGGTGGTTCCATCGCAGATAGTGCCGATCGCAGATAGTGGTGCTCTATTTCTCTCCTCACAGCAGTCTTGGTGAGCCCCATTTCTCATAGGGGTCATGTAGTCCTTCTTTTGTGTAAGTTTTCATAATTTGAGGTATAGCCGGGGCCTTTTTATCGCACCTGTAATGTTGCTCTTTTGTACTCTTAGAGGCTCCGTAGGCGTTTATGTGGGTCATGTATGTATGTTGGGGTGGTCGCTGGATCGAGTCGTATTTTGGGAACTCAACTATGACAAATGTATATAAGGAAAAATGAACTAGCAACGTTTATATATTTATATAACTGATCTCCCCCCATGTTTTACAAATGGTGATGCGATCCCTTTTTGGATTATGAATGAGTCGGGTAGGAAAGGTTTAATAGGCTTGCTCGACCAGGTTCACTCGGTTGAGTGTCGGTCGCGCTCCTCGAGGTTGGGGCGTGACAAACTTGGTATCAGAGCCTAAGGTTTTAATGTGTCCTAGGATGTCTCGGAGCCGTGTCTAGTAGAGCCCTTCTTATCGGTGTATTGTCGACCACATCTATAATTAGGGGGCTACTTGGACATTTAAGAATGATACCCTTCATTGTTGTTCTATATCGTGCGATAGAGCGGAACGTGAGGTTGTTTTCCCCTAACTCGTGCATTGTTATAACTTTCAGTAAATGGCACCTAAGAAGAGAGCGAGAATTGGCCAAGAATCCAATGCCACTCCAGGAGTGGCTGTTGATCCCTTACTTGATAATGCGGGTGAGGATAATCCCCCTACTATCACACTGCCTGATTCGTCTACTCCAGAACAGACTACCCTAGTTCCTACACCCGCGGAGGGTGCCACAATCCCTCCCATCGATATACCTGTTTCACCTCCAGCCCCAGCTCCAGGTCCCGGTATTTCTGATGGGGATCTTAGGGGAGCTATTCATATTCTGACTCAGTTAGTAGCTTCTCAGGCCTAGAGGTCAAATGTTGCACCCACCTTATTTTGCTCGCAAGAGGATTCTTCTGGTTCCAGGGTAAACATGTTCCTTCAGTTAGACCCTCCAGTGTTCACAGGTACTAATCCCGAGGCAGACCCTTAGGATTTCATTGATGAGATGCATAAGACTCTCCGAGTTATGCATGCTACTGAAGTAGAGGGAGTAGAGTTGTCCTCTTATCATCTGAAAGGGGTGGCATATTCCTGGTTTGAGATGTGGAAAGATTCCCGTGAGGAGGGGAGCCCTCCGACGAGATGGAGTGAGTTCGCGGATGCCTTCATAGACCATTTCTTGCCTGCTGAGACTAAGGTAGACCGTGCTGTGGAGTTTGAGACCCTTAAACAGGGTAGTAGGAATGTGTGGGAGTATCACATGGAGTTCGTGCGCCTGTTGAAGTATGATGTTCATATAATGCCGACTATGGAGGCAAGGGTACGTCGATTTGTGCAGGGCCTTAGCCCTTTGATTATTAATGAGGCCACTACAGATGGTCTAACATGAGCTATGGAAGGATGGTGTCATTTGCCGAAGATACGGATGCTCGAAAGTTAAAGCTCAGGATGGAACGGGAAAGTAGTAGTAGGGCCCGATCAATGGGAAACCTTGGGGATTCATTCGGAGGTGGGAGATCAGCTTTTTGGGGAGGATCATCAGGGCCATCCCAGTCTTATGCTCAGTCTTCAGCTAGTGCCCCGCCATCAGGGCACGACCAGCAGCAGGGGAGTCACTTTAGGCCTAGTCAGGGCAGTAGGGGGTCCCACCATCAGGGCCGGTCAGGAGGGAGATTCCAGCAGCAGCAGAGGGCCACATGCCCTAAGTGTAGGAGGATACATTAGGGAGACTACTACCTGGACATGCCAGTATGTTACGGATGCGGAATGAGAGGCCATATTCAGAGGGAGTGTCGTGCATCCCGTTAGGGTACAGGCAGGGGCACAGCTCAGTCATCCTGTCCTACAACTGCCACATCTTCAGAACACCCTCCAACTCGAGGCTCTTCAGCACCCGCAGGGCATGGTACAACTAGGGGTGGTGCACAGAGTTCGGGAGGACCCAACTGATTCTATGTTATGAGTAGTTGACAGAGTGCGGAGGCTTCCCCAGATGTCGTCACAGGTATATTGACTGTTCAATTTCATGATGTGCATGCCCTTATTGATCCCGGATCTTCTTTGTCCTATGTTACTCCTTATGTTGCTACGAGCTTTGGGATAGAACCGGAACAGCTTCATGAGCCGTTCTCTGTATCTACTCCGGTTGGCGAGTCTATTATGGCCGCACGGATTTATAGGGATTGTGTTGTCACGGTGCGTGGTCGGGATACCATGGCCAATCTTATTGAACTAGGGATGATTGATTTTGATGTAATAATGGGAATGGATTGGCTCTATTCATGTTTTGCCAAACTTGACTGTCGGACTAGAATTATGAGGCTTGAGTTTCCTAACGAGCCAACTGTTAAGTGGGAGGGGAATAATGTTATGCCAAAAGGTGGGTTTATTTCTTACCTTAAGGCTTTATCATTTGGTTCGAGTGACAGACACCACTGCTGAGGTGCCTACCCTTGAATCTGTACCAATTGTGAATGATTTCCCCGATGTCTTTCCGGATGAGCTCCCTGGAATACCTCCAGACAGGGAGATTGATTTTGGGATTGATATGATGCCAGGCATGCAGCCTATATCCATTCCACCTTATAGAACGCCGCCGGCAAAATTAAAAGAGCTAAAGGAACAACTGAGGGATTTGCTAGAGAAAGGTTTTATCCGACCAAGTGTGTCGCCTTGGGGCACACCGATTCTCTTTGTCAGAAAGAAAGATGGATTGTTGCGGATGTTTATTGATTACCGGCAACTCAACAAAGTCACAATCAAAAACAAATACCCATTGCCTAGAATAGATGATTTGTTTGACCAATTACAAGGTGCTAAGTTCTTCTCCAAAATTGATTTGGGGTCTGGGTACCATCAATTGAAGGTAAGGGAGCAGGATATTCTGAAAACAGCTTTCAGAACCCGGTATGGGCACTTTGAATTTTTGGTAATGTCTTTCGGGCTAACAAATGCCCCGACAGCTTTCATGGATCTTATGAATCGAGTCTTCAGGCCGTTTCTTGACTCTTTTGTGATAGTATTCATTGACGACATCCTTGTATATTTATGAAGTCGAGAGGATCACGCCGACCACCTCAGGGCAGTTCTACAGACCCTTCATCACCACCACTTGTATGCAAAGTTCTCGAAATGTGAATTTTGGCTTGAATCTGTTGCATTCCTGGGTCATGTCATCTCCGGAGAAGGAATTAAGGTTGATCCTCAAAAGATTGCGGCGGTGAAGGATTGACCTAGACCTACTACTCCAACAGAGATTCGCAGTTTCTTGGGTTTGGTCGGGTATTATAGAAGGTTCGTGGAGGGGTTCTCCACTCTTGCCTCTCCATTGACTAAATTGACGCAGAAGGCGGTTAAGTTCTAGTGGTCCGATGCTTGTGAAAGGAGCTTTCAGGAATTGAAATCAAGATTGACTTCGGCGCCAGTATTGACCCTGCCAGAGGGTACTGAGGGGTTTGTGGTGTATTGCGATGCTTCAAAGATCGGTCTTGGGTGTGTATTAGTGCAACATGGTAAGGTCATAGCATAGGCTTCAAGGCAACTTAAGAATCATGAAAAGAACTATCTAACTCATGATTTAGAGCTTGCGGCGGTGGTTTTTGCATTAAAAATTTGGCGTCATTATTTGTATGGAGTCCATGTAGATGTATTCACGGACCACAAGAGTCTTCAATACATTTTCAAGCAGAAGGAATTGAACTTAAGGCAGAGAAGATGGCTTGAATTGCTCAAAGATTATGACATCGACATTTTGTATCATCCGGGGAAAGCTAATGTGGTGGCGGATGCTCTTAGTTGGAAATCTATGGGTAGTTTGGCTCACTTGGAGGCATGTCAAAGGCCCTTGGCTCGGGAGGTTCACCAGTTGGCCAGTTTGGGAGTTCTTCTTACGGACTCTAGTGAAGGGGGAGTGATTGTGCGGAATAGGGCGGAATCATCGCTTGTGACGGAGGTCAAGGAGAAGCAATACAGTGATCCAGTGTTGGTGCAGCTGAAGGAAGGGATTCATAAACATAAGACTACAGCTTTTTCTCTTGGCATGAATGACGGTACATTAAGGTACCAAGGACGACCATGTGTTCCAAACGTAGATGGTCTTCGGGAAAGAATCATGGCAGAAGCACATACTTCTAGATATTCCGTGCACCTAGGCTCTACAAAAATGTGTCATGATCTCAAGGAAGTTTACTGGTGGAATGACATGAAGAGGGGTGTGGCGGACTTTGTGGCAAAATGTTCAAACTGTCAATAAGTGAAGGCCGAGCATCAAAGGCCCGGTGGTTAGCTTAGAGTATAGAAATTCCAATGTGGAAATGGGAAATGATCAACATGGATTTTGCGGTAGGGTTACCGCGCACTCCGCGTAAGTTTGACTCAATTTGGGTGATCGTGGATCGACTCACAAAATCAGCTCACTTTTTGCTAGTTAAATCCACCGACACTGCGGAACAATATGCTCAATTGTATATCAAGGAAATAGTCAGGCTCTCCAGTTTCCATCATTTCCGATTGGGGGGCCCAATTCACAGCTAATTTTTGGAAGACGTTTCAGCAAGGTTTGGGTACGCAAGTAAATCTTAGCACCACTTTCCATCCACAGACTGACGGGTAAGCAGAGCGGACTATTCAGACGCTTGAGGACATGTTGCGTGCGTGTGTGCTTGACTTCAAGGGTAGCTGGGATGATCATTTGCCGCTCATAGAATTTTCTTATAACAACAGCTTCCATGCCAGTATTCAGATGGCGCCGTTTGAGGCCTTGTATGGTAGAAGATGTAGATCGCCGATTGGGTGGTTCGAGGTTGGAGAAGCTGAACTAATAGGACCAGACCTTGTGTATCAGGCTATGGAAAAGGTTAAGATCATAAAATGGCGGTTGAAAACTGCTCAGAGTCATCAAAAATCCTACTCGGATGTTCATCGTAGAGACTTAGAGTTCAAAGAAGATGATTGGGTGTTCTTGAAGGTATCTCCCATGAAGGGGATCATGCGGTTTTGAAAGAAAGGGAAATTAAGTCTGAGGTATGTCGGGCTGTATAAAATCATTCAAAGGATAGGTCAGGTGGCGTACAAGCTTGAACTACCACCCGAGATGTCATTAGTATACCCGGTATTCCATGTGTCCATGTTGAAGAAGGTAGTTGGATATCCGTTCGCTATTGTGCCGGTTGAGACTATCAAGGTTAGTGAAGAATTGTCATATGAAGAAATTACGATTGCCATTATTGATAAACAGGTCCGAAAGTTGAGAAACAAAGAAATTGCATCCGTAAAGGTATTATGGCGAAACCAGCAAGTCGAAGAAGCTACTTGGGAAGCCGAGAATGAAATGAAAAAGAAGTACCCTCATTTGTTTGAATAGCCATGTAATAGCTCTATAAAGTTGTCCCCCCTATTTATTTATTTTTTTTGTATTACTTGTTCGGCTTATATAAAGACACTCCGGTCTAGTTATATGTCCCCCATGAGGCTTCGGTTGATGTTATTTTGCATTTTGTTGTGTCATTTAATCCTATATATGTTGCTAAGGTGTGTTTTAGGGGCTCTCTGACAGGTGGATAGGCCTAAATACAAAGGAAACTCTGGCGAAATTTTCAGCAAGTTAGGAAGTTAGGCAAATTTGGGGCTAATGGTATGTGGCAAACTGAAACTGTGTTAAGTGAACCTTGATCCTCATTCGAGGACGAATGATCTTAAGTGGAGGAGGATGTAAGGACCCGTAAAAATTTTAACTAAAAACTCGGGGTTTCATGGTGCCAAGGTAGATCTCGCAGCGGTTCGGACCTTTTTGGATTGAACAGTACCCTACAGACGGAGAGAAAAATGTTTTGCAGAAGAACGCATTTCTGTGGCCCATTATACGGCCGCATAATCACTCTGCGGACCGCATAATGGCCGCAGAGTGAAGCCGTAAGTTTGGCCAATTTGAGGTCAGTTTTGCGGTCGATTATGCGACCGCATAATCGATATGCAGACCGCATATCGGTTGCATAATTCCTCTTAGGTTTCTACGGAGGGAGTTCTGCGGTGCATTATGCGACCGCAAAATAAGTATGCGGACCGCATACTGGTCGCATACTTGAGCCGAAAGTTTAGGCCCCGGAGGGCCATTTCTGCGGTCACTTTGCGGACCGCATAACCATTATGCGGTCGCATATGCGACCGCAGACCTGTGTCGGGGCACCATTTTTCTTAATTTAAAACCTGACCCCCTTTCCGTTAAAATACCCATTTAGTCTATTTTGAAGCTCATTTCTGATATTTCTAGAGTGAGAGAGAGAGGGTTCTAGAGGGAGGGCCTAATTTTCATCAATTAATCTTCAACCATCACTCAAAGCTTGGAAATATTCAAGTAGAGCACCAAATTCTTCATCCTAAAAGGTAAGGCTTCATCACCCCAGCTCTTAATTTCAACATAGCTATAATGGGGTACTAGGGTGATACTTATGGGTATGAGGGTAATTTATCTTGCATGCATGTGTGATTAAGAGTGTGGGGAAAAAATGTGATAGAACTATGAACATTTTCCAAATTCTGGGTTCAATTTGTATATTGCTAAAATATATTGTGGTTTCTAAGGGTTCCAGATAATTGTAGAGTCTAAAGAAGTGCAATTGAGGTATGTATGGCTAACTCTCTTCTTCCAAGAATCAAACTCCTGGTGTCCGAATGATTGGTGTGAGTTCCGACTTGATCATACTAGAATTGTATGCCTTAGTGTGTTGGGTTGGAAGATTCATGTTCCCCAATTGTTTTAGATGTTTACCATGTCATCATGCTACTTGAGAACGTTATTATGATTTTCCAAGTTCCTTCCTTATATGTGTAATGCCTTATGTGATGATACTTATCGACATGAATGATGATGTTATTTGAACGGATAAAAAAAGGGAAGGACTCGAATTGTAAAATGTTCCCAAGTGCCAAGAACTACTTAATAAATGAGGCTGTTTATGCCATGTAATGAAAGATGGGAAAGAAATGTGAATTGAGTGAACAATTGAAAGAGGTTATGTCTCAAGTGAGATGGCTTAGCCGATCGGCCCAAGATCGGACGCCATGTTGTACACATGGTGGCATTTGTGTTGGAATTATTGATTTACATGGTGGAAATGGATATGTCTCACTTGAGAATGGCTTAGCCGGTCGGGCCGAGATCGGACTCCGTGTAAAAACAACACGGTGGCATTATGAGTTGTGGCTTTGGCACTAAAGATTATTAATCTAAAAAGATGGAAAGATTGAATTGGAAACTATGTGACCCTTACTTGGTGTTTTCTTTGTATTTCTATGAAGCTCTTATTGATTATTATGACTGCCTTCTCTTTGTTTCACTGTTCATTCTACTAAGATTGGTGTTTTCCTTACATACTAGTACTATTCGACAGTATTAACGTCCCTTTTGCCGAGGGCGCTACATCTTTGAATGGATATAGGTGGTTCCATCGCAGATAGTGCCGATCGCAGATGGTGGTGCTCTCTTTCTCTCCTCATAGTAGTCTTGGTGAGCCCCATTTCTCCCAGGGGTCATGTAGTCCTTTTTTTGTATAAGTTTTCATATTTTGAGGTATAGCCGGTGCCTTTTTATCGCACCTGTCATGTTGCTCTTTTGTACTCTTAGAGGATCCGTAGACGTTTATGTAGGTCATGTATGTATGTTGGGGTGGTCGTTGGATCGAGTCGTATTTTGGGAACTCAGCTATGACAAATGTATATAAGGAAAAATAAACTAGCAACGTTTATATATTTATATAACTGATCTCCCTCATGTTTTACAAATGGTGATGCGATCCCTTTTTGGATTATGAATGAGTCGGGTAGGAAAGGTTTAATAGGCTTGCTCGACCGGGTTCACTCGATTGAGCATCGGTCGCGCTCCCCGAGGTTGGGGCGTGACACAGGCACAGCTTATCGGTGGTGGCAAATCTATGAAGAAGGTAGACAAGCCGATGCCACACCACCAACTTGGGCTCAATTTTTGGAAATGTTCTTGAAAACGTTTGTTCCCCAGACTCTCAGAGATGCGTGGTGCGCAGAGTTTGAAAGGTTGTGTCAGGGCACTATGACAGTGTCAGAATATGCTATCAGGTTTAGTGAGTTAGCCCGTCATGTACCTATCTTGGTTCCTACAATTAGAGAGCGGGTCCACAGATTCATTGAGGGGCTCGAATATGATATTAAAATATGCATGGCTTGAGAATTACAAACTGATACTCCATTTCAACAAGTAGTAGAGATTGCAAGGAAGATTGAGGGTGTTTCAGGCGAGGAAAGGGAGTCTAAGGAGGCCAAAAGGTCTCGAAGATCTGGAGGGTTCAGTGGATTTTACTCTTCAGCTAGAACCCATCATAGCGAAGGATCGAGCAGTCGGTCAGCTCAGTCCGCACATCAGATTACTCGGAGTGCTCCAGTTTACAGTGCACCACCGACACAAGATTGTGGTTATTCCAGTTATATGGCACAGACTCAGTACGAGCAACCGCGACCTCAGAGGGGTTGTTATGAGTGTGGTGATACTGGGCATATCATAAGAGATTGTCCTAGACTTGGGAGGGGAGGATTTCATCACAACACTCAAGCTACAAGCTTTATTCCAGTTGATACTCCACGTGCACAGTTAGCTAGAGGTGGAGGACAGGTGGGTAGTGGGCGCCTAAGAGGTGGAGGCCCGACCCGTTGATTTAATCACTATGATTTGGCTGAGGCCAATACACCAGATGGTGTCGTAACATGTACGATCCCGATTTTTATTATAAAAGGATATTTTCCTTAATTTGATCCAATTCTGAATATTGAGGTGAGTCCTCCTATTATGCTCCACTTATGGGTGAGCTCCGTAAATTTGTGACCCACTTATATGTTTATCCTTGTTGGGAGATTTGAAGGTGTGAGCCCGTGTCTGTCATTTATTTTTGTACACCATTGAAGGCTATAAGTCCAAAAGTAATTTTTTATTATTCATTACAGTGGGTTTAATGTGTTTCGGAATAATTGATTCCAATTTTTATGAATTATACACCCTACCGGTATGAGGGTTCATTATGTGTTGTGAAAACTGTTTATGAAATATATTGAAAAGAAGAAATAAAGGAAAATTCAAATTTCAGTTGGCACAATGTGCAAAATACTTGTGATTTGGAGTTGAGGACGAGATCCTCGCATTTTATATATGATGTAAAATATTTAAACCGGGCTACAAGTCACGGTGGAAGTTATAAGGTCGAGGTCCTTGTGGTGAAATATTTATGAGTTTAAAATTATCCCTTTGTGAAATCAATTTGTACAGCAATATCAATAGGGAGTCATGCCTGTTAGGCTTATTTGATAATTCTTGTATATTTTTCTGTTCATATTCAGCCATTTTTGTGCTGTAAACAGTGAGTTTTAGCCTATGAGGTGAGTGCCCAGGTGGCGTTAAATATGACTCATTAATCTGAGTAAGTAATCATGAGGTCTTCATACCTCACATTCCGTTGTCAGGATTGTGAAAATTCAAAATGAGGTGGTGGTTAATATGAGATTAATATATGATGCTGGAATTAATTATGAACGGCTTTTAAGACCAGAGATGTGGTGATGAGCATACATATGATGTGCTTCATATCCCGATATCATTGTGATAATGCAGTGTTTATAACGCTGAGATTGTGTTATTGATATATACATTGTGGATGTGTTGTTAGGAGTTGTTTTGCTGTTACTCTGGCAGGTGGTTAGGCCCAATTACAAGGGAGACTCTGCCGAAATTTCTGAAAAATTTGGGAGTTAGAAAAACATTTGGGAGATTGAGACGTTCAAAGAAGAGACAAAATTATGTTATGTGTTTGAGGGCGAATTATCCTAAGCGGGGAAGAATATAACACCCCGGATTTTTTTTTTTGAAGTACTTCAACACTATCAAGAAAATTGATGTGTGCGTAGGCACGAGTTGCTATAGCCAGTTGAGACTAATACCGTGCGTTGTTGTGAAAATCAGACCTTTTGAAATGTTTGGAGAGTAAGAAATTGATCTTAAAGTTTACAAATATGGATAAAAGAAATAAACTCAAAGGAGATGATGTTGTCAGGCTTATCTCAAATGCGGTAGCGTGGAATCAACCGTGAGTATATGTGTAAAAGTAAATCATCAATTTGGTAACCTCAGAATAATTCTTAGAACATTCGAGGACGAACGTTTGTTTAAGAGGTGGAGAATGTAACGACCCGACTTGTCGTTTTAAGAATTAACGCCCCGTTCAGAGTCTTAAGGTCTCGAGAAGCTTCGTAATATGTATTATGACCCGTGGGTATGGTCGAGTTTGATTTTCGTAAGATTCGGAATCTAATTAAAAGAACAATTCTTATTTAGAAACTTAAATGGAAAGAGTTGACCGGAGAGTTGACTTTTGAGAAAACGACCCCGAAATGGAATTTCGATGATGGCAATAGCTTCATATGATGATTTTGGGCTTAGGCGTATGTTCGGAATCGGATTTGGAAGTTAGGACAATTCGACGCATTTTGGCGAAAGTTGAAAACTATAAGATTTTGGAAAAGTCCGACCGAAGGGTGAATTTTTGATAACGAGGTCAGATTTTAATTCCGGAAATGGGAATCGCTCCCTTACGTCAATTATGACTTGTGTGCAAAATTTAAGGTCATTCCGGATTGATTTGATACGTTTCGGCGCAAAATAAAGAAGTTGGAAGATTTGAAAAACTTATAATTTGATTCGTAATTTCGGCGTTGTTTGGCGTGGTTTGAAGCCTCGACTAAGTTCGTATAATTGGTTGAGGTCCCGGGGGCCTTGGACGAGTTTCGGATGGTTAAACAGACCAAAATTGTGCTTGAAGGAATTCTGGATTTTTTCTAGTTCTGGTACCATCGCACCTGCGATGGAAATGGTTGCAGGTGCGCGACCACAAAAGCGACAAAATGGTCGCAGATGCGGCCTGGAGCGAGAAGGGCAAGGGTCGCAAGTGCGAAGCATTTTCCGCACCTGCGTGAGCACAGAAGTAGGAGCTCTTATGTAGGTGCGAGGGCAGTAGTTTGGGCATCGCAGAAGCAAAAATTTTCTCGCAAAAGCGAGCTCGCAGGTGCGACTAAAATGTCCGCAGGTGTGAAACTGGGCAGAAACATAAGGATTGAACTTGGTCATTTTTGGCATTTCGTTTTGGAATTTTTGGAGCTCGGATTTGGGCGATTCTGGAGGGATTCTTCACAAGCTTGGTTGGAGTAAGTGTTCTATATCCTAAAGTGATTATATTTCATGAATCTATGATTATATTCATCATTTAGTTCGGATTTAAATGGAAGAAATCAAGATGTTTTACAAAATCTTCCAAAAACAAAAATTTAAGATTTGGAGGTCGAGTTGTTATTTGAATTCAATAAAATTGGTATGGTTGAACTCGTATCGAAATGGGTGTTCGAATTTCATGAAAATTATGTCGGGTTCCGAGAGGCGAGTCCCGCGTTGAATTTTGTTGACTCTTTGGAATAAATTTTTAAGTCGACGTATTACTATCCGAAATTGTTTCCGATGAATTTTAATGAAGTTATACAATTAATTTGGATAGATTTGAGTGGTCCAGAGGTCAATTCAAGCAAGAAGGCGATTTTAAAATATCGGCATAACTTCAAAAAGGTAAGTGTCTTGCTTAACCTCGAGTGGGGGAATTACCCCTTAGGCATTGAGTCTTATGTGCCATTTGTGAAATGTGAAAATCCGTGTACGCGAGGTGACGAGTACGTACTTGGGCTTATACGTGCAAAATTCATTGAATTAAAGTCTTAGGCATTATTGTGTAGTAAATTGAAAAATTATGGAAAACTATTAAATCATCTGTTTGCCATGCCTAAATCCTTATTGTTGAATTTGTTTTTATATGATAATTTGATGTGATTGTTACTTGAAATATTTATGAAATTTTGTGAGTAAATAATGAGGATATTTGGCACGTGAATTGTCCGTGCAGTTGTGATATGAAATGTGGGCACGAGGTGCTGTGATGAAATGATAATGATATTTGGCACGTGAATTGTCCGTGCAGTTGTGATATGAAATGAGGGCACGAGGTGCCAGAAAAATATGATAATTTAATTATGGGCACGAGGTACCGTGGAAATAATAAAAATGGGTTGAGACCCGTGTTTAAGAAAAATATGAAAATGGGGTGAGACACGTATTTTTATGATTATGAAATGAGGTGTCACATGGTGAATTTTTAATTGAAAGAATTATATTCAAAATATTTATTTGGAAGGATTTTTACTTAGAAGGTATTATATGAAATAATTGTATTTGAAAGATATTTTTTTGAGGAAATTATATTTGAAAACATTTATTGAAAGAATTATATTTGAAAAATAATTATTTGAGAAAATTATATTTAAAAGAGAGTTATCTGGAAGAATTATATGTGAAAGACATTTATTTGAAGGATTTGATATAATTGGGTGTAATTGTGTTTATTAATTGTTGAGTGATATTAATGGTACTTGTTGTCTGTTGTGCATATAACTGGTCATTTTATCATGCCCTTATTATTATTATTTGTTTTCTATTATTTTGTATATTATATTGCACAGGTTATTAGACTAGTGAGTGTCTTGACTGTACCTCTTCTCTACTCCATTGAGATTAGTCTTGATACTTACTGGGTACCGACCGTGGTGTACTCATACTACATTTCTGCACATTTTTGTGCAGAGCCAGGTATTGGAGATATCGTACTTGAGCAGAGTTAAAGCAGGATCGTGAGGATTCAAGGTAGAGTTGCTTGGTCGTCGCAATCCCTTGGAGTCTTTTCATTTTATTGTACTATTAATTTATATTCAAACAATATTGTATATTCGGTCCTCATTATTATTCCATGTATTCAGTTAGAGTTCGTGACTCAGTACTACCAGTCTTAGGAGGTTGTATATTCATATTTATTCCGCTGTTAGTTTTGGTTACTTATTTAATTCAAAAAGATGGCTTCAAAATGTAATAGAAATCGGCTTACCTAGTCTTAGAGACTAGGTGCCATCACGACGCCTGTGGTGGGATTTTGGGTCATGACAACTTCTTACTGTATATGATTTATTGGACCACTAGTATGTGTCGATGTAGACCTCTCGTCACTACTTCTCCGGGGTTAGGCTAGATACTTACTGGGTACGCATTGATTTTACGTACTCACGTTGCACTTGCTGCACTTATTGTGCAGTTATATACATATGTTTAGTGGTCTTTTGGGCGCAAAGGTGCGGCTGTTGCGGGGACTTTACGATGAGCTGCATTCCATGTTATGATCCGCAGCATATAGAGTCTCCATCAGAGTTATTTATATTCGCCTGTCTAATTTGTATTCCATACAGAGGTTGTATTATTATTGTACTCCTTAGTAGATGCTTATGCACTTGTGACACCAGATTTTGGGATATGCTAGTTGATGCTTAGGGATTTATATATTATTAACGCCATTCATTCCTTTTATAAACTACTAATTATTGTACATTCCCGTGGATTTAAAAGCGTAAATTTCCTTCCTTAATTAAAATTATGATTTCAAAAGTAATAATATAAGTAATGAAGTTGATCAATCATCGTTGGCTTGCCTGGCGACGTTAGGCGTCATCACGACCTATAGTGAATTTTGGGTCGTGACAACAACCCCTCGCACTCGTGATGCCTAGGATTTTGATGAAAACTGGACAGTTTGCAGACTTAGGCCAAGATGTGCTTACGAAAAAATGGTCCTGGGAGCGTATTATGGATATGGCAGCCATTCGGTAAAGGTAAATTAAATGTGTCATCCATTATGTTTTACTCATTCTTCTGGTTTCTTTAATAATTAATTGTGTCTTTGATTAATATAGTGAAAGCAGTGGAGCATATTTAGTGAAGGTTATTGACTTCCTGCTAACTGATACACCGCTGGATCAACTTAATGACAAGCAAATGGAGTTGTTCAGGAAAAAAATTTCAGTTGATATCTTCAGGGGAAGGATGGACCCTTCTTAGTTTTATAATTGAAATTTCAAGTTGTGATGGTCATGGGACAAATTTATTTTGGGTGAACTTGTAGTAATTATGATATCTGTATCTACCTGTATATAATGAAACTACCTTGTTGCTTATTAACTGTTGATGTTGTAATTTTTGTTTCCTTCGCACTTCCTTATTGTATTACAATAGGCAGCTACTTGGTTGCATAATAGACAATGTGTCTAGTAATAAACTAGCTACTTGGTTGTGTAGTAGACAATGTATCTAGTACTAATAACTTGATCAAATATAACATTGCATCAGGCATAACTCAGAGGTTGCGTAATAGACGATGGGTCCATTAATAAACTAGCTACTTGGTTGCGTAATAGACTCAATGCCGCGTTTAATAACTTCAACAAATTTAACATTACATCAGTACAACATCACATGATCCAAAATACTTCCAACAAAACAATGTTCTTCTTCTCACTTCATTATCCAAGACAACGACGCACAAGAGCATTACCCACTTATTGAGCCTCATTTCATTCATCTTAACCATCCCTCCAACTGTATAATTTACAGGAATATTCCCTCCCTCAATTTCAATCCCTCTATCATCATCATCTTTTTCATGAACATCCATTGCTAATATATTTTCAAGTTCAGTCACCTTCATCTGCAGAACGATCCTTTCACGCTTAAGAGCATCCTTTTCACACTTCAAACTACTGATAAGGTCAGCATTCCTTGGATCTAGTAGATCATCGTCCCATTCCCAAAATTGACATCTTTTACCCTATCGAATCAAATAGAAAAAATAATTTATTTGTAAAATTAAATCTCTAAAATTAAAAAGAGACGGATCTGTGGAATTCATCTTACCTTAGTTTTGGAACATTTTGAGAAACGCCCAATTCACCGAAGTTGTAGCTGTAAATTGACTTGCAGCCATGCCGCAGTAACAATTCTTTCTCGACCCAAAGGATGCACTCTACCCTTGACTCATTTTCCTTCAATTGTTTGAATAATTTGTTTTGGAAGTAAAAATTGGGGTTGAACTGTGATCAATTTTATTTTGGGCCAAATGGGTTAATTTGAGCGGGTCAAAAAAATATGGTTGAAATATGATCAATTTTATTTTGATCACATGGCCGGTCAAATGGGTAATTTTAACATGTCAAAAAATGTATGGTTAGGGATAGTCCACGCGGACATATTTTAATTTACTGAACAGCACGAGTTGTCTTCCATCAACCAGTAGTCACTGATAAACTTCTTTAATAGTCTATAAACCCTGAACCCTAACCCCAACCCTGGACATTCAGCATAAATTAATAAAATTTCTTAATGGGCGTGTCAACTTGAGGTTTCGTCCTCAACTCTTATTGCTGTCGAGGGTAAACTAATGGTCGAGAATTCGCTAAAATAAGGATTACACCATGTTCGACCTTGGTTTTTTTTTATTTTATAATGTTTAAACATCTTATTAAAAACATTTAAAGTTATTATACATAGCGGTGTATTTCATACCATTAAGAGTTGATCTTTCTAAAATATGTAACAACTCAAGAAGCAAGACCTCTAAGTATAAAAGTGTTGTCTAGTGAAGTGTTGTCAACAAGTAATGACTCTAAGTATGAATATTGTATATTGAATATTGGGCTGTAATATAAATATGTGTTGATATTACGTAATTCTATGATCGATTATAATAGGTATTTAGTCTTCAAATTGCATACATTGCCTTAACATTATGTTGTCATAATATTCATTGACTATATAATAAAAATTATTTTCACCAATTATAAGATTAGGTTGATACCAATATAATTGATACGTTATATTAATCTATTTTATACAATTCAAAGTTTGCAATTTGTTGAATTAGATGTTTATAACTTTAAGTTATTCACAAATAATTGTCATTTTTTGATTTAAAGTAACTAAATTAATATTTTACACTAACGAACAACTAATAATCGAGGAACTACCCCTATTTCTGATATACCGTTCTTAATTCTTTACTATGAAAGTCTATGGTTTACATTTACAATGGATCTATAAACCACCAGTGGGCTAGACTATATACTGTAGGTTTATTCAAAAACTGTTGTAAAATTTTCAATTCATTGGCTAGAAATTCAAATATTTGGAAGACTTAAATTTATATCCCCTGAGTTGTATGTTTATATTGGAACCTCTTTATTTCATTTTGGGGCCTTTTTGCACTTAAGTGTTGTTAAATAGAAAAAAAAAAGCATAAAAATAAAAACAAGGCAACAAAATTCAAAAACATAGGGTAGAAAATTAAATAGACAAAAACTTAATATTTTAATTAAATAACTCCCCTCACAGCAGCATACAGTTTTTCCCATTAACTAAAGAAAAAAAATTAAACTGTATAGGGAGAAAGATCACGGGGAGAAAAATTTCCTGGGCTAACATAGTGGTCAGTATTTGCTCCAGCCCTACAAAGGAGAATCCGTAGCATGCGTGCTATACGACGAATGTTCCTTTCTTACCTCACCCTGTCTTCTTGGATCTCTTGGATGAGCCTATCCACTGATTCCCTGATGAAAATGACGTCCATGCTTGGCCTTGGCCTCGGAAGCATTTCTCTGTTAAGTGATTGGGCTATTTGGAAGAATGATGAATAAATATTTCCATCAGATCTAGTGTATTTATAGGAAAAATTTGACACTAAATGGTGCCTTTCCATATGACTTCTCGTAAATGACGTGACTGTTGAGTGTTTTGAGAAACAAATTGTTGTTTTGCATCAGCATATTCGATATAGTTCAGTTAATTATACAATTCCTTTTCATATTAGCTGCCATCTGTTATTAACATTAGACATTAAATTAACTACCTAAATCAGTGGTTGTCAATAGATTACCTAAACCAGTGCAACAAGTCTTGGTTAAATTGAAAATATCGATTGGGGTTGACAATAGAATATTGGTTGATTACACGTGGTTGAAGATAGAATAAGGGGGTTGATCGTAAAATAGGAAATAAGTATGTCACATGACTCCTTAACACCTATTTTTCGTCAGGCAACACCTATTTTTCTTTTGTAGGCTCGACAATGGTTCCATCATATGCAGCCAAATATGTTAAAACCTTATAGAATGAAGAGGAGTGATAGTAAATGGAGGAACCATATCCATCCCCAAAGCTCAATCTCAGAGCTGTGATTGCATGTGGGCAGGGTATTTTTTTCAAATAAAACTGGCAACAAGAACATGTGTTCAAATCCAGATCAACTACCGCATCCCTGCCGTGCCCGACGACGCTAAACTGGTTATTCTCTAATTGATGCACCTGGAGCGCATCGTCGATAACCATATTATTCCTAATTTTCTTTTCAGCAGAAGGAACAAAGAAGGTCAAAATATTTTTCATTTCTTTACGCTGCTCCTCGAATTTGTTTACAAACTTTCGAATAATATGATTGAACAGGCCAATGATCGGGAAGTCTCTTTGGTCCTTAAGCATTGCGTTAAATGATTCTGCAATATTTGTTGTCAACATGCCGTATCGGTTTCCTGTAAATAAGGCCCTGTTCAACTTTTGGAACCCAATTTCATTCGCGAGGCAGTTAGCTACTTCCCTGCTTTTATCACGCAATTGCTGAAAATGTTCAAAGAATTCCTCAGTACTATATGATTGTGCGGCAGAAAAGAAATACTTAATAAAAATATCACAATGAAACCTCTTGCGCATATTTTCAGCAATGTGATGCGTGCAAAAACCATGATGAGCGGCGGTAGAAACTTTTTTGCAGCCACTCCCAATAGACAGATGCTGATCAGAGATAATGCACAATTCATCACTATCGTCAACAATGTGCCACAATTGTTCAAAAAAGTAGGTCCAAGAATCATCGCACGCTTTATCGATTATACAGAACGCAATTGGAAAAATGTGATTCTCTGTATCTTGTGCCACAGCAAACAATAAACAGCCTACATACCTGCCACTCAGAAATGTCCCATCAACAATAATAACCTTTCTCATATGCGTGAATCCCTTAATGAAAGCTCCAACAGATAAGAAAAAATATCGAAAATGCAATTTATGATCAACCTTCAAATCAACAATACTTCCTTCATTATCGGATAACATAACATGGCGATACACTACCAACAAGCATACCCCTGATCATAGCCTTAGCTATTTCACCTACCTTCCATCTCCTTCAATAAGTAAGATTTTGATTAAAATCTGCAAAAATAGCATCTTTCAAATCTGATGGGGATGGGCCTTTGCCATTAACTGTCACGACCCAACTCCATGTTAGGCCGTGATGGCGTCCAGCACCGTTGCTGGACAAACCAACAGTGAACAACTTAGTAATTTCCCATTTTTGTTTATTAAGCAATTCCAACATTTAGCTTTACTTACATTTAAAGTATTTGATAAATAAAAGATTTTTAAGGCAAACAAACGAAAACATCTAAAAGCAGTTATAACTATTGAATTACAACCCAAAAATCAAAGTCTACTAATACGTGCCAAGATCTGGTGTCACAAGTATGTGAGCAACTAGTAGAATATACAAAAGATGACTATCCTACTGGCCAAAACAGAATAGACAGATAAAAATAAAAGAGAAACTCCGGCATGCTGCTGAACGGCTCATAAGGGGCAGCTCACCATGAAGTCTCGGTCCAAGATCAGATATGCATGTCGGGCGGGTAACTAGATGCACCAGCCTCAGATCCTGTACAATTAAGTACAGAAGCATAGTATGAGTACATAAACAATATGTACCCAGTAAGTATCCCGTCTAACCTCGAAGAAGTAGTGACGAGGGGTCGACTTGACACTTACTAGGCCAATAATAATGTAATAAAAGTATTATGCTAAGCATGGATATCATGAATGATACTGCCAGTTCAACAACAGAAATAGATAAGTCCTTCTTTCATAATTATAACTTAAATTTCAGTAATACCATTTAGCAACTTACATTTCAAGGCATTTAAGCAGAATAAATCATGGAGAATTTCCGAATAATTAGCATGCGCAATTATGTCGAAGTCGTACGACCCAGTCCAATATAATATTAAATTGTGCACTGCCGGAGAGTCGAACGGCGCAAACCATAGATGCATCTATTTACTACCGAGACGCTCGGCCTGATCCACAAGTAACAATTATTTTCAAGAAAATACAAGTTTCTCATTTACAGTTAAGTATCTCATACAAACCTTCAAGTAAGTGAATTTAACCTTATACAATATATCATGACTAAGTGATTATATTAGCAAGTAAGGGCACAAACATTCCAAGTATAGCATGATACGGGTCCAAGACTACCCGGACAATAACATAATAGTAGCTACATATGTAATCTCGTCACCCCGTACGTACGTAGCCCCCATAATTAGGTACAAACATTTATTTAATTCCCCTATGGGGTTAATTCCCTCTTACAAGGTTAGAAAGGAGACTTAGCTCGTCTCAAAGCCTACTTCCCAATTCAAGAACGCGCTCAAACCTCCAAATTTGACGCCAAACGATTCGAAGCTAGTCAAACATTACATAAACTAATCAATCTATGCTCAAAAGTTCATAATTCTACCATTTAAGCGATTACCCAGCCTAAATTGCAAGATTCCTAAAATTCACCCCTGGGCCCACGTGCCCGGATTCCGGAAGGTTTTAAAGAAAGTTGTTACCCATAACCTTAGGAACATAAATATATGATTTTTACTAAATTCCATAACGAATTTCGTGGTTAAATCTCATTTTTATCAAAAATCTAGGTTTTTATCTAAACCCATGATTTTCACTAATTTATATGTTATTACCTACCCATAAACCATGTATTTAACTCACATTGTGTAGAAATTATTTACTTCAAAGTGCTAAGTGAAATCCCCTCTCTAAGAGCTCCAAGAATCGCCCAACAATGGAAGAAATGAGCTAAAACAGCTTAAGTCCCATTTTTTTAAAACGTTTCTGCCCAGGTCTACCTTCTTCGAGATCGCGGAAGAGGCCTCGCGATCGCGAAGGCAAACGGCCCAGGCCCAGGAGAAAGTTACCCATCATGAACGCGACAGGAGCAACGCGAACGCGGAGGGTCGCTTGGCCTACCCTACGCGAATGCGAGGGCTTCTTTGCGAAAGTGAAGAATGAACAGCGGCCACCCAACTCAGCCTCTTCTACGCGAACGCGGGCCAGGTCACGCAAATGCGAGGCTAGAGGACCCAGACCTCCGCGAACGTGGTCTTGCGCACGCGAATGCGAAGGGCAAAAGCTCCCCATCCCACAGTACCCCAAATCCTTCATCGTGAACGCGAGGGTCTGATCGCGTTCGCGAAGAAAGAAACCAAAAGCAGAAATTTGGTGTGTTTCAACTCAACTCCGGGCGGTCTGAAACGCATTCGAGTCTTGAAATTCCATTCGGACCTCGGTATCACCAAAACCTACTCCAAACCAAATTTAAAGAACTTCAAAAACCTTCAAGAACCAACTTTCACTATTAGGCGCTGAAACGCTCCTGGGTCACTCAAAGACCGATCCGAACATACGCCCAAGTCCGAAATTATCATACGAATCTATTGGAACCGTCAAATTCCGATTCCGAGGTCGTTTACTAAAAATGTTGACCAAAGTCAAACTTGGCCTTTCAAGCCAACCTTAAGGAACTAAGCGTTCCGATTTCAACCCAAACTCTTCTAAATCCTGAACCAACCATCCCCGCAAGTCATAAATCAGTAAAAGCAAGTACGAGAAGTCTTATTTAGGGAAACGGGATTCTAGAAAGTAAAATAATCGGTCGGGTCGTTACATTAACATACCGTTCTTGGTAATATGCACCTAAAGTCTTCGACGACGCGTTAGGATGACGGCTTGATATGTGGTGTACCCTGCATGTGTGCTCGCCATGGTACTTGGTAATATAAAACCTATCAGAACTCTCATACTTTAAAGCGCGTAACTTCTACGGGCAACTCACATCTCAAAATGCCACTGAAGTTAATTTACTACTACTCTTCCTCATACGAAACGTAAAATGCATTTTCACATAAGCAATCTCCAACTATTTCATTAGATCCAATTTGTTGTCAAAATATTTAACAAGGAAAAAACTTGTACCATCAGGGTGGTTGTGTTGTGTAGCTAACGAGTCCACCAAGCCTTCATCTCCAGTTGCCCGACTGACAACATCTGGGAGCTCTTCCGCTCCATCTGCATCTTCCGGACCATACGAGTTCATTTCATTGTCACCAAAATCATGCAAGTCATCATTAAATCCACTGAAGCCATCTTTCACTATTCTTTCCTCCTCTACTTCTAAAATTGGTGGTTGTGTTGGTGTTGGTGGTGGTGGTGCGGCATTTGAACCTTGATGAGACCTTTCAACATGAACTTCAGCCCCTTCTTCAAACTCATTTTCAGCCACAAATATCCTCAAACAAGGTCTCATACCATCAATTGTAACATCAAGGAGGTACGATTGCATATCATTGTCATTCTTAATGAAGGAAGGAGGAATAAAGGCTTTATGTCACTTAAGAATATCTATACTATATTAAAAGTACGAAGACCCTTAGCAAAATATTGTTCGCCTTTTTTATCCTTTAATAATAGCCTTTAAAATTAATTAATATTTAATACTTTAAAATCAATTAAATTTTACATATTAAATCTTTCCTTATCAAACTAGGTAAGAATTCTAATATTTAGGAATTTAAAACTAATAAATCTTTTACCTTTTATAATTTGTACTAATCTAAAATAACTTCTTTGTGCAGTCTTATAGAATCAAGATAAGATAAGAACTAATACGGTGGCTTCAATGATTTCTAATAAAATTGTAATATGGGGACATAAAACTGCATATTAAATTAAAATTATTTAATACAATAATATCTAAACTAAAATTATTTCAATGCAAAATAATTAAATATTTATTTGTAAAATTCTCGTTTTAGTCATAAAAATAATTAATCCAATTCGATTAAGCACCTAAAAATATTATTTTGATACCATATTTAATCATACAAAATTATACAAGACTAAATCAATGTTATAAAAGCACGAAATCTCTGTACGAAATATTGATTGAATTTTTTACCTTGAAAAATAAATTTGATATTGAATAAAAATATAATATAAATATTTTACTAATATTTAGGATTTTAAAAATAATTAAATTTTTATTTACTAAATTATTTCTTTTTTGAACTATGTAAAAAGTCTAAATAGTTAAGACTTTAAAATGAATAACATATCAAAAATGTCTAACTTAATATGTACGCACACACTCAATGAATTCAATGGTTTTTCAGAGTAACTTGTACGTCCTATTTAATTTTCATGTTTTAGTAATGATTTCTTTGCCGATGCACATTTCGACAAAGTTACGAAATTATTTTAAAAAATCTTTTTATTTCAACAGATAAAACCTCATTAAATAAATAATATTAAAACCTTTGAAAAGAGATAAATTGAGAAAACATAAGACTCAAATTTTTAATTTATGTTATTTGACGAATCTTTAAAGAATTATAATAAAAGTCTATACCTTATTATGTCTTTTCGAATGAACTTGAGAATATATGTTGAAGAAAAATTCAAAAAAAATCTAAAATCTTTAAGGCCTATGTGTTTTTTTAAGAAACTAAAAAAGAAACACAAGAACTTGTGAAATTAAACTGATAAAATTATAAATGGGACATCATTTAAGGTGAATAACAGAAGACTTTTGTGAACAAAGTTTTTCCTTTATTGAGTTTATGATCAGTGTTCATCAATTTTATAAGCTTACACTTTATTCTATAACTCAAATACAATTTTAAAAACAAAAATATGTAATTTATTTACGAAAAAATTACTTATTGAGATGGAGAACACGCGCAACGCGCGTACACTAAAACTAGTTATATTATAAGCAACAAGTACGAAAAATGGCAACAATAACTTTTTTGTATATGTATGTGTATACATATTTGAATTCTAATATTAAAAAAGTATGAGGTCTCTTATTAAAATACGGCTTTAGGCCACTAATTTTATCGAATTACCCTTGTATCAAAGTCATGCCATCATATTTTTACTTTTCCAAGTTGCATAACATGAAAAGAGAGCTTGTCCAAGGCATTGATTCAATTAATGACATGTATTATATATGTAGAGAGAACTTTGCCAAAGTCGAGATAATTAAGGTTTACAAAAAAAATTAGTCACATATAATCTGAGCGTTGATCATCATCTAAGGCTTCTAAATAAGCGGTCACTAATAAAGGAGATAAGGAGTGTAGCGAAAATACATCTGCAAGAACATTTTAATTCCTTGTCCATACTTTCTAGAAATGATTGGAAAACGACAATCAGGAACGAAGCTACCATCTACCAAAGCTGTAGGAAGTCAAAAATACATCCACAAAAATATTTAATTCCTTATCTATCAGTATTTTTCGGAAAACAGTAATTAGGAATAGGAACATATTTAAAGAAAGGCCTGACTGCTAGTACAATTTTCTCCTTTGCTATTTGATACATTTCAATCATTAACATAGTGAATTAGGTGAAAATGTTGAGAGATATGAGCTACTTGTGGGATAGGACATTCTCGAGTGATTCAAGTTTAGTCGTAGATTAATTAAATTCAATTCAATTAAATCTATAATATATTAAAAACACGAATCCCCTTAATGAAATGTCGTTCAGCTTTTTTACCCTTTAAATTAAAAAAACAAAATTGGACAAAATTATAATTTAATTTAGTATCCTAATATTTAGGATTTTAAAATCAACGAAAATTTAGTTATTAAATAATTTCTTATTGAACTAGGTAAGAAATCCTAATATTTAAGTAAAAATTAATGAAAACCTTACCAAAAAAATGCCAACTCTTTATCTATTCGAATTAATATGTCCTTATATGGTGTCAATAATGGATCAGTTTGGTGGAATCTTTAATTTTGTTTTTCCTTACAACTACTTGTTCTTCTCCTTTTATATTATAGAAAATAAAACAAATCTTGGGAGAAAAAAAGAAGAAAGAAATTGAGAGCACAATTGAGGTGGTATGTCTTTGTAGAATTTAGTATGATTTTCAAGTACTTCGTTGATATTTTTATCAATTCTTTACCGAGTTAGTTAAACAGGATCAATATCATTATTTTTAGGAACTTAAATTATTTTTCTTAATTTAATTTTATAACTCAAAATATATTTTTTATAATAAATGCAAGTAAAACATAATATATTAAACTAAAAATTAAGTAAATTTTTTTTTAAATGGCTTAAGAGAATATTTCAAAATTTTAGGTTAAATTAAATAATTTCTAAAATCATTAAAAACTTTTAGCCGCATACATTATATTTTGAAGAATCATCTTACAAATTGAAAGTCATCTACTTCATTTTGCACATGATATTGTCAATTATTTTATTTTATATTTCAAGTATTGGCAAGCTTAATCTTATTGGAGAATTTGTACCGTTAGAATAGTAGATGTGTTAATATAATTACTACAGTGACATAAGCTTGTATTTAACTCATTGTTTCATTTTTTTTCCATTAACCTTTCTAAGTTTGTTTCTTAAATAAATAGTCATTGATAGTTTTCAAAGAAATTATTAATGTATTTACTTTTTCAAATAAAATAACTTCACCATGTTGATCGATTTGTATATTCTTGCATGATAACTTGTGAAATTTGGATTATTTTTGTAACGACCTGACCGATCGTTTTGCTTTCTAAGTCCCCGTTCCCCTAATTAAGATTCCTCGTATGTGCTTTTACTATTTTATGACTTGCAGGGATGGTTGACTTGGGTTTGGAAGGGTTCGGGTTGAAATCGGAACATTTGGTTCCTTAATAGTGGCCTAAGAAGGCCAAGTTTGACTTGAGTCAACATTTTTTGTGAATGGCCTCGGAACCGAGATTTGACGATTCCAATAGATTCGTATGATGATTTTGAACTTGTGCGTAAGTTCGGATCGGGTTTTAGATGACCCAGGAGCATTTCGACGCTTAATATTGAAAGTTGGCACATCAAAGGTTTTCTAATTCTTTAAATTTTGGTTTGGAGTAGACTTAGGTGTTATCGAGGTCCGTTTGGGATTCCGAGCCTGGGAATAGTTTCGTATGGTGATTTATGACTTGTACGCAAAATTTGGTGTCATCCGAGTAGTCTAAGTATGGTTCGGAGTAAGTTGAAAAGCTTGAATTTCATAACTTGATTCAATTTGGTTTTGGGGTGTGATTCCTAGTTTTGATGTTGTTTTACCTGTTTCGAGAGTTCGAGCAAGTCCACATTATATTTACAGACTTGTTGCTGCTTTTGGACGGGGTCCCGGCGGCTTCGGGTGGTGCTTTTCGAATCACCCGGAGCTAAGTCCAAAAAGTTGTCACTGTTGTTCTGGTTTCCTTCTTCGCGAACACGTAGAGAACCTCGTGATCGGGAGGGAATTGGGGACTGGGTTAGTTTGTTCTTCGAGTTCGTGAAGTCTTGGCCGTGTTCGCGAAGGCTTGGGTCTAGTGGCCTTCGCATTCGCGGGTGACTTGTCGCGTTTGTGTAGAGTACGTGGGTTTGAGCCTGGGCAACCCAGTTGCCTTACACGTTCGCGAGTGGGAGTACGCGTTCGAGATGAGAGGGCGACTCAATGCATCACGTTCGCGAGTGTCCTTTCGCGATCATGAAGAGGAATTTTCCTGGGCTCTTCAGTTTTGCCTTCGCGATTGCCATGAAGGCAGACCTAGACAGAGACTTTTTAAAAGTCGGGATTTTGGCTATTTTGCTCATTTCTCTCACTTGTTGGACGATTTTAGAGCTTTTTGAGGAGGGCTTTTCACCTAACTATTGAAGGTAAGTATTTTCTACATAACATGAGTTTAATACATACATTATGGGTAGATTTAAACATAGAAATTGTGAAACAATTAGGATTTTATTGAAAAATCTAGGTTTTGATAAAAATGGGATTAGACCACCAAAATGATTATGGAATTGAGTAGAAATTATATATTTGGGTTTGTGAGGTTATGGGTAATATTTATCTTCAAAGATTTTCGGAATCCGGGCACGTGAGCCTAGGGGTAAATTTTAGGAATCTTCCAATTTGGGTTGGGTAATTACTCTAATAGCTAAATTATGAACTTTTGAGTATATATTGATTAATTTATACAATATTTGGCTAGTTTCGGATTGTTCAGTACCGACTTGAGGCATTTAGAGTGGTTTGTGAACCGGAAAATAAACTTGGGAACGAGGTAAGTCTCTTGCCTAACCTTGTAAGAGGGAATTTACCCCATAGGTGTTTAACTGCCATTTGTTACTAATTGTGGGTGTTACGTACGCGTGAAGTAACGAGAGTCTGTACCTAGCTAAAAATCATGCTTATGTCCGGATAGTTTTAGGACTCTACCATGTAATACTTGTATTATTTGTACTCTACTTATTAGTTTATGTACTTAAATTATATTGATACTTGATAAAGAACTAGTAAAGACCGAACTTCATTACTTGAAGTTTTGGCTGGTTACTTGACCATTAGTAAATATTGTACCTCTTTGAGTATTATTTTTGTAGTAGCCGTTAAATCAGAGTTCGTAGAGTATTCTCTCTTCTTGTAGATTGGGCCGAACACCTCGGCAGTATAATAGATGCATCTATGGTTCGCACCGGTCGACCCTCGGCAGTGTACACATTATTCTGGATCGGATTGTACGACCTCGGCACAAATCGTGCGTGATATTGCTGGGAGTCCGATTATACTTGATATTTCTTCCATGACTTGAGAAATTATAATTTACTTGTTGGCTCTTATTTGTTGAAGTTAGTATGTGTTAGTTGGAGATCTTAATTGACATCTAGTTAAAGAATCACTTATTTATTATTCATTATTACGCTATTCTTATTGATGTATTCCATGCCTATTTAGAATTTTAGTACTTTATTTATTGGCCCTTATTAAGTGTCGATGTCAGCCCCTCGTCACTACTTCTTCGAGGTTAGACTAGATACTTACCGGGTATATGTTGTTTATATACTCACGCTACACTTCTGTACTAATCGTGCAGGATTCGAGGCAGGTGCATCTGGCGGTCCTTCAGGCGCGTACCCCCGTTACCTAGAGGCTTAGTGGTGAGCTGCTCTCTATGCCCGTTCTGCAGCGCTCGGAATCTATCCTTATTGTATTTATTTTCTGTCTATCTTATTTCAGACAATATTATAGGAGGTTTTGCATATTCTACTAGTTTGCTCATGCACTTGTGACACCGGATTTTGGGAGTATTCTAGTAGACATTTTATAGTTTTGGGTATTAAATTCACTACTTTACTCTTTTCGTTATTTGGTGCTTTGGTTTTACTATAATTTCCTATTAATAGTTCTCTCATTAAATAAAATTAATTACTCTAAAAAATATTTAAATGAACAATTGCATGGACAGTTCACTGTTGGCTTGCCTAGCGGTGACGTTGGGCGCCATCACGGTCTATAGTGGGAATTGGGTCGTGACATCTTGGTATCAGAGCTCTAGGTTCACATAGGTCTCATAAGTCATGAGCAGGCCTAATAGAGTTGTGGATCGGTGTGGAGACGTACGTACTTATCTTCGAGAGGCTATAGGGTGTTAGGAAACTTCTCTTTCTTCATCTCCTATCGTGCAGTTGATGTTGTGCTAACTATCTTTCTCTTATTCTCTTATAGATGGTGAGAACACGCGTGGCAGATCTACCCGACCTTGGAGGAGCTGCTCCCACTGTTGCTAGAGGCAGGGGCCGAGGGAGGGCTCCAGCTCCTGCCAGAGGATGAGGGCATCCTAGAGTTGCTCCAGTTGTGCCACCAGTGGATCTAGTGGAGGATCCTGTTATTGAGGAGCAGGGCGAGGTACCTGCAGTTGATCCAGCCCCAGCGAACTACATGTCCGCTCCAAGATTCCAGGAGGTCATGGGTTGTATGTTGCAGTTTATGGACTCTATGATGCAAGCTGGAAATTTCCAACGGACCCAACCACATCTCAGGCGGGAGGGGGAGCACAGACCCCTACCGCTCAGGCTCTAGGGCATGCTGCTGCCGTATATCAGACTCCGGGTGCACTACCCGAGGGCGGGGCTCAGCCAGTTGCAACGGCTATTCCAGAGCCTAGACCGGCCGCGAGCGGCGAGTCGCAGAAGCTATTGGATAGATGGACCAGGCTACATCCTCCTGCCTTTGGCGGTGAGTGACATGAGGACCATCAGGACTTTATTGATCGTTGCAGGGACAGACTGCACAACATGAGAGTATTGGAGTCCCACGGGGTGGACTTTAGCACCTTTCAACTGGAGGGCAGGGCCCGTAGATGGTGTCAGTCATATCTTCTCAGCAGACTAGCAGGTTCTCTTCCCTTGACTTGGGACCAGTTCACACATCTCTTTCTAGAGAGAGATATCTCACCATATCAGAGGGAAGAATTACGGGATCAGTTCGAGCGACTCCAGAAGGGTTAGATGTCAGTGACCGATTATGTGGCGAGATTCTCTGAGTTGTATCGACAGGCTCTTATGATACTCCCTACCAATGCAAAGAGAGTGCGGATGTTTATTGCAGGCTTGCACTATGATATCCAGGTCACTATGGCCCGAGAGATTGAGATGGGGACTTCTTACGAGCAGGTTGTAGAGATAGCTCGGAGGATCGAGGGTATTCGTCAGTAGGGCCAAGAGCAGGCGCCAAGGGACAAGCGGTCTTGATATTCTGGAGGGTTCAGTGATGCTCCATCTGGGGGCAGAGGTCATCTTGTGAGGGGCCAGCCTAGCAGGCCCACGTATCTAGCACGGCCGCCTTCTCGGAGTGCTCCAGTGCGGCCCTATTTCAGTGCCATTCCAGAGAGCTCCTACCGTCCACCGGTTATTCAGGGTTCTTCCGGTGGGTGTTCAAGTCCTCAGAGTCAGACTCAGGGTCAGTTATCTTCCGCACCGAGAGGTTGGTTTGAGTGCGGGGAGCTTGATCATATGAGGAGATTCTGCCCCACGCTTTAGGGCAAGGCAATACAGCAGGGTCATCAGCCCGTGATTGTCGCACCAGCCGTATGGCCACCCAGAGGTGAAGGGCAGGTGGGTAGGGTCCGCCCTAGAGGTGGAGGCCAGTCAGGTGGCGCACCAGCTAGGTTCTATGCCTTTCCAACTAGACCAGATGCAGTAGCCTCAGACACCATGATCACAGGTATTATTTCTGTTTGCGATAGGGATGCTTCGGTACTATTTGATCTGGGATCTACGTATTCATATGTTTCATCTCTGTTTGCTCATTTTTTAGGTGTTCCTCGTGAGTCCTTGGGTACTCCTGTATATATGTCCACGCTAGTGGGCGATTCTGTTGTGGTGGATCGAATTTACCGATCTTGTATCGTGACTTTCTGTGGTTATGAGACCAAAGCGGATCTTCTGTTGCTCGACATGACCGACTTTGAGGTCATCCTGGGCATGGACTGGTTGTCTCCGTACCATGTCGTCCTTGATTGCCACGCCAAGACTGTTACCTTGGCGATGCCAGAGTTGCCTAGATTGGAATGGAAGGGTTCATCTATCATTTCATCTAGCCGGGTTATCTCTTTCTTGAAGGCTCGACAAATGGTCAAGAAGGGTTATTTGGCTTATCTGGCTTATGTTTGGGATACTGCTGTAGAGAATCCCATGATTGATTCAGTGCCCATGGTGCGGGAGTTCTCCGATATGTTTCCTTCTGATCTACCAGGCATGCCACCAAATCGTGATATTGATTTTTGTATTGATTTGGCTCCAGGTACCTAGCCTATCTCTATTCCACCATACCGCATGGCTCCAAAAGAGTTGAAGGAGTTGAAAGAACAGCTTAAGGAGTTGCTAGCAAAGAGGTTCGTCAGATCGAGTATGTCACATTGGGGTGCACCGGTGTTGTACGTGAAAAAGAAGGATGGGACTATGCGGGTATGCATTAATTACCGCCAGTTGAACAAAGTTACCATTAAGAACAAGTACTCGTTGCCGCGCATTAATAATTTGTTTGATCAGTTGTAGGGTGCCAGGGTGTTCTCTAAGATCGACTTGAGATCGGGGTATCATCAGCTGAAGATTCGTGCTTCGGATGTTCCGAAGATGTCTTCCCGGACTACATATGGCCACTATGAGTTTCAAGTGATGTCCTTCGGCTTGACCAACACCCCGGTGGCATTTATGGATTTGATGAACCGGGTGTTCAGGCCATATATTGACTCATTTGTCATTATCTTCATTGATGACATATTGATCTACTCGCGCAGCATGGAGGAGCACGAGCATCATTTGAGAGTTGTGCTCCAGACCTTGCAGGAAAAGAAGCTATATGCTAAGTTCTCCAAGTGCGAGTTCTGGTTAGATTCTGTGTCATTCTTGAGGCATGTTGTATCAAGAGAGGGTATTAAGGTATATCCCAGGAAGATCGAGGCAGTCCAGAGTTGGCCTCGTCCTACCTCAGCGACCGAGATCTGGAGTTTCTTGGGGTTAGCAGGTTATTATCGTCGGTTTTGTGGAGGGATTCTCATCTATTATAGCACCTTTGACTAGATTGACCCAAAGGGGTGTTCCGTTCTAATGATCCGATGATTGCGAGGCGAGCTTTCAGAAGCTCAAGACCGCATTGACTACAGCACCGGTGTTAGTGTTGCCTTACGGTTCAGGGATATATATTATGTATTGCGATGCTTCACGCGTTGGCTTGGGTTGTGTATTGATGTAGGAGGGGCAAGTTATTGCATACGCTTCACATCAGCTGAAGCCCCACGAGAAGAATTACCTCGTACATGATTTGGAGTTGGCCGCGATAGTTCATGCCCTCAAGATCTGGAGGCATTATCTTTATGGGGTGTCCTGTGAGGTTTACACCGATCATCGCAGCTTGCAGCATTTGTTCAAGCAGAGGGATATCAATTTAAGGCGGCACAGGTGGCTTGAATTACTAAAGGACTATGATATTAATATCCTTTATCATCCGAGCAAGGCGAATATGGTTGTGGATACCTTGAGCAGAAAGGCTGGGAGTATGGGTAGTTTGGCATTCATTCAACAGAGGAGAGGCCATTGGCTTTGGACATTCAGTCCTTGGCTAACAGACTTGTGAGGTTGGATATTTCAGAGCCCAGTTGAGTTCTTACATGCGTTGTGGCTCTTGGTTCTTAGGGAGACGGTACTACAAGGTGGTGCCAAGGAGGTTACTATCGGTGAGGATGGTGTTCTACGACTCTAGGGTCGTCTATGTGTTCCTAATGTTGATGGATTGAGGGAAAAGATTCTAGATGAGGCATGTAGTTCTCGGTATTCTATTCATCCAGGTGCTACGAAGAAGTATCGTGACCTGAGGCAGCATTATTGGTGGCGGAGGATGAAGAAGGACATAGTTGAGTATGTAGCGAGATACCTAAATTGCCAGCACGTTAAGTGTGAGCACTAGAGGCCAGGTGGCCTACTTCAGCAGATGGTTATACCTAAGTGGAAATGGGAGCGCATCACCATGGGCTTCGTGGTTGGGTTGCCTCGGATGTTGAGGAAGTTTGATGCCATTTGGGTCATTGTCGACAGGCTGACCAAGTCGGCACACTTTATCCCAGTGATGACTACGTACTCGTCAGAGAGTTGGTCCAGATTTACATTCAGGAGATTGTCCGGTTGCATGGTGTGCCTGTTTCCATCATTTCAGATCGAGGCCCTCAGTTCACTTTGCACTTCTGGAGAGCAGTATAGAGCGAGTTGGGTACCCAGGTAGAGCTTAGCAAAGCCTTTCATGCGCAGACCAATGAGCAGTCGAAGCTGACAGTTCAGATCCTAGAGGATATGCTCAGAGCATGTATGATTAACTTTGGAGGGCAGCGGGATCGATTCTTGCCTTTGGCCGAGTTTTCTTATAACAACAGTTATCAGTCTAGCATTGAGATGGCTCCATTTGAGGCTTTGTATGGTGGGAGATGTCGTTCGCCCATCGGATGGTTTGAGCCCGGCGAGGCTAGGTTATATGGCACTGATTTAGTGAAGGATGCCTTGGAAAAGGTGAAGTTGATTTAGGAGCGACTTCGCACAGCACAGTCCAGACAGAAGAGTTACACAGATCAGAAGGCGCGTGATTTATCATCTATGGTGGGCGAGAATGTTCTCTTGAAATTCTCGCTGATAAAGGGAATCATGAGGTTCGGGACGAAGGGCAAGTTGAGCCCAAGGTTTATTGGTCCATTTGAGGTATTGAGGCAAGTTGGGGAGGTTGCTTATGAGCTTGTTTTGCCTCCCAGTGTATCGGGAGTTCATCCAGTTTTCCACGTGTCTATGCTCCGGAAGTATCATGCTGACAGGTCGCATGTGTTAGACTACAGCATGGTTCAGCTAGATGAGAGCATGGGTTATGAGGAGGAGTCAGTTGCCATTGTTGATAGGCAGGTTCACTAGTTGAGGTCTAAGGAGATTTCTGCGGTAAAGGTCCAGTGGAGGAGTCAACCAGTCGAGGAGGCGACTTGGGAGACCAAGGAGGACATGCGGAGCAGATATCCACACCTATTCAGCACTCCATGTATGATTCTAGACCCGTTCGAGGACGAACATTTATTTAAGAGGTGGAGAATGTATTGACTCGATCGATCTTTTTTGCTTTTTAGGTCTTCGTTCCCCTAATTAAGACTCCCCGTATGTGTTTTTACTATTTTATGACTTGCGGGGATGGTTGACTTGGGTTTGGAAGGGTTCGGGTTAAAATCGGAACACTTGGTTCCTTAATAGTGGCCTAAGATGGCCAAGTTTGACTTGAGTCAATTTTTTTAGTAAACGACCTCGGAACCGGGATTTGATGATTTCAATAGGTTCGTATGATAATTTTTGACTTGGGCGTATGTTCGGATCGGGTTTCAAATGACCCGAGAGCGTTTCAGCGCTTAATGTTGAAAGTTAGCACATTGAAGGTTTTCTAGTTCTTTAAAATTTGGTTTGGAGTAGATTTTGGTGTTATCGAGGTCTGTTTGGGATTCCGAGCCTGGGAATAGTTTTGTATAGTAATTTATGACCTGTACACTAAATTTGGTGTCATTCTGAGTAGTATGATTCGGTGCGTTCGGAGTAAGTTGAAAAGCTTAAAGTTCATAACTTGATTCAATTTGGTTTTGGGGTGCGATTCCTAGTTTTGATGTTGTTTTACATGTTTCGAGAGTTCGATCAGCTCTGCATTATGTTTACAGATTTGTTGGTGCTTTTGGACGGGGGGCTCGGGTACATTTCGGACCACCCGGAGCTAAGTCCAAAAAGATGTCACTGTTGTTCTGGTTTCCTTCTTCGCGAACGCGTAAGGAACCTCGCGATCGCGAATAAGGAATTGGGGACTAGGTGGGTTTGTTCTTCGCGTTTGCGAAGGCTTGGTCACGTTCGCGAAGGCTTGGGTTCAGTAGCCTTCTCGTTCGCGATTGACTTGGCGCGTTCCCGTAGAGTACGTGTGCATGGGCCCGGGCAACCCAGTTTCCTTATGCATTCGCGAGTGGAGGCACGCGTTCGTGATGAGAGGGCGACTTAGAGCATCGCGATCGCGAAGAGGAATTTTCCAGGGTTCTTGGGTTTTGCCTTCGCGATCGCGAGGGCTTGTCCGCGATCGCGATGAAGGCAGACCTGGTCAGACACTTTTTAAAAGTCAGGATTTTGGCTATTTTGCTCATTTCTCTCACTTGTTGGACGATTTTAGAGCTCTTTGAGGAGGCTTTTTCACCTAGATATTGAAGGTAAGTATTTTCTACATAACATGAGTTTAATACATACATTATGGATAGATTTAAACATAGAAATTGTGGAAATTTTAGGATTTTGTTGAAACCCCTAGATTTTGATAAATATAGGATTAGACCACGAAAATGATTATGGAACTGAGTAGAAATTATATATTTGGGTTCGTGAGGTTATGGGTAACATTTATCTTCGAAAATTTTTGGAATCCGGGCACGTGAGACCGAACTTTATTACTTGGGGTTTTGGCGGGTTACTTGATCGTTAGTAGAAATTTTACCTCCTTGTGTATTATTCTTGTAGTAGCCGTTAAATCAGAGTTCGTAAAGTATTCTCTCTTCTTGTGGATCGGGCCGAACGCCTCGGCACTATAATAGATGCATTTATGATTCGCGTCGGTCGACACTCGGCAGTGTACATATTATTATGGATCGGGTCGTACGACCTCGGCATAAATCATGCGTGATATTGCTCGGAGTCCGATTATACTTGATATTTCTTCCATGACTTGAGAAATTATAATTTACTTGATGGCTCTTATTTGATGAAGTTAGTATGTGTTAGTTGGAGATCTTAATTGACAACTAGTTAAAGAATCACTTATGTATTGTTCATTATTGCGCTATCCTTATTTATGTATTCCATGCCTATTTAGAATTTAAGTACTTTATTTATTGGCCCTTAATAAGTGTCGATGTCGACCCCTCGTCACTACTTCTTCGAGGTTAGAATAGATACTTACTGGTATATGTTGTTTATGTACTCACGCTACACTTCTGCACTAATCGTGCAGGATCTGAGGCAGGTGCATCTAGAGGTCCTTCAGGCGTGTACCCCCGTTACCCAGAGGCTTAGTGGTGAGCTGTTCTCTATGTCCGTTCTGCAGCGCCCAGAGTCTATGCTTATTGTATTTATTTTCTGTCTATCTTATTCCAGACAGTAGTATAGGAGGTTTTGTATATTCTACTAGTTTGTTCATGCAGGTGTGACATCGGGTTTTGGGAGTATTCTAGTAGACATTTTATAGTTTTGGGTATTAAATTCACTACTTTACTCTTTTCGTTATTTGGTGCTTTGGTTTTACTATAATTTCCTATTAATAGTTCTCTCATTAAATAAAATCAATTACTTTAAAAAAAATATTAAAATGAACAATTGCATGGACAGTTTACCGTTGGCTTGCCTAGCGGCAACGTTGGGCGTCATCGCGGCCTATAGTGGGAATTGGGTCGTGACAATTATTTTTAAATGAAATTTGGATTGAATTTTAATTTGACTATATTGATTGAGGACTTCTATGGGGCAAAGTTTCTTCCTTCTGTTGTGTTAACTAAATATAATCAACAATCATCATTTTCAGAAACATAACTTTTAATGTAATATTGATGTAATTTCTAAAAAAAAAATTGTATTTATTAAGAGGGGGTATACGCGCAATGCGCGTACCCTAAGACTGGTTTAATTAAATATAGGTAACCCATACTTTTGTCCTCAGCTTTTCCTAGTGTTTATTTTAAGCCCATATATATGGGATGGTTTATTGGTCAATATCTACTATATTTTCAGTGTTGGAATATTACATACCAAGAATCATTTATGAGAGAAATCACTTCCCCAAAGATATGTGAATAGATGGTCGATGAAGATCTTATCTAATTCAAGCCTCGTGAATTCGTTAGGTCGGACTTGGAGTCAGTAATAGTGGGTGATAGTGGAAGTGTTATGTAGGTCCAAAGGCAGTGTGTTTTGAGTAAGTGAAATATCTACTCTTAATTCTTGGCAAAAGAAAGCCCCATGAATGACCAAACTGAGACTTGGGTAGATAAAGTTAAGAGAACATTTATTACTCCGACATTTATTAGGTAGTACAATATTATGTTTCCGAAGGCTCTTTTGAGGTATTAAGGTCTTCGATCTGTGAGGAAGTAACCCATTTTTCATCTACACAAAAATGAATTAACATAATTAAGACGGCAAGAGAACTGGGAAGCAATGCAAAGAAGACCTCCCAAGCTGAAACGTGCCTCTGAACAATTTCGACTAAACCTATTCTCGTAACTGCAGTTCAGAATTACAGCCAACAGGGCGACAAACCACGTCTATGAAAAGGTATCTTGTCTCGGGCATATTTATTCTAGTGATGCAAGGCATAAAACAGGTACCACCATACCTCTTCGAGAAGCTTATACAAAAGGGTCGCAAGTACAATCAAGTAGGCAGAAAGAAGGGGAAAGTATGCTGAACAAGGACAAACATAAACCTCAGCTTGTTTAACCAGTAAGTGCAGCATTAAGCGCACTATGTACATCAACGCCTATCTGGGCTCAGCTTTCTCTACATCAGTTGATGCTGTACTTAACTTTTGTGTAAACTCAGTCAGGCCCTTTTGAACCAAATTGGAATCGATGCGGTCAAGTGGTACAGCTTCAATAGCAATTATATCTGCAAAAGAATTTGCATGAACAAATGCAAACCCACCACTCACAAAGTACTTGGAGATGTCGTTGCCTTCATGAACTGATAAGACACCAGGCTTCAGCTCAGCAATTGTTGCCACATGCCCAGGCAAGACACCCATCTGTCCCGTAGTTGCGGGGATTATAACCATGTCAACCTAGAATGTAATGCGAACGGATGAATTACCAAGCTTGAGGTCTATGCACATAGACAAGAGTGGGTTGCTCTAGTGGTAAGCACCCTCCACTTCCAACCAAAAGGTTGTGAGTTCGAGTCATCCCAAGAGCAAGGTGGGGAGTTCTCTTGGAGGGAGGGAGCCGAGGGTCTATCGGAAACAGCTTCTCTACCCTAGGGTAGGGGTAAGGTCTGCGTACACACTACCCTCCCCAGACCTCACTAGTGGGACTATACTGGGTTGTTGTTGTTGTTGAGGTCTATGCACATAAGCATACATTAAATCTGACACAAGCCTTCTCACATTCTTGACACATGTTGAGACATTGAACCACAAATTTACTCTGATTCAGGTTGGTTCCAGTATTTAATCTAAAACTTAATGGGGGCTAAAGTCAGATCCTCCAATATGTTAACTAATCTGTGAAAATAACCACCCTAGTAAAATCTGCGTAATTGAAAACAAAGAAAATAACAGCACCAAATTTCCGATCTGAGGAATGTTGTGGAGTTCATTACAAGACCTATGAAAGAGATGCTTTTGATGGGAAAAAAAAACTGATGTTCCTCTAAAGTCACAAATGAACTTAAATTTAGAGACTGATTAGGTGATTCTTCGTAGCATAACAATAAGTAGAAGAAGTCACCAAATCTGTTTTTCTTTTGAAAGGCCACTCTTACAGAAAGTCTATTTCTCGAGTAGAATGCTAACACTCCAAGGAATTAAAAAGACACAACAGAAAATCCAAATTATACGAATGAAAATGTAGATTGTCAGTCGCTTTATCCAAAAATAGATGATTGTCAGCAACCTAATCATCCCCTCAAAAGGACACTTCTCCGTGATTTCTGCTTGAAGCAATTATTATACAAGATAAAATATAAAAAGCTTCAAGCATACAACTTTCATGGGCCTTAAATTTATTTACTAAAGATTTTCCTTGAATCAAATTACAACAACAACCCAGTATAATCTCACTAGTGAGGTCTGGGGAGGGTAGAGAGTACGCAGACCTTACCTCTATCTCCAAGAAGGCAGAGAGGTTATTTCCGGTAGACACTCGGTTCGAAAAAGATAAAGACAACAACAAGTATATCAATCGAAAAACCAGAGAAAAAATACAAAACTAACAGTAAGTACTGTAATCAGAAAGCCGAAACGAAAGCAACAACAAGTAATAACAGAAATCAAGGGATACGACAATACACATATAGGACAACACTCGGCTACCTATCCTAACCCTTAACCTTTATTCTCAACCTCCATACCTTCCTATCCATGGTCATGTCCTCAGTAAGTTGGAGCAACGCCATATCCTGTCTAATCACCTCTCCCCAATACTTCTTCGGCCTGCCTCTACCTTTCCTCAGACCCTCCTCTCGCACCTCCTCACCGGAGCATCTGTATCTCTCCCCAACACATGTCTGAACCATCTAAGTCTTGCCTCCTGCATCTTCTCCTCCACAGGGGCCATGCCCACCTTGTCCCGAATAACTTCATTTCTAATTTTATCTATCCTGGTATGCCCGCACATCCATCTCAACATCCTCATTTCAGCTACCTTCATCTTCTGGACATGGGAGTTCTTGACTGGCTAACACTCCGCCCCATACAACATAGCTGGTCTGACCACCGCTCTATAGAACTTAACCTTAAGTGTTTGTGGCACATTCTTATCACACAAAACACCATAAGCGAGCCTCCATTTCGTTCACCCCGCCCCAATACGATGTGTAACATCCTCGTCGATCTCCCCATTCCCTTGAATAACTGACCCAAGGTATTTAAAACTCTCTCTTAGGGATGACTTGAGAATCAAGCCTCACGTCTTCATCCACTACCTGAGTCGCACCACTGAACTTGCACTACAAGTATTCCGTCTTAGTCCTGCTCAACTTGAAACCTTTAGACTCTAGGGTCCGCCTCCAAACCTCTAACCTCTCGTTAACACCGCCTCGCGTCTCCTCAATCAGTACAATGTCATCTGCAAATAACATGCACCACGGCACCTCCCCTTAAATGTGGCGTGCCAGAGTGTCGATCGCCAAGGCAAATAGAAATGGGCTGAGGGTTGACCCCTGGTGCAACCCCATCATAACTGGAAAGTGTTCCGAGTCCCCTCCCACGGTCCTCACTCGAGTGTTAGCTCCATCATACATGTCCTTAATAGCCCTAATATATGCAACAGGAACACCTCTACCCTCCAAACATCTCCACAGAACCTCCCTGTACTTTATCGTAAGCCTTCTCTAAGTCGATGAACACCATATGTAAATCCCTCTTCCTCTCCCTATACTGCTCCATCAACCTCTTAAGAAGGTGGATAGCTTCCGTAGTCGAACGTCCCGGCATAAATCCGAACTGATTCTCAGAAATAGTCACGATCCTCCTCAGCTCCATTACTCTCTCCCAGACTTTCATAGTATGATTTAGTAACTTGATGCCCCGATAGTTGTTCTGAGCGCCAGTTCTCTCGACCCACTTCCCATTTCAGCATCCCCAACTTACTTTACTTCCCTAATGTTCTCACATGTCAATTACAGATATTTTAAAACTGTTTCAAACTAACTCCTATGTGAGACTGGATTTAAATTCTTTTCTTGAAACTCCAAATTGGTCAAGTGAGACCAACTAAATTGGAATAGAGGGAGTATTGAGAAAGAAAGCTCCTTCCTTTAGCTTCTTTTCTTTTCTTTCTATTTTTCCTTTTCTTTTTTTTTTTTATGTACGCCAAGATGGTTATAATAAAAGATATTGACTACAAGCAGGCCTTATGCACCCTAGGAATCTAAACCACTATTTATACAACATGGACTTTCCTCTTTACACAAAAAAACATAAAAAAAACAAATGGAGAAAGAGAGAATTTTGAACTTTTAGTATTAACCCTCAATTTCATCAAAAGTTTTCTTATTCATCTCTCCATATTAACCAAAAGATACATAGACCGATAGACGGACAGTCTCGCATATCTGTTTTTTCTAGCATCCATCTTGCCAACATCTCCGCCACAATTCTAGACTACTATCATACTTCATAGTAAGCACCTTCCTCCAAAGAGAATCCTCCTCGCATGCAGATCACACATCCATCTCGCAAAAAGAGCTCAATTAACCATAGCTAATCTCTGAATGCCTAGACCCCCAACCCGTTCTTAGACACAATTGAACAAGAGATTGTTCAGGATAAATGTTTGGTAACAAAACTGAGGAGCCTGCAGTCAATGAGAGAACTACGGACTACGGAGAAGAGTAATTTGGCTCATAATAGTGGGGATTTGGAAGAGTGCAACTATGGCAGTGACTGACTGGATCTATAACTCTCTTAGTCCCTCAAAACCTCCCTACTTTAGCTTACCTATCACGAATTAATTCTGTACCACAGCTTTGTCACCCCATTTGATTTTTCAAGATGGCAATCTATACTACTAATGCAAGCCAGAATAATGGAGTTCCAACTAAGAATTTCTTTATATTTCTTCTTTAGACTCAATGACTGTTTGTTTCAACTGTCTATTTTCGGGCCAAATCTGTAAAATGTTTGCTGAAACTCCATTATTTTTAGCAGTAAGATGTAGACACGCATGACAAACCTTAATATACCATGAGCTTGAAATTTGAAGGTATTAAATAGTAATGATAGATGAAAAGTATAATTAGATGTTTTTAGTGACCAAAAAGCAGTCAACAACATTACGGAACAGAACTCATACTCTAAGCTTCCCTAAATTTTGTCACCACGCCAAGCTATGGTTGGTGAAAGTATGGACAGAGTGAAAGGGGAAGGGAGAAATATTGCTAAAAACTCGTGAGCAAGTGCCCAGCTGAAAAACAAGAGGTATGCTCTCTATATTAAGCATTGACTCCATGATACTTATTTGTTCGCCTTTAATAGATAAGCTCGTGATCTTATCGTCTGTGTTAGTGATCTATCTTAGTCGATATATAGCGTGTATTTCTTTCACAGCCAATTCACCAAATGTGAAGTTAGAAACAACTCAGTATGGTGAAATGGTAACAGAACTTATCTATCCCAAGAATCCTCAAACGAAGTCAAGGATCTTCATAATTACAACCATGTTATGCTTTTCTAAAGAAAATTGAATTAATGTGACATCCCTAAATCATGAGCTACTTGATCTTCAAGGTAGATGCTTAGTACTTCATTCCATTTTAAGTGAAAAGCTTTGAATAAGCACAACATTAAGATATTAATTTGACTTAATGTATTATATTAGTGATAGTAGACATAATATTTCAGAAGATCAAGAAGAACACAATTCTTCTTTTTGTTTTTGGTGTAAAGCAGACTACAGTGATGATTTAGAATCGACTCTACAAGTCTTTCCAGTAAACATCCTTTCTGGCTCCCAGCACAAGCTTTGTGCTGAAGATTTATCAATATACGGGTATATGTTACCTTCTCAAAAAAAAAAGTATTGAAGTAGCACTTGAAAATTTAGTTTGATAGAGATGCATTACAACAAAGCTTAAAACTTGTATACCTTAATGAGCTTGAATTCTTCAAAAATTGTATAAAATATCAATTATTGTCACATTGTAAACATTTTGAGACGTCCAAAAAAAAAGGCACATTTAGTGCGACGGCATACAAGTTTTATGACTTAAAAGTTATGTACTGAGATGCAAAAATAGTTTACATTTAGTGCTGAGCATTGAATTTAAGACAGCAATAACAATGAAACTCAGCCATCAGCCTAAAAAGAATTGCTTAAAAGTATATAAAATAATCGATAACACATCATCAATATCGATCGCACTAAAGGTTATACGTATCTGTCATCTAATCAATTCTCTCTTTGCTACCTCACTCAGCTCCCTAAGCGTGAACAGCAGTCTAGAATATAACCCCATACCCGAATAAAGGAAGGAGATCAAGGGGTAGGCAAAAAGAAAGAAAAACACAAAAGACAGGACAAAAGGAACGATCGAATCTAGCATGCAAAGAGACCTAAAAATGTTAGAAACTATGGAAATTACATTTCAAAAAAAATGCTATGACTGCTGTCTATGTTATTACTGCATCAGTAGCTAAGCCAACCTATCCAAAGAATCTTATTTCTCATTACGTAACTTTAAGCTATTATCATATCTTTAGCTCCAAAATAGTAAAGACTATCAATCCATATTTCTATTTCAAGACATGGTAGGGATGAAAGAATAGATTTTGATCAGAGGAAAAAATAGAAAAGGACTATTGATAAGTCAGATATAAGCTCTGTCGTTGTCCAAATAATCAAGCAAACAGAGAAAATAATCCAAAACGTTCGTAAGAAAAAGCTAAAAGTTAAATATGTCCAGGTACAGTCTAGAGACCATAAAAAAGTCAAATCCAAATAAAAATCTCCTGATATCAGTATTAGCGTTTCACATTTCCGTAGGAAGAACCAACACTAATCCATTTATCAATCAACTAAACCTCAATCCTAAATTAGTCAGCTATATAAATAATTAATTCTCAAATTAGGAGTCAACTTCCAACGAAAAATTGGAAATTTTTAAAAGGGAATTAGGAGTCAACCTCTTTACCGGAGAGTTCAGAAGAGTAAGGAAGGACGAAGTTGACTGTAAGCTTTGAGGGAATGGATGATGGAGTTGCGGGCCTAGTGGCCATGAACGCAGATGGAGTCTTTGGTGGTTCCACGTTGGGAATTGCTTTCCTCCATGCCTCCAGGAAGTTGGAATCTACAGGGGCTTCCGCCGGCAGACCGATCGAAAATGGGCGGCGCCACTTCATCGTGGTGGCCCGAGATAGGAATCGTGAACCGTGTCGAAGCATCGCCAGATTAGGAAGCGGAGATGAAGATTGGCCGCGATTGCAGAACCCGGTCGGAACCTGGTAGTGGAATTTACCGGTTTTAGTTGGTAGTTTGTATAAAATGGAGAAGTGTAAAGGGCTACGGGTCTGAAATCTGGATGGGCCATTTAGACAGGTTAAGTTCACAAATGGGAGCTGATCTTGAACTTTTGACTTTGGAGCATGTATTTGACCAATAAGCAAACTTTCAAGTTTAACAAGTTTTGTTCCATGGGCAAAACTTTTGACCTTGAAGTGAAGGTTAAAAGTTCAAGACCAGCTTATTCCAAGGTCAGTTGTGAATTTTACCCAAAAATAAAGGGGCTTTTTACATATTTGACCGTCAATCAGATATAATTACACCCAAAAATTATGTATAAGTGCAACTTTAATCACGTTTTTAAGTTCGGTACAAATACTGAACTGAACTTCAGTTTGAGAAGAAGAAGATGCACGCACAAGAAGACGCAAGTTTTGTGCCAACAGTGGCTAGGTGTGCAATACTTTTAAATATAAGCCACAAAAGTAGCCACCTGTTATAAAAGTCCTTCTTGGACTGGCATCATAGTAAGTAGATGTGGGTAAATCTGGGTGTCGAGTCCAAACAAACTTGTTATAGAAGCCTCAAGCCAGCAAAATTTCAACCGAGCTGAACTCAGTGTATCGTGCGTAACTGAAATGAGATGCTTAATACACAAGTGTTCTTCTTGCTCCAACTTATTTGATACTTGTCTTATTAATTATCAACCTGACCAATTTTCAAAACTAGAATAGATTAGGTTAACTCTTCGTTCTAGTTAAATCTTAATCAAATCGAGTTGAATTTAGTTTTGACTTCACTTGGACTTGTAACAGGCTTAATTGCAACTTATTTTGGCTACTCGATTAGATTACCATAGCAATAAGATCAAAAATCTCAATTTTCCAAAAGCCACGCCTAATATTACGTTGAACCAAGACAATGAGCTTGCTGAATCTGTATTCTGTTGTAAGCTACAACCAAGTGTAATTTAAATGAAAAAAAGTAATCTGGAAATTTTAAGTAATATAAACAAGAGACTCTTCTGTGTTCAAATCACAAACCAAATGTGGAACTTAAACTACAAAAGAAAATATGTTTGTAACAGCGAATCTACAATGTGCACGTGACAATACATTCTATTAGGTCTTGTCCCCTTAACCCCTCTCCTCACCGGGGCCAAGTAACTGAAGTATCTCTAGGTGTGCTGAGGATCCAGAAAGGTAATTTTTTTATATAAAAAAAATTATTGTTAATATAGAAAAAGCTAAAGAAACTAGTGCCCCGATCCATGGTCAGAAGCAACACATTACATGGCAGGTTTGTCATCGAAGTTTGGCATCATTCTGTTTGCTCCCCTTGAATGCTGAAAGAGAGAAGAATGATCTTGTTGCTGAAACATAAAGCACCACAAAATTAAGGACAAAGAACATACGCATCATTATCATGTAATGTTACAAGTTATGGCAAGAAAGTAAGTCAAAGTGGAAAAGAAAAAAGTTGTAACCTTTTGTTGTAGTCACTGAAACTGAGATATGGCTTTCTTGCAATTTCTGAGCAGAAAATCTGCCTATACCATTTGGTGCTGCAAACAAGAATGTTCCTTTAGGTTTATCAAATTAGGATAATGCACAAAAATCCATAACAAATGAACCATAGTCCATCTGAAAGCATTTTAATACTTGCATATGTGCAATGATTAAAATTAACAAACAACTTAAACAGTCAATTAGAAAAGACAGAGGGGCTTGAAAAACCAGTTGATGTGAAGCACAAGAACAATATACCAGATAGCTCGTAGACTTCAGATGATGACGACTTCTGTCGCCCAACATTTTTTGCATGAAGTGTAGCCTTCTTAAGTAGGTTGTCAGAACTTCTCTTAGTGAGAATTTTAGAATCCTCTAAATCATCCTCTCCTTCAGAAAATATAGAGAGGCTTGAAAAACCAGTTGAGTTTGCATCGTTCTTACTCTTCCGGGTAAACTTCAGAAGCCGCTTTAAACCTTTAGGCGCATCCTTCTGATAGACCATGGTTGGAGGATTCTCAGCATTACCCCAGTCAATAACGTCAGTTTCACGGTTGTCTTCGAGCAGCATTTGAGAAAGAGAATGACGAACTCGTGGACTTGAGACTCTTACAGGTGCAACATCATCCAGAGATTCATTATTACAGAAATCACCATTACTTGGAATGGACTGATCCTCATGTTCCTCTATTTCCACCCAGGCACTAGGTGAGATGTTTGGTTCTCCTTCAACCTTTGTTTTTGTTGTAGAATCTTCGATCTGTCCAAAATCATCTGTGTCATTTGGAGTAACCTTATCAAACCTTTCTGTGTTTTCACATATCTGGGGGTTCTTTGACTGAGTTTCAGAGTCTTTATCTTCATGGACTTCTAAATCTTCAAGACCCCTATCCTGCAGTTGATTAACAGGATCAAATGAAACAGAAGCCATCTCTTCCTCTTCCATTTGAACTAAATCTACAGTGTCTGCCACACACTCTTCAGGCTGAGATGAAACTTTAACCTTTCTCACTGGACTAAGACCAGATCCAATACCTGAGCCCTTACGAAGAAAAGGCTTTGGCTCCTTTGATTCCAGAGGCACCACGCTACTTCTCTTTGTTACCTTGCTGAGCTTAGGTTTCACTGAGAAAGCAGAATCTTCAGAAGCAGGCTGAACTTTGGATCTTCTAGGTTTGCTAGTTTTTGTCACAGTTTCTAGCTTCTTTTCACTTACACCTTTAACGCTCTTTTTGGTATCATGCTGTGTTGCTCTCCCGGTCTTTCGTTGTAATATCTCAACCTTTGTAGCGGTTGGCACCGGCTGTGATATTCTGCGGGTAGGTGTAGGACCTGCAGGAATAGCAGGTGATATCCCTGCAGCTCTTGGTGAAGGTGCAGATGACCATGACTTGCGGGTTGCTGGCAACGTTGATGGTTTCAATGGAACTTTCTTTACAACTGCAGGTTTAAGAGTTCCACTTCTGGGATTGGCAGATTCAAATAAGTTCTTCACTGCTTTCTGTGTTCTCTTTATACTTGATTTTTTATTATCACTACTTGCATTTCTTGAGACCATCTCCGCTTTTCTCTCATCAAGCTTTTGCTGCAGTGCTTTAATTTGCTTTTCCTTCTCTCCTTGCTTCCTGGTAGTTTCACCACGAAGTTTCTCATCCCTCTTTTCTTTGTAATGATCATAGAAACCACCTCTACACTCGTTGGAAAGACGTTGGAGTTTGCTATCACTAGGTGCCAGGTTCTGATATTTGGTAGGCTTGGTTTCCATCATTTTCATCAGCAATTGGTTTAGTTCTGCTTCCTTTTTTCGAGTCCATTCAACTGAGGCATTTAATTTCTCACTTGTTTCTTCATACTGGTTAGGGAGAGACTCCTTTCTCTTTTCCTCGGGACTAGATGCTCTTTCTTGAGGTAAGTTTGGTTTGCAATCATTGTCAGCAGCCTCAGCATCATAGCTTTCTGGAGTTGGATGAGACTCTGGATTCATTTCTGAAGCACTCTCGATTTCATGATCTTCCAATTTATTGGAAGCTAAGGAAGCTGCTGGATCACGAGAAGCAACATTTACAGGGTTAGCACGTTCACACACCCCTGAACTCCATCTTCTCAATACCGCTTTATTAGCAACTGAGACATTCAATAATGGCTTTGTCTTCTGAAAATCTACTGTTTGACCTCTCTGTTTTCTTTCAAAAAGATTAATTGCATCTTGCACGCTTATTCTTTGTACATTGTTCTCAGATTTTTTTGAGGTTTTCTCACATTCTTCCCCATCATCATTATCGCTTGCAGATTCATCTTTATGAGAGAATGACCTTTCCCTGGCAGGAAAGAAATTCAGACTCTTTATTGTTAAAGCAGTGGATCTTCGTGATCCAGAGCGCCCAATTTGGACTCTTCGCATTGGAGATGCAGACCTCCTTGGTGATGCAGATCTCATAAGAGTCCGACTCCTTGCCACCGCTGGTTGTTCCTCCTCACTTGTCGAAGATGATTCCTCACTTGCTGATGAGATTTGCCTCTCAAGCTGAGCAGCTTTTGCAGGCGAGGCTCTATACTTCACAGCTGTATCTGACTTTGATGCTCTCGATGTCTTGCAATTCCTCCCTTCTGGACCAATTTTCTCAGTCCTGACATCGTTGTTAGACAGAGATGGTTCTTTAGCAGGAAAAGCGCCAGTTACGTTTTCCTGCTGCAATGCAACAATCTTCTGCAGACAGTACCTAAAATAGACAGCACATCATCGGTCATTACCAGTTGCACATATTTCGGTTCTAGAATATTCAATTTCAGCTCATTGATAGGTGGAAGGAGCCTATTTACAAATTAAACTACATATAAAAAGAAATACATTCATTGCTTCAATTTTTCAGTTTCCAAAGTCCTATTGCCCCAAGAAAGTGAACGCTTCCCCCTCTCCACATTTTTTCAGAAGAGTTTGGATGAAGAATTTTGCAATCTCTCCTTAACGAACATTTGTGCAGAAACAATCTCCAATTTAAACTGGTCAAACTAAGAAGCACTAAAGGTCTTCAAGATGGAATTTCCTTGTATGAGCAAGGGTAGCTAAGTCACCTTAATTCTACAAAGGGAACAGTCATACAACAACAACAACAACAAAAAACCCAGTGTAATCCCATGAGTGGGGTCTGGGGAGGGTAGTGTGTACGCAGGCCGTACCCCTACCTTGTGAAGGTAGAGAGGTTGCTTCCGATAGACCCTTGGCTTAAGAAACACTAAACAGGAAGCAACCAACAATAACAACACAAGAAAAAATAACAAAGACACTATGTAATAACAAAGATCTAAAAATAAGAAATACAAGAATACTACTAACAATTTTGGTAAGAAAAAGGGAACAGTCATAATATTGTCAAAATCCGAAATCAAATCTCTCCTCTCAACCAAATGAGTCTATGTCACTAGAACAGGTTGGAAGACCTCCGATCAACACATTGACAATTCAAAAATACCCCTTCACAATTGGAGTACTTCACTTCCAAATTTCCTCTTACTATTAAGTTCTGGTAGTTGACCATTGAATCGAAGGGTAACAGTTTCTTCCCTTATAATATGATCACTCAAAGTAGAATAGCAAACTAAAAAGTTTATAGAAATGAAAAGAAATGGTGATAGAACATAGAAATTACTACACAATTTTGTTATAGGTAAAAACAAAACCTTTCTGGCTTCAGGCGCCTATACTGTCCATTAGCTTACCTTAAGTCAACAGCTCCAAAATAGTAAGAGAACTTTTCTATGTTAGTGATATCCTCAAAAGAGCATTTGGTGCCAACAGCTTTGTCAAAAACAGCAGCCAATTCCCCTGTTAGTGCAGCGAGCCTCAAGTCCATTGCGCGCAACAATTCATTCCTGTTTACCGTGAGGATTTTAGGAGATGCTAGAATAATTACAGAATTTAAAATTTCAAGAGTCTCAAGGACATACTTGGAGGCATCTGATGAAGAAGGGTGATCATCAGCCTGGGTAGAAATCAGTAATCATGTTAGCTTCACATCGTATAATCATATATAAGCAATAATCTCTGAGAAATAAAAAGAAAAAGTAAAAAAGGATGACTCAGGAACAGGGAGAGATCAAATTACATCAACTGTTGATGCCGCACTATTTGAGTAGCTGCTGCCTGCTGAAAATAAGAGAAAGAAGGATGTAACGTGCTCTGCGGTTCTTTTTTCTTTTGAGGGACGTTCTATGAAGGGTAGGTTGCATAGCCAACATAGTCCAACTAGTCTAGACATAATTCAAAGCAGAAAAGGACAGCAACAACAACAACTAAACCTCAGTCCCAAACAAGTTGAGGTGGGCTATATGATTCCTTACCATGTCACTTCATATAAACTCATCCCAGGCGAATAATATACAAAACAAAATAATAATAATAATAATAATAATAATAATAATAATAATAATAATAATAATAATAATAAATAAATAAATAAATAAATAAATAAATAAAAGTAAAAATTGCTATAAGTATAGTAAAACCAACCTGTTTCCCTACTCCCAACATGATCTTCGTGACCCTAAAAGAGTAAAGGAGCTTAGTATTCTGCTTGTCACATGTTTCTATGAAATAACTGAAGGGGCAAAAGGATGTTAAAAAGAATAAAGCACCTTTGAATATAAAGAAACATGAAACTTCCGAGCATCTTCAAGCTGTGATATTTCATTTACCATCGCCTTGGCCACATCAATTATATCTAATGAATTGATAATACGAAGAAATCTTGGGAAAAAAAGAAGAGGGAATTGCAGTGTGAGAATATGAACCCTTAGAACTAATAAAGAAATAGTTTGAAGCAAATGATGCTGTCTGACTAAAACCTGATTAACGTGGAATTCGTAAACCATTTAGCATCGCTAAGATTTCCCAGAGGTTTAAATTTGAAACTGGAATCTGATCCTTTGTAGTGCAAAGATTTGATTTTGGGAGAATGCAGCACTAATTGCTCCAGAAGCCCAGAGGATGCTGCCTCTACCTTTTTGCCATAGCACATATGTGCCTCATACCTGCGTCAACATTCTCAAAAAATTGTTGAACAAGCTCATTTGTGATCCAAAGTAGCGTCAATGCCGAGTTCACTAATTATTTTGTTAGTTGAACAAGCTCATTTGTGATCCTAAGTAACTCTATATACGACACAACAGGTCATTTTAGTTAGTTGCACTTGGCCAATGAATTGTCAGTCTTAAGATCTTATCCACACTTTATTTTGACCAAAGAATACATTGAGTGAAAGATTGATCAAACCACTTAAAGATGTAATTGCAAGAACAACAAGATGAAAGGAAGGAAACAAAGGTCAATGAAGGACCCTATGACATTTTGGTGAGATAAAGAACTACTATATTGTAACATGATTGAAAATAGTTTAATAGAAAACAGAAGTCTAACCTGCCCCGGCTTGGAAAAATCTGAAATTCAACATACTCAAGCAAAACATCAGCATCTACACCTCCCTCCATTTTGATCTCTCAAAAGTAGCACTCAACCTGGTGAAACAAAACTAAATTACATTATCCCTATATAAGAATTCTCTATAATCTGACGGAAAACTCATCGTTTGCATTAAATAGAAACTCATCGAATCATCACATCACCTGATCAAGATTTTCAGAAGAGAACATAATATTGTTTAAGGGAACTAAAATTTATGCAAGATTGCCTAAACTATTTCTTAAACAACCAAACAAGCAGAGCAAAATTAAATTCCACCATACGTACCAACAACTTGATAAAACATAGTAAACCGGAATTGAGCTAACACAATGAAGACCCCACCAACCCACATTCAAAATCAGATCTACCAATTAAAATAAAAATCCAATCTTGGCAATTGTACAGCAAAAGGACCATCTTATAAGAAGTCAAATGTCAAACATTGTTCTATATGCATGAACTCATATAATATTCTTGTGTGTGTGTGTGTGTGTAAAATGTAAATGCAGGTGAATTGAAAGAAAGTAACTTACAGAAAATGAGCAGAGGACAGAAGAAAGATTTTATAAATTTGATGAACATCTCAATTCTCAGGTGTAAAAGTTACAGTCTTTGTTTATCTTTTCTTTGACTTTAAACTTATGGGACAGATATACAGTGGAGTAAATGTGGGAGCTAAAAGCACAAAAAGGACACAACTTTGAGTGTGAGGGAGAAGATAAAAAGGGTAAAGCTGAGGAACAATACAGTGTGTGTTGATTTGAAAATATTAACATTTGCACCAAATCAAAACGCATATCATTGTTTTTAAAATACCAAACGTTTTCTGGGGATTGAAAGTGCAAAAAGGATAGTGATTTATTAGTACAATGAAAGACAACGAAAGCAGTGGGGACAATCAGTGAATGTATGATGATGTGTTTATTATTGCACCGAACTATAGGCTCGTGATGTCACGTTTCTCTACTACTACTCCTCCTATTTCTTTATGATTTTTTTCAAGCTTAGTTTGATTATTAAATTACTGAGTGGTCCTCTCGTCTTCATATTGTTTTTGTGATTGTGTTGTTATTACCTTTTCCTTCCCTTCTGCTTGTGGTTTAGTAATTTTTGTATTAGTTGCAAGTGTAATCCTTAATGTGCTGTGTTAAAAAAGAAAGAAACAAAGCAATCCCATTACATTACTTCTTCCCGTAAAATTTTACTTATCTACCCTATTTTTAAAATTTATTTACCCTTAATATTAAAGTTTTAACTTATTTAGAAGTTGATACACAATTTATCAGTCATATACAAAATAATGTATTAAAATCTAATTTTCCCTATTTTTCTCTCCCTCTTCTTCCTCACTCAAATTCCCTATCCTGCCGGGAGAATTATTGAACTTCAAAGGTCCCTTGGACTTGACAAAGGTAGTATCTTTGTCGATAAAGTTCATAGGATTCTTGAAGTCAATTTCTGGTCCTTCGGTAGAGCAAAGCATGTAATCAATTACACTACTGAAAATCAAATTGACATACTTATTACTAATTAAATGTGTCGATATTAATCCATTAAAAACTCATTGACAAATATTAAAATATTTCAAAAGTTTGAATTCGAAAATCGAATTTTGTGAATTGTTATTTGTTTGTATTGGGAATGTACTTCAAATTTTTAAATTTACTCTCTCTCATAAAGTTGAAAAGATACTTCAAATTTTTTAAAGAACATAAAATTCCATCAAAAACAAAGTTACTGTTGTCTATCAAAGATTTAGTTTGGGACCTCGAATTTTCTTGATATAAAAATATACATGGGAACGTCGGACATATATACTTTATATTTCTTGACTTGGAAGATTAACGTAACAGGCTCTCAAAACCACCACTTTACTCTTGTGTGCCTTTTGATTTTTATCCAAATCTTGAAGCAACAGCCATTCTTACTCATTTTCTATTTTTTGGATGTTTTCCTCCGTGTGAATTATGGCGACAATTACAGGCCAGCGACAGCATAATAATATCTTCTTCCCATCTTGTCTCTAGCAGTGTTTTAAAAGGTATTTCTGGGACTCGCCCGGGGCTCGCCCCTGGACGGGGCACTTGCAAAACGTCATGGGGCTCATGTATGGGGCTTAGTTTTGTGAGGCTTACGTCCCAAGCGCTCGACCGTGTGCCCTAAACACGCCTAACGCCCAATGCTCGGGGCTCGCCTAATAGTTCTAATGCAAATCACTTGTCGAATTTCCTAATTAATATCGTTGGCCTTCAAAATTCTTTAACAAATTAATGATAAAAGTTATATTCATCGATAGAAATATGAAGATTGAGCATAACTCTAATAATGAGACATAGTATTGCGAATTTATATCTTCACTTGTTATTGTTCGTGTCTTAATTCATTTGTCCCTCTTTGTTATACATTTTTATTAATTTGATATCTTAAACTAATTTGTATTTATTCATGAAGGAGTAATATTTTAATTATCGTACTAATAAGATTTATTAATTATTTATTTTTAGGAAGGTAAAATGTAGAGTTTGATAAAAAAATTTAAAGAAATGTAAGTTTTTAATTATTTGAAAGTTAAGACATTATACGTGATTTATGCATTACTTATACTTAAGAATCATGCTAGATTTTTTTTCTATGGGTTCCTTTAATTTTCTTTTAATTTTTAACTTTTAATTTATATTTTATATTTTTTTGTGTTATTATGTTATTTTATTAATTTATAAATTAAAACTTTTAAAGATCCATGGGGCTTACGCCCTCCCCCCTCCGCCTCCAGGCTTACGTCTCGCCCCATATCAAGTAAAACGCCCCGCCTTACGCCCCCGCCTTTTAAAACATTGATTGTAAGTAGCGTATAATAGATTGTTTTGACTAGTTTTTTGTAGGGATGGAACACGCACACACACACACACACACACACACACACACACACACATATATATATATATATATATATATATATATATATATATATATATATATATTTCACATATTTATAATTTTCTTCAATTTTTATGCAATTTTATCTGTTTATGCAATTTTATCTGTTTATAAATATTTAATGTCATTATATTATTTTATAAAAATATTAAAAACTAAATACCTATGGGGCTTACGCCTCGCTGAGGCATATGTAAAACGTCTCGCCTTACGCACACGCCTTTTAAAATATTGGTCTCTAGTACTCATCCACTCTTCCCATTTAATTTATTCTTTTTTATAAACTAGTTAATTTGTCCCCGCTTCGCACGGTTATAAGAAACAATAGTATAGTAGATGAAGTATATAATTGTTTTTGTCTAAATTTAGTTGAGATAAAAGAGATACAAATTTTATTTATATGCATACATAATTTAATCCTATGAATTGATTATACTATAAATATAAATTAGCTTTAATTACAAACCAAGCTTGCAATTTCCTTAATTCAAGCACTATACATGTTACAACTTACAAGAGAGGGGTATCCAAATTGTTCCTTGATCAGTAGCATAAATAATATACATCCACTCCACCGCATCACTTCAGCAAATGCTTTATAAATACTTTAAGAAAAAGGATGAAATATGAATGATGATTTACAAAATCAAATGCATAAAATAAAATTGAACATATAAGGAGAAAGTATTTAAGAGGCTCAAAAATATTATATTACATTAACAAAAGATGACGGGGCATTAAAACATTGTATAATCTCAAACATATCTATTTTATTTTTTTATTTTTTCAGAATCACTGCTCAAATAACAGCTTCCTCGAATCATATTCTTTTGAATACTATACTCAAACATTAAAGTGTTTATTATCAATAAAATAATTATATACCATGAAGTCTTTACCAATGCAGTAACTTAGATCATTAGATATATTTACACAATTTTTATGAAAAGTAATTTTTAATGTCTAGCCTAATTGCTCCCTAGGGAAACATAGGACGAACTTCAAGTATTAACGTATCCCCAAAAGACTGCTTTGCTGCTCCTTCAAACATGCCAAACTGACTATTACGTTACCTTTTTGTTTCGTTTATTCTTTATTTCCTTTTACTTCTTTTTTCTACACATTTCTTCTTCTTATTTTCTTATTTCTCCTGGGCTCATAACTGCATATCCAACCAGTCTCAAGTCACAATACAAAATGCCTCTTTTTTCTTCCTAATTTGGTGAAATATATCTCTTTTCTCCAAATAAGTGAGAAGTGAGACGAAAGTTATATTGACCAAAATGATGTTTGATATTGCCCGTAAGCATTAGAATATTGTACTCGAGTGTATGTTTTAAACATCCAGAATCTATCAAAGAGCTCATGAATGCATATGTTTGTGAACTTGTAAAATGAAAATAAATAAATAAATAAATTATACACTTATAAAAAATAAATAAAAAAAGGTAAACAGAAAAAGCTCGGACTCAAGTTTAAAATTATTCTCTTCACATAATTATTAGACATCTTTAAATATATTGAGTTTTAATAATAACTTCCCTTTTTATAAATATTTACTTGACTTTTAATTATTTGTTCTTTATTTTGTATCAATACAGAAATTAAAGAAGAGGGGAAAAAAAAAAGCGATCATAAGTGATTTGCAATTCGAATCTTCTGCAATTGTTTTTCCTTCTCATTTATGTCTTCCTTTCCTTATTCTTTTCCTTTAACCTTTGACCTTTCTCTTTCTTTCCCTTTTAATTTCTCGCACCCCTTAAAATTTGCAGCCCTTTTCACGGGATACTGAATCCCACTAAAATAACCAAGCAAAATCATTTTTAACCCCAGATTTTTTTTCAAAATTTTCTAGAGTTTTGATTCTTTCCCCAAATTAATTTTTCGACTGTATCAACATCTTATCACCCTCACCTATAAATTCAGCGCAGAGGGGATTCATAGAGGATACCATTGAAGCCGCTAAATCATGGTACCTCCGCAGCATAGACACGTAAAATACCGGATGAACTCCGATAGGCTAGGAGGCAAAGCAAGCCTGTATGAAACCTCTCCAATTCGCTCAAACACCTCAAATAGACCGATGAACCTTGGACTTAGAAACCTCATAATACCTTTTATCGGCGAGACTTTCAAGAGAACCTTCTCACCCACCACCACCACCACCACCACCAACAACAACAACCCAGTATAATCCCATTAGTGGGGTCTGGGAGGGTAGTGTGTACGCAAACCTTACATCTACCCTCGGGTAGAGAGGCTGTTTCTGATAGACCCTCGGCTCCCTCCCTCCAAGAACTCTCCACCTTGCTCTTGGGGTGACTCTAACTCACAACCTCCATAAATGATAAATCACGTGCCTTCTGATCCGCGTAAATCTTCTGTCTGGACTGAGCTGTGCGAAGTCGCTCTTGAATCAACTTTACCTTATCTAAGGCATCCTTTACCAAATCAGTACCATATAACCTAACATCGCTGGGCTCAAACCAATCAATGGGGGGACGATACCGCCGACCATACAAGGCCTCAAATGAGACATCTCATTGCTGGACTGATAGCTGTTGTTATAAGAAAACTCAGCCAATGGTAAGAATCAATCTCACTGCCCTTCGAAGTCAACCACACATACTCTGAGCATATCCTCTAGAATCTGAACTGTCCACTTCGACTGCCCGTCAGTCTGTAGATGTAAGGGCATGCTGAGCTCTACCCGGGTATCCAACTCACTCTGTACAGCCTCCAAAAATGTGAAGTGAACTGAGTGCCTTTATCTGAAATGATGGAAATAGGCACGCCATGCAACCAGACGATTTTCTTAATATAAATATAAGCCAACCTCTCTGAATTGTAAGTAGTCACCACTGGAATAAAGTGTGCATACTTGGTCAGTCTGTCGACAATGACCCAAACGACATCGAATTTCCTCAACGTTCGCGGAAATCCAACTACGAAATTCATAGTAAAGCGCTCTCATTTCCACTTCTAGTATAACCATCTGCTAAAGTAGGCCACCTGACCTCTGGTGCTCGTATTTAACCTGCCATTCAGATATCTAGCCACATACTCAACTATGTCATTCTTCATCCGCTGCCACCAGTAATGCTGTCTCAGGTCACGATATATCTTCATGGCACCTAGATGAATAGAATATCATGAATTGTGTTCCCCCTGGCCCTCCTCTAGAATCGCCTCCCTCAGGCCATCAATACTAGGAACAAATAAGTGACCCTGGAGCCACAGAACACCATCATCACCGATATTAACCTCCTTTGCATCACCCCGTAGCGCCGTCTCTCTAAGGACTAGCAAGTGCGGATTATCATACTAACGAGCCTTGATCCGCTCGAATAAGGAAGACTGAGCCACAACACATGCAAGAACTCGACTGGGCTCCAAAATATCCAACCTCACAAGTCGGTTAGCTAAGGACTAGATGTCCAAAGCCAATGGTCACTGCTCCGCTGAAATGAATATCAAACTACCCATACTCTCGGCCTTTCTGCTCAAGGTATCCGCGACCACATTCGCCTTGCCCGGATGATAGAGGATGATAATATCATAATCCTTCAGTAACTCAAGCCACATACGCTGCCACAGATTAAGATCCCTCTACTTAAACAAATGCTGCAAACTGCAGTGATCAGTGTAGACCTCGCACGATATCCCATAAAGATATTGGCTCTATATCTTGATACATCCCCGAACCGGAGGGCAAAACCAACATCGATGTTATAGTAAATGCGGTCTTGAGCTTCTGAAAGTTCGCCTCGCAATCATCGAACCATCTAAACCGAGCACCCTTCTAGGTCAATCTAGTCAAAGGAGCTGCAATAGACGAGAAACCATCCACAAACCGGCGATAATAACCTGCAAGTCCCAAGAAACTCCTGATCTCGGTCGTTATGGTAGGATAAGGCCAACTATGAACTGCCTCGATCTTCCTGGGATCCATCTTAATATATACTCACCTGATACGACATGCCCCAAAAAAGCCACAGAATCTAACTAGAACTCGCACTTAGAGAACTTAATATATAGCTTTTGTTCCCGCAAGGTCTGAAGTATTATCCTCAAATGCTGCTCGTGCTCTTCCATACTACGCGAGTAGATCAATATGTCATCAATGAAGACAATGACAAATGAGTCAAGATATGGCCTGAACACCCGATTCATCAATTCCATAAACGTCGTCGGGGTATTAGTCAAGCCAAAGGACATCATTAGAAACTTATAGTGTCCATATCTAGTCCGTAAAGCCGTACCCGAAGCACGAATCTTCATCTAATGATACCCAGATCTCAAGTCGATCTTCAAAAATACTCTAGCACCCTATAGCTGATCAAAAGAATCATCAATGCACGGCAACAAGTACTTATTCTTGATGGTGACTTTGTTCAGCTGGCGGTAATTAATGCATATTCGCATAATCCCATCCTTCTTCTTCACAAATAATACAGGTGCACCCTAAGGCAACACACTCGGCCTGATGAACCCCTTCTCAAGCAACTCTTATAGTTGTTCCTTCAAATCCCTCAGCTCCTTTGGAGCCATGCGGTAATGCGAAGTAGATATAGGTTGGGTTCCTAGAACCAAATCAATGCCGAAATTAATATCCCGATCCGGTGGCATACATGGTAGATCAACAGGAAATACGCCGGAAAACTCTCGTACCACCGGCACTGAATCTATCGTGAGAGTCTTTACAATGGTATCCCGAACAAAGGCCAGATAGGCCAGACAATCCTTCTCGACCATATATCGATCCTTCGAGAAGGAAATAACCCGACTAAAAGTACCAATATATGAACCCCTACACTCCAATCTAGGCAACTCAGGCATCGCCAGGGTAACAGTCTTGGCATGGAAATCGAGAATGGCATGGTACAGAGACAACCAGTCCATGCTCAGGAGAATCTCAAAATCAATCATATCGAGCAATAGCAGATCTGCCCTGGTCTCATAACTACTCAAAGTCACTACACAGGACCGGTAAACTCGATCAACAATAACAGAATTACCCCGCTGGCGTGGACACATATACAGGAACACCCAAGGACTCACGAGATACATACAGATAAAGAGCAAGTAGAGAAGAGACATAGGAATAAGTAGACCCTGGATCAAATAGTATCGAAGCATCTCTACGGCAGACAGAAATAGTACATGTGATCACTGCATCGGAGGCGACTGCCTCTGGCTGGCTGGGAAAGCATAGAATCTAGCTGGAGTGCCACCTAACTGGCCTTCACCTCTAGGGTGACCCCTACCCACCTGCCCTCTACCTCTGGTCGGCCGGTCGGGCGGTACGGTAGCTGGTGCAGTAATCATGGGCCGATGGTCCTGCTGTACTGCCTTGCTCCGAAGCTTGGGACAAAACCTCTTCACGTGGCCCAACTCCTCGCACTCAAAACAACCTCTCTGAGTGGTGAACTGCTGGCTCAGAGTCTGACCCTGATAGCCTGAATACCCACTGGAGGTACCCTAAATAGCCGGAGGACGGTAAGCACTCTCTGGAATAACGCTGAAGTAGGGTCGTGCCAGAGCACTCCAAGCAGGTGGTGGTGCTGAATGCATGGGCCTGCTAGGCTAGCCCCTCATGAACCGACCCCTACCCCTAGACGGGTCTCCACTGAATCCACCAAAATGCTGAGGCCGCTTATCCCTCGGCGCAACCTCTTTGATGTGGTTGCGAATACGCTCGATCCTCCAAGCTATATCCTCAACATATAGGAATGGAGTCCCTATCTCCACCTCGTGGGCCATAAAACCCTGAATCTCAGGGTGCAAACCTAAAATAAACCTTCACACCCTCTATGCATCCGTGGGGAGTATAATAGCTGCATGACGAGACAAGTCAGTGAATATTGCCTCATAATCGGTCACAGACATATGACCCTGTCGGAGCCGCTCAAACTGACCTCGAAGCTCCTCTCTCTCTGAAGGCGAAATATACTTCTCCAAGAAAAGATGTGTGAACTGATCCCAAGTCAAGGGAGGTAAGCTTGCTGGCTTGCTGAGGAGGTAAGCCTACCACATCTTCGGGCCTTGTCCTCTAGATGAAAAGTGGTGAAGTCCACCCTGTTGGACTCCAACACTCCCATATTACACAGCCTCTCCTTACACGGTCAATGAAATCATGTGGGTCCTCTATCTGCTCATCTCCAAAGACAGGAGGATAAAGTCTAGTCCACCTGTCCAACCGCTTCTGCTCCTCAATGGTCGTGGTCGGTCCGGTCTCTGGTCTAACTGCTGCAACCGGCTAAGCCTTGCCCGCAAGAAGTGCACCTGGAGTCTGATAAACGACAGCGACATGCCCTGGAGCATGAGCGGTAGGGGTCTGTGCTCCCTCTCCCGTCTGAGATGTGGCTGGATCTGCTAGAAATAGCCCAGCATAGGTTATAGAATCCATGAACCGCATCATACGGCCCATGACCTCCTGAAAGCCCGGTGCGGTCATGAAACCCGCTGGGGCTGGCTCAGTTGCAGGTACCTCATCCTGCTTCTCAATAACAGGATCCTCCATGGGATCTACTGACTGGAGCAACTCTAGGACGTCCTCGTCCTCTAACAGGAGTTGTGGCCCTCCCTCGGCCTCTGCCTCTAACAACTAGGGGAGCAACCCACTACCGCTGGAAACAGCCGTAGCACGCCGTCTCACCATCTGTGAGAGAATAAGAGAAAGATACTTAGCACAACATCAGCTACACGACAAGAGATTAAGAAAGAGAAGTTTCCTAATACCCTATAGCCTCTCGAAGATAAGTACGGACGTCTCCGCATCGATCCGTAAGACTCTACTAGGCCTGCTCATGACTCGTGAGACCTATGTGAACCTAGTGCTCTGATACCAAACTGTCACGACCCAAATTTCATAATAGATCGCAATGGCGCCCAACGATGTGGTTAGGCAATCCAACGATGAACCTCAAATTTAATTATCCAATTTAGCCTTTAAACTTAGAAATATTTATTTAATAAACAGGAATTAAACATAAAACTCATGGAAACATACGCACTACTTTATCAAAACAACGGGTATGAATAGTACATAAAATAATGTGATAGTAACGATAAGTATAACTGTGAAATTCCACGAGGAACCCCAAAACCCAGTGTGACAAATGCATGAGCAATCTGGGGAATATAAAAAACTACTACAGCTACTGTCTGAAATGAAATAGACAGAAACAGTAAATAAGATAGAGGGTGACTCCGGGTGCTGCAGATCGAAGTATGGAAGGCACCTCACCACTAAGTCTCCGCGATGCGTCTACGCGCCCGTGTGACCACTCGAAGTATCTGTCTCAATACCTGCACAATCAGTGCAGAATTATAGTATGAGTACGTAAATCAATGCGTACCCAATAAATATCTAGTCTAACCTCGAAAAAGTAGTGACGAGGGGTCGACTTCACACTTACTAGTGGTCAAAATAATCAAATATATAAAGTAGACAGGTATGAAACATAACAAGTAACAACGAAACAAATAAGCTTTAATAATAAATTTTCAACATGGATCATTACAAAATCATAAGATGTCATAACCGGCCCCGAAGGCACAAAATTCAACTGATATCAATACCAAATCAAATCCAAAGTGTCACGCACGAGTCTCTCGATGCGAACGGTCCGATCCCATAAGAATAGTGTTACACAATACCGCCGAGGCGAACGACTCGATCCCATAAGTATGGTGTTATATAATCCTGCCGAGGCGAACGACCCGATCCCACAATAATAACTTACAACACTGCCAAGGCGAATAGCCTGATCCCATAAAAGTAGAGAAACACTCTCACTCGCGAAAATACATGCGAGTCGAGAAGACAAGGAACTACCGATCATTAATATTTCACAATTTCCAAGGTATGAGGCTCGATCATTACTTTTATTCAAGTCTCAATCTCAGTCATAAATTAAATAAATCAAACAAACAAGATTAATCCAAATAGCACATTTAAAGCATGATTTGAATCTAAGTCTACCCGGACATAAGCATGAATCTAGCTACGTACAGACTCTCGTCACCTCGTGTGTACGTAGCTCCCAAAACAAGTAGCACACAATAATTAATACTCTTAAGGAGATAATTCCCTCTTAAAAGATTAGGCAAGAGACTCACCTAGCTCCCAAGCTCACTATTCGGCTCTTAAACCTCACTAGAAGTCCCCAAACGATGCCGAGCAATCCGAAGCTAGTAAAAAGTCGTACAAACTAATCAATATATGCTCAAAAGTTCATAATTCATCTATTAGAGTAATTTTCAACCCAATTTGGAAAGTTCATAAAAGTTACCCCCAGGCTCACGTGCCCGGAGTCTAGAAATTTTTGAAGATAAACATTATCCATGACGTTACGAACTCAAATATATGATTTATTCCCAATTCCATGATCAATTTCATGGTCAAATTCTATTTTTACCAAACCTTATGTTTCCAACAAAATCCCACTAATTTTCATGTTAAAATCTACCCATAATCCATGTATTGAACTCATAGTTGGTAGAAATTGCTTAACTTGTGATGTTGATGAAAATCCCCCACAAGAATGCTCTCAATTTCGTCCAAGACCAAGTGAAAATGAGAGAAAAGAGAGTTAAGTCCCGTATTAAAAATCAAGTATGTCCAGGTCTCCCTTCTTCGCGATCACGGAAGGTCCTTCGCGATCGCGAAGACCAACTGCCCAACTGACTAAATTTACCCTTCGCCTTCACGATCTCCCGGTCACGTTCGCGATAAACCATCTCCCAGCCTTCCGCATTCGCTATCACCTAGTCGCGTTTGCGAAGGCCAAATGCCTTTTAGCCCACTCCGTTTCCCCCTTCTTCGCGTTCGCGAAGCTGTCTACGCGTTCACGAAGAAGGACTAGATCCTCCCTCGCGTTCACGAAGAGTAAAACCCAGTCCTCTCTCCAGGCTTCTTCGCGATCACAGGACAACCTTCGCGAAGCACACCAGCACACCAACAAATTTCAGCCAATTTAACTTTGCTCCGGGTGGTCCGAAACATACCGAGCCACCCAGGATCCCGTCCAAATGTACCAATAAGTCCATAACATACTACGGACCTACTCGAAGCCTCGGAACATATAAAATAATACCGGAACCAAGAATCGCACCTCAAAACCAAATTAATCAACTTCTAAGCTTCAAACTCATTTCAACTAACTTCGAATGCGACGAAACATACTTAGACAACTCGGAACGACGCCAAATTCTATATACAAGTCACGAATCACAATACAAACCTATTCCAAGGCTCGGAATCCCGAACGGACACTAATAACACCAAAATCCACTTCAACTCAAACTTAAGAAATTCTAAAACCTTCAAAATGTCAACTTTCAACATTAAGCGCCGAAACGCTCCCGGTCCACCCGAAACTCAATCCGAACATACGCCCAAGTCCAAAATCATCATACAAACCTACTGGAACACCTTCAAATCCCGATTCCGAAGTCGTTTACCTAAAAATGTTGACTCAAGTCAAACTTAGCCACCTTAAGCCACTATTATGGAACTAAGTGTTCCGAATTCAACCAGAGCCCTTCCAAAAACAAACCAACCATTCTCGCAAGTCATAAAACAGTAAAAGCACATACGGAAAGTCTTAAATAAGGGAACGGGAATCTAAAAAGTAAAACGACCGGTTAGATCGTTACACATTATATTTTTCATCTTTCTTCAAGGACTCAAAATTAATCGAATAGTACGAGGTTTTGCTTGCTTGGGTTTCTTCATGCACGTAAACGGCAGATTTACAAACTGGCTACCAATCTAAGTTCATGCACAATGTTTGTCACTGTCCTCGATTGCATAGCGCGGTCTATGTCAATCGCCCACCAAGTCGAGTTAGAACTTGATTATGGTTATTACCTATTTTATCGTATTATTTCGTTATTTTAAATACAATATTTGTTTTAATTGTTACTTAAATCTTATATAACGACGAAAAATATCACTTTATGTAACAACTAATTTGATGTGGTTACATCATTATCTTATTTTTTCTCTCATCTTACCCTTTCTTTTATTAAGCAATCATATTTTATCATTTTTCCTTCCTTTTTATATAATAATTCTACTATGTGCCTTACTTTTTCTTTGCATTAATATTACAAGTTTATTGTTTATATTGTTAGTGCATGATATCACGAAACGACAACAAATAATACAATCGATCCTAATGTTATATACATTAAAACAATACAGTACAATACAATACATTATAAAACGAATGATAACAACCATCCAAACAAGCCGTTAAGAAAAATCACATGCATAATGGCAAGGACAAATAGCTGAATTATTCATTTAAAGGTGCCACAAGCAAAATCAGTTTAACAGTATAATATGCTCTCACCCATTGACTAAGCTTGTTAATGCGTACAACTCAGTAGTTAAAGAAGCACTAGAACACTAGGAATTATCAACTCTCTAGTTGAAAAGGAATATCATCCTGGAAACCAAATTATTAACAGACATGCACTATAAAGTAAATCGATGTCACAAATCAAACTATCTCCCTATATTTGGGGGTAACAAGATGAGACATTTTTTCAAAACAAGAAAAAGAAAAATAGATGGCATTCTAATTGTACAATTCTCCCCGTGGCGTGTTTGCGTTTCCTAAACATGTCGGAGAGCAAGAGGATCAGTCAACCTTCAGTTAGACCATACATGGACCAGCCCAAGACTGTTTCCAGTATAGATTTCATTATGCTCTTCATCATAGAAAAGGGCAGTGATATCTTCCAGGGCTTCTGCAACCGTGCTACCAATTCTGGAAGCTCGGATACGCTTCTTAGAGTTGCAACTTCTACCACCATGCTCATTGCAACTGGGACTGCAACTACAATCATCTGAGCTAAGGCTGTCAGTTGCTTTTATTTTAGCAAGGCATTTGCCTGTCAAAATGTTGCTGATATTGATCGATCCAGCTGTAAAACCAGATCAGTCATTTTCAGATATCTATAAACAAGCACAGAATATCAAAAATAAAACAAAGAGACAAGCATCAAGATATACTAAATCACCCTTACTTCCAACCATCCAGGTCATAACTACATCATTTACTTCATATCTCTAAGCTTAATTAACAATGCGGGTACAGCAATACTTTTGTGAGAATAAACTGACATACAGGTATATCAGCTCTAATCGTATTTATGATGATATAGTCTCACATCCAAAGGCCTATTATGCTTTTCAAACATCAAGAAAGAATGTTATGAAATTCTCATACAGACATACCTGTTCCTTCTGATAAGGATTCATCAGAATCAGCTTTGCAATATGAAATAATAAGGTCCTGATCACTAGTAATGTAAATGTTGTTTGTATTGCAGTCAGGATGCCATAATAGGTGATCCTCAAATGAAGTCACAAGCTCCCCGCGGAAATTCCAAACAGCTACTGTTCTGTTTCTGAATGTCAAGAATAATTGATTCTCGTACAGAAATATGAATGCTGATGGGGTCATGAATTCAGCTCTGCTAACTTCTGTCAACTCGAAATTGCGTACCTATATTCAACAGCTATTAGATTTGATGATAAACGAAGATAAAAGACATTGCAGAGAAGGCGAGAGAAACTCACATCAAGAATCTGAAGATTTTCATTCTCTTGTTTGACAAGAAGCTTTTCATTGAACTGTTCAATGAAATCCACCTTCTTATTTCGGTGGAGCAGATGGTTGAAAGATTTAAGAACAGTACCATCCTCAATCGAGAGAATCTTTAAAGGAACATGGCCGCTAGCTTTGGTAAATATTAGCAACATGATTCCTGGACTGCTAGAAGGGAAACGAAAAGAGAACAAAAGTTATGAATCAAGAAAACCAGTTCTTGACAATCGAACTGCTGCAAGTTTATGAGAAGTACATACGAAAAACACAACAGACCAGACTTCCATTTAGTACATTATTCTATCTACTAAAAGCACCCTTTTCTGCACTTCATCACAATCCTTCAGCTCTTGAATCGTTAATCCAGAAACAACAGGAATCTCAAAAAAATCATAAGAATAAAAAGTTGAGTACTAAATGGAAGTATGGTCTGTTGTGTTTTTTATATGTACTTCTCATAAACTTGCAGAGCAGAACTGCTACAAGTTTATGAGAAGTACATATAAAAAACACAACAGACCATACTTCCATTTAGTACATTATTCTATCTACTAAAAGCATCCTTTTCTGCACTTCATCACAATCTTTCAGCTCTTGAAACTTTAGAGAGCATTGTTAATCCCAGAAACAACAGGAATCTCAAAAGAATCATAAGAATAATAATAGCAGCTGATACAAACAAACAAAAACTGTCACCAGACACAAACAAACACATATACAGAGATGCGGAGAAAATAAAACAAACTAAAAGATAAACAAAAAGACAGAGACAAGCAAAACAGTAGAACAAAAACCATCTAGAATACAATCAAAAACTTAGAAAGAAATGGAGTTGGCAACTCTAGCAAACGTATAATAACACATTTCCATATACTGAAGGCGTCTGTCGGGCAAGATTCTGTAGAGCATTTCCACGCACATAAGTTATAACACAACTCATCACGGCAATAATGAGCATGCTAATGCATACTTGCAAAAGAAATGAAATTACCTGATTTTAATCTCTTCGACATTTTTGTCCGGGATCGAGTATAACATCGTATAATTCTTCAGGTCAAACACCTTGTATATGCTGTCAAAAAAGAAACGGAATTGTAACATTGAATAAAGTTTACCAAAATTAATCACATCATCCAGAAATGACTTCAGCACAGGAAATTTTACCTATCCTGGGCAGAGTAAGTAAGTACTTTCCCATTTACATCATCAAACTCCACAAAACCAGGCCATTTTAATGATTCCGACTCAAATAGAGCAAATCCCGCATCTGGTTTACCCCTCCTTATGTATCTAATTTCATTGATAAATATATTGTATTACTACTAAATAAAAACATTTAACAGAATCTGATCAAACAATAATATTAAAATTTCATACTCAATCCTTGTCGTTCTGCATTTTAAGGAACTGAAATTATCTGAAGCATAGACCGAAACAGTGATTAAGGAGTCATTGTTTTTATTGTAAAACAAGCTCCGTATGACTTCGTCTGGACTGACATTCAAAAAGCATATCCTCCGGTTTGTTTCTGCACCACCAGTAATGTATATCAATTACCTTTCAATCACAAAGGTGCTCATAGAAGGAAATTAACATTGAGAATTACCAATCTTCGTTCTTTACCTCGGCTAAATGCTGCACAGACACCAGATTGTGCAAGGGCAAAAACAATATCACGTGCAGCAACTATCTCAATTATCTTTGACCTTTTCTTAAGAAATGGAAGTACCATGGCACTATGACCTTTTGGATCATGGGTATCATATTCCTCCTACAGATCACATATAAAAACTGTCATTACTAATAAGTGAGAGCAGCATTCTAAAATAATGAACAACTAATTCAGGATATTTTAGTTTTTTATTTCAGACAACCAACAATTATTACATGAAAGATCATAGAAAGATAGGACGCACATCTTAAGCAACTAAGGATGTGAATGTCCACTTGCAAGAGTCCAGATTATAACAAATAAGGACTCATAAAAAACAAACCATATAAAAAATCCCCCAACTAATCCAATATACAAAATACTTTTTTCCACAGCTTTATATCCTTCACAAGTTTCTAGCAACATGAAAGACACGATTCCAACAAACATTTGTCCAGTATTGACAGAAATCTGACCACCAAACTTAATTAGGCAAAATAAAAGATAAAATTTCTATTAAAAACCCTACAAATTGCTCAGGCCATGAAGATTAGACAGACTGCAAATCACAATAGAAGGCTGCTGCCTGGAAATGCACCATAAGACATATAAGAAGCTGCCTCATCCTAGGAAAACAAGTCGGTTAAAAAGGATGCAAAAGGCATCTCTTTCCCCTTTGTTTTTAATCCGCTAGTAAGCAACTGCGGAGCTGCTTGTCAACATAATTATTCGAAATTGGAAGCGTGAAGAAAACTTGAAACTAGATGTGTTGCACAATTTATAAGATATAATTAGATCACGTAATATTAAGTACCAATAAATTGGAGACGAAAGACATCACAATTCTGATGCAACACATCTCGATTAACATCGCTTACCTATCCCGTAAACATATCTTTTGCCTAATAAATACTCCTATTTTTCCTTTTATATGGCATTATTTTCTTTTTAGTTTGTTCCAAAAAGACTTGACGTTTTCTTTATTTGAAAATTCTTTAACTTTAAACTTCTCAGTTTACCCTTAATGGCACGCTCATAGTGATAAATATTATCATGACATGTTTAAAATCACAAGTTCTTTTTTCTTTTCTTTTTTTAATAAGTTTTAGAACCACAAGTTCTACGGATACTTTTGGTATGTTCCAAAACCTTTTTTTTTTCTAAACTCTGTGCACCTTCAAACACCACAATAAAAAAATGAAATGGAGGGAGCAGCAAAAATAATTTACATTATGAATGTGTTTGGTATGAAGGAAAATGTTTTCCTAGAAAATATTTTCATGGAAAATGAGTGGTTTTATCACTTATTTTACCTTGTTTGAATGATTAGTGAAAAACTTTTCTGCAAAATATTTTCTAGTGTTTGGTTAGAGAGTAGAAAATACTTTTTAGGAAAATAATTTTTTATGCTACTCTCCTCATCCCCCTCCCCTCCCCTCCCCTCCCCTCCCCCAAGTGTGTTTGGTATGAAGGAAAATGTTTCCTAAAAAATGTTTTCATGGAAAATGAGTGGTTTTATCACTTATTTTACCTTGTTTGAATGATTAGTGAAAAACTTTTCTGCAAAATATTTTCTAGTGTTTGGTTAGAGAGTAGAAAATACTTTTTAGGAAAATAATTTTTTATGCTACTCTCCTCATCCCCCTCCCCTCCCTCCCCTCCCCCAAGTGTGTTTGGTATGAAGGAAAATGTTTCCTAAAAAATGTTTTCATGGAAAATGAGTGGTTTTATCACTTATTTTACCTTGTTTGGTTGGTGAGTGAAAATTTTTTTCTGAAAAATATTTTCTAGTGTTTGGTTAGAGAGTAGAAAATAATTTTTTATGCTACTTTCCTCACCCCCTCCCTTCCCCCAAGTTCCCATGTTAACTGCGCTCTCCCCCCCCCAAACGTTTTCAGGACTCTATTTTCTTCAAGAATTTAATTATTCTGCTAAAAATTCACACAAACCCAAAGGAACTAATGTGCTATTTTACTTTTTTACGCAAAAATAACGTTGAAATTCATGCTCCATAACTAAAAAGAAAATGCTCTTTTTTTGGTTGAAAAAGAAAGTACTCTTTCTACAACATGAAAATAAAGTACTCATTTTGTTGAAATAAAAGAAAATACTTTTTTAACATCATGAAAAAGAAAATATTCATTTTGTTGAAATGAAAGAAAATACTTTTTCTACATCATGAAAAGAAAATACTCTTTTTGTTGAAATAAAAGGAAATACTTTTTACTACATCATTTTGTTGAAAGAAAGAAAATACTTTTTACTACATCATTTTGTTGAAACGAAAGAAAATACTTTTTCTACATCATGAAAAGAAAGTAATTTTTTGTTAAAATAAAAAAAATACTTTTTTATGTCATAAAAAGAAAATACTCATTTGTTGAAATGAAAATAAAAGTACTCTATCTATAACATAAAAAGAAAGCACTATTCTATTTAGGGTGGAGGTCGGGGATATGGTGGTTTTTTTTGGGGGGGGGGGGGGGAAGCGAGGATGGGGAAGGTTGAAAAAGAGTTTTGAAAAAAGTTTTCTCTATCAAAAAAATAAGTTCATGAGGAAAATATTTTCCAAAACATCTAAACCAACCAAACATAGGAAAATGGAAAAATATTTTCCCGAAAATGTTTTCCTTCATACAAAACACACCCTATATGTTAGTCAAATTGATGCAAGATGTTAAACTTCAACACCAAAACTCTAACAAACAAGAGTTCAACAAAGGAAACAATAATTGAACTTAAACACATGAAATAAGGGGACGAAAGCTGACTAATATGAGGTTGAATTGCAAGGGAAAATGCTGGACGAAATGAGAGAAGTACAGGGTCATAGAAGAATGAGCAATTGAGCATAGAGTTAAAGAAACGAGAAACAAAAGGAGAAGAAGAAAGGAAGAGAAGAATTACATAGGATTCTGAATTGTTATTCATATTACTTTGCCTAAAATCAAAGGTGTATATACTTTTATAGGAAAAAGTTGAAGAGACATGAAAGAAATCAGATTTAATAGTTAGTCAAGATTTGGTGGGTGGTTTTCAGGATTGCAAAATGGCCTAACGGCCCCCTAAACATGCATCGGTTTTTTAAGCAGGCTACCAAACCTACGAGTTTTTCATTTTAATACATATACTTGATAGGAAGCGTATTAATAAACGTCTCTGGCCGTTGATCATGCTTATGTGCCAATGACATAGGTGATGTGGATAACCTGCGTGCGAACCACGCCGTTAACGCGTGTCAATACAACAATTTTGATTTAAACAAATACTAAATCAGGAAAAAATAAATTACAAGTGAAGAAAGAAAAAGAAAAAGGACCCCGTCAGTTCTCCCCTAGTAACCCTATCCCCTTTTTTCCCCAACGAACAACCTCGACATGAAAGAAATTAGATTTAATAGTTAGTCAAGATTTGGTGGGTGGTTTTCAGGATTGCAAAATGGCCTAACGGCCCCCTAAACATGCATCGGTTTTTCAGGCAGGCTACCAAACCTACGAATTTTTCATTTTAATACATATACTTGATAGGATGCGTATTAATAAACGTCTCTGGCCGTTGATCATGCTTATGTGCCAATGACATAGGTGATGTGGATAACCTGCGTGCGAACCACGCCGTTAACGCGTGTCAATACAACAATTTTGATTTAAACAAATACTAAATCAGGAAAAAATAAATTACAAGTGAAGAAAGAAAAAGAAAAAGGACCCCGTCAATTCTCCCCTAGTAACCCTATCCCCTTTTTCCCCCAACGAACAACCTCCCTAATTCCATCCCCCCCCCCTTAACTGCTCTTCTTTTTCCTTCCCCTTACTCCCCTTCCGTCCACCCACCTCCCCCATCTCATTTCTCTTCTTCTTCCTTGTCCTTTCTCCCTTTTAAATCCAAAACAAACCCAAAAGATTAGATAAGAACAAAAAATTTCAATCTCGGAAATTCAGTAAAAAGCAATCGGGATCCAATGGATTCGAAACAGTGGCCGCCGCCGAATACCAGTTCAAACATCGGCTTTTTTTTTTAGTGGTGGTGCAAAGATGACTATTACGATGACGGGGACGATGGCTCTCCGTTTTTTTTCAGACCACCGATCTTGGTTTTTTGGAGGAGGTTCCGGAACATTATGGTTTCAAAAGGAGTCAACAATGATGAGTTTTTTGAGTCTCAAAAGCAATGACTCCCCCTGATCTCGGCTTATTTGTGGTGGTGCTGGCGGAAAGCGTGGTGGAGTGAGGAGTTGATGTGGTGTGGTGTAATGTAGTGTGGTGCCACTTGTTGAGACTATCTCAGCTGAATTTTGCTTGTTGTTGTTGTGGTTGCTGCAACATCATTGATTCTTGGATTTGGGGGTTTCGTAAGAGGGACTTTTCCGGCGACAACTTATTTCTTTACTGAATTGGGGGTTTTAAAGTGGAAAGGGGTGGTGTTATTGATGGATGAAACTAGTTGGGGTGGCCTAGCTGGTGTAGACATGAAGAAAAGAAAAATATAAAATTAATATTTTGATAAATTGGTTAAAAATTGTGGGACCCACAAATTACATGTCAAGCAATAACCAGTTTAGCATGACGTGTTACACATGTCAGCGCAATTGATATACACACTATCTTGGAGGTGCTTATCAGTACTCATACCGTCAAGTTGAGGTTTTAAAATGAAAAACTGGTAAGTTTAGTAGAAAGCTTGAAAAAATGGTGCATGTTTAGGGGGCAATTAGGCCATTTCATTGACTCATCAAGAAGCGGTGATCCTAATGATAATTCAAATCCTATATAACTATACTGTCCAGCAAATGAATTTTAGTAAATAAACTTAGCAACTTCAAGGGTAGAGTTTGTATTTATATCTGTCTTTGAATTCAAATTTCATTTCCCCTTATAATACTTCCTAAACCTTCTTGGGTTACCATTTGCATTACATAATATTACATTTCCGTACTACTATGCTTATTTAAATTTTAAAAGAAAAACATTGACTGTTAATACACAAGGCTTCACATTTATATTCTATTTCAATAAGGAAAACGATAATCTGCACTCACATTCAACATTTACATGTTGCAGCATAGTTCACAAAAGCTGTACAATTAGTATTGCAGCTAACACTATGCTTATTCTCCTCAATAAGTGGTTGTCTACATTCGCCTGCCCCAAGCCAGCCTGAGCGGGAGCTTTCTTACACTGTGGTCCGCCTCTTTTTCTTCAACACTATGCTTGTCCAAGAGAGCATAAGGGGGGGCGTAAGGGAGCTTGCTCATTTACCTAGCTTATGGTAACTACTCATCTTCCCCCTACAACCAGTTCGTATGACTGGATAGTAAGCGAAAGAGAGATACTTTTTCCTCCCCATCCAACTTCAATTAGCTTGGGTAAACTCTACTTCTTCTTTATTCACTAATGAAACAAAATGAATAATCATTGCCTATCCTCAATTTAAATCCCACACTTGTACCCTCTTACTTTCATTTTGATCAAGATTGCTGAACTACTCACTTGAATAAATTCTAAATCAACTTGGTACATATTTACAATTTTACACGCAAAATTCCAGTTCTCTGAAATCACTATCATTAAAAACAACTTATCAACAGTAAAAATAACTTCATTCCTTTTCCCCAAAACCCCATAGGGAAATTTGCATTCTTTAAAACTTGACAATATGCATATTGACATACTCAAATATTGAAATCGAGAAAGAACACCCAATACCTCAATGTCTGACAGTCTGAGACTATTCTCATATTAAATCTTCAGCTCATCCTTTTAATATAGTATTTAGTTTTAGCATAAATTTTCCATAGTTGAGAACTGAGCACCTCTCATATACACCAAAGAAAGAATAGCTTATTCTGTTTTACAATAAAAGACTAATATGAGTTACCAAAAATATAATAAAGGACTAATATGCAACCCAACTCCGTTCACGAAGATGAGATATAGAAAAGACACTAAAAAGTAATCTAATTAAAAAAATTGGATCTGTCAACATATACAATTCAACATTGTATATCACCATTGTGCTTCTAATATACCAAAGCAAAGCCTGAACATCATTAACTGCAAGCACTTTTCCCTTTTACACCCACAAAAAGGTTAATTGTATATCAAACTTTTTCAACAAAGATAATATACAGCTTCTCTACTTCTTTTCTCAGTTTTCACTATAAAGCTTCAACAACAAACTTCTGATACAGTTCAATGTGCAGACCTCTAACAACAATTGCATACTACAACCACCAAGCTAATACGCAAAAATCTATTCTTTACTCATGTAAAAATAAAGAGTTATTTTTAATATATAGCATCCAAACAACACAACGCCTCAGTCCCAAACAAGTCGGGGTAGGCTATATGAACCTTCACTGACCATGTTTCACCATATAAAATCATCTCAGGAAAACATAACAAAAAATAGGAACGAAAATGAAGTATTAGATTTTCTCCAAATTTCCTATTCCATAAGAATCTTTAATAGTGATATAGCATCCAAAAAAGAAAACTAAACTAGGAACCCATCTATGTGTTTCCTAGGCCACCTTATCTAGCACCAAAGCAACATTTTTTTAGGTCATAAACTCAAGAAATAACGCATCAGTACTCTCACTTCCTCTCTTATTTTGATCAATCCTGATTCTTGCTTTTTCTCTTAATCCTCTTCCAATAATAATGTATTACCCTGTTCATGGATTAACGAAAATTTGGTCTACGTACTCAACCAGAATCGTCTAAAGTTCTTGCCTTTGTCTCATTATTTATCTATTGGATTCCCCCCACCCCCCAAACAAAACAAACCCATATCTACTTTAACTATGGGTTTGTACCTCAACTCATAAGCATATAAGCTCAATTAAGAAATAATTCAAAAAAAAAAAAATGAACGGAAGATCCAAACAAACCTGTAATTGTATATTCCAAAAACGCTCTTGGGCATCGTTCATACTGAATGAACGGCCACGCTTGGAACCAATCTCTCTCCGTTGAAGCTTCTTAACACTGTTCAGGAACCCATCCATGCCACCCCGTGGCCTCTTCTTTGCCACCACCCTCCTCCCACTACATGGCCGAGGACTGGCACTTATTCTCCTCCCATCCATCTCTAATAAATCCCTAAAAACAGCTCTACAAAATCCGAAACCCTAACACGGAAATTGCAACATATGTACAGAAGATAACCAGGTTCAATATATTGTCTTCTGGGGTTTAAAGTACATGTTAACCCAAGTGTTTAAAACCCTAAGTTTCAAATACCCATGAAAAAGGTAAGATTTTTACAGCACTTGTACGGATAGAGAGACTCCTTTAACATCAAATTAAGAGAGGGAACTTTGTTGCTCACTGTTTTTTGAAAACCGTGTATGAATGAATAATCCTCAGCGTTATACAGTGTATATGAGCTCAGTTCATACAGTTAAAATCTCAGCCGGAAATAGAAGAGTGAGGGGCAAAACAGTGTTTGGATTTTTTTGAAGAGGGAGGGGCTAGAGAGAGAAAGAGGGGGGGGGGGGGGGGGGGGATGTATTATATGTCGGAGTTTTGAAAGAGGTTGATACGGGACTTGATTTCAAAATAAATTTTGAAATGCTTCTGACGGTGCATTTGATTTTCAATATATTATAGGGAAAGAAAAGAAAAAAAAATATTTGATGTAAAGAACTTTTACCCATAAGGCCATCCAAAATACTGATAGATATTTTTAAACGATCTAATAGTATAAAAACTTTTTCACACGATCAGTGTAAATATTATACTGAAGTTCCAACATAATATATTGATCCACCATAATATGTCGGAAGTTTATATACAGGTGCTTCAATCTCTAGTATATTATGGTGGAACTTTCTATGTGATGAAATTCCTGCATAATATGCTGAAAGTTCATACACAGGTGCACCAATCTCCAGTATATTATGCTGGAACTTTACGTGTTGCAGCAAAATAGTGACTATTTTTGAATGACTTTGCAAACGCTGCTATTTTTCAATTACCAATCCAAAAACTGGCCAGCGCATGCTATTTTCACATATGCTCAATCTGAGGAGGAAGAACCAACACAAAGATTAGAAATGAATTTGAGTGAACAAAATGATTATGGAACTTCTATAAAAAGTTCCACAAATGATTGAGAATAAATCATATTTTATCGATTAAACTGGTAGCTTCAGAAATAATTGCACCAATATATTATCTCCACACTTGAACAAAGAAAATAAAGATAAAACTTAGTATTATGGTAAAGGTACATCAACCAAGTTGCTTCAAGAGTTTCAGTTACAACTTACAAGTACTTGAGCAAGTAGTAATATGAGCTGCTTGTCAAAAGAAGAATAAATAAATTTATCGCTTCTTAAAATAAATAATCAAAATTATCTTTAAGAATTATGCAAAAGCTTCGTTATGATTTGATATTACCGGATTTTTAGTAGTGATTTGTGTGTCTCCTCCTCACACGGCCAAACCATTTTAACCTCGGGGTTCACTCTTATTTTATTCTGAATATCTTCATTGCTAATCTTATCTATCCTGGTATGTCCGCACAATTCATCTCAACATTCTCAATTCAATAAACAAAATCTCAACATTCTCAATTCAATAAACAAAAACATGATTGCTACTGAAATTGAGGGGTAAGATTGAAAGAAAATGATATATCTATCTCATAAATGGGATAAAGACAAACAACATGAATGGTAAGCAAGAATAGTTTCTTTTCCATTCTTGAAGGTCCAGTCGATGAGATAAAGACAAATTTTGAGGTAAACAAGTTAAATCTATGAAGAGTATCAAAGAGAAAAATATGATGTGCAACAGTCGATTATTATCAAATTTTGCAACTGACTCAATACTAAGAAAATAACATATGTGACCTAAGCCCTTCATGAAATACTCCACTTCCATCGAGGAATAACTATTGATAAGAGTTCGAAAAGATCTAAGAACAATAATGTAATCGGCATAAAATAAACTAAATTTTCATACTCCTCAAAATAAGCATGTTATGATTAGAAACAAATTTCTTAAACTCTATGTCAAACAAGTAAGTGGTAAGACGATTAAAAACAAATTTAGTAAATTATCATAAAATAAGCTAATTACGATGTTCAAAATCTTTATATAGTCTAGTGTATCTATCCTTATTTTAACTTACCATGCAAGAATCTAAGAAGATATCAAGGTGTGTATGGTCAAATTACTCAAATGCCCAATAAACTAAATTGATGAGAAAAAACCTAAACTGTCAGTCTATAAATAATTTCAACCAAAGTTACCCCAAATAAAATATCTACCTGAAAAGGCCCAAATATCATTTTAATCAAAATAATTTCAATTAATGTCAATTTTAAAGCATATGTTATTTTGTTAATCACATACTAAAAAAAAGCCCGTTATTTTATTTTCTGCTATTTCTCTCTCTTCGACTTTTTTCTAAAACTGAACCCAAATTAGCTGAAATTAATGGTAAAAACAAGCAATATTGCTGCAATTTGTGTCTGATTCTTGGTAATTTGTTAAAGAAAATTTATTATTTTACATATTTTTCTCCGATTGCGTGTCTTTTTTGGGAAAGTTGATGTTGCTTTTTTACAGTTTTGGCAAATGATTGTTTAATTATGGTTCATTGTATGTATCTGTTATATATGATTTTATTAGCTTATGTCTGAGTTGTAAAATAATCTGTTGTTTTCATATTTTTCTCGAATTGCATTTCTTATTTGTAGAAGTTGATGTTGCTTTTTAACAGTTTTTGCGAATGTAATTATTGTTCATTAATGTATTTGTTATATATGATTTTGTTAGTTTTGGTTGAGTTATGTATCAAATTTTTTATAGATGTTTGTTCATATAATTATTTTTCCTTTTTTTTTTTACTTCCTCATTCAACCTAGTTTTAATTGAGAAACAGAGCAATATGAGAAGCGAAACTCGTTTGATGAGTTCATCTCCTCATTCAACCCCGGTATCAATTGAGAAATGGAGCAATATGAGAAGAAAAACTTGGTCGATGAGTTTATCTCCTCATTCAACCCCGATTTTAGTTGAGAAATCGATTGACAAATGAAATATGAGAAGACAAACTCGCTCGAGCAGTGTTAAAGTGTTACAATCTAGAAAGAATATTGTTGGACAATTTGAGAAAAAAGAAGAGTAAAAGGTTTAGAGTGAATGATAATGAAGGTAAGGGAAGATCTATCGTAGAAGACGAAGTGAATTTGAGTGTCAAACCGAAGACGAAGTGAATTTGAGTGTCAAACCAAAAAAGAGTAAGGTTCAAAAGACAGAGAAAGTTAAAATTCCTGACAAAGATTGTAAAGGTACATACAATTTTCAGTTATATTTTGTTGTGTTGTTGGATCTTCTTTTAAAGTTAGAACTACCTTGTATTTATTTGTTATTAATTCATGTCTTTTTTTCTGTAGCCTTGCAAGCTTTATATTCCAGTTAGTGAACCTTTGGCTGCTTCTCATTGGACATCATAAAGTAAGCTGAAAATCATATCAATTTTACGGTCAACTTTGAAAGATGTGTAGCTTCAAATATTTTGGCAAAGTTGTTTTGGTTATTTTTTTGATTTACCCAAGTTGTTATCCATCCACTACTAATTCGTTCTTTAATATTTAGGGAGTTGGTTCAGGATAAATGTGATCAATTTTATATGAAATTAAATGACGAATATGTGTTGCATTTTGCTCTTCGGGAGTTTGGTATTATAAGTGGTTTAAATTATTGTGGCAATGAACATGTTGATGGTAAGTTCATTGGATGCAATAGGTTGGTGGATACTTATTTTTCGAATTGTGACGAAGTGTCAAAGAAGTCACTTATTGATTATTTTGAGAAGAAGAAATGACAATCTGATGAAGATGCAGTAAATATTACAATTATTTATTTCATAAATACGTTTCTAATCTCCGCTCATGTTCATAAAATATTTATAAGTAGATGCGATTTTAATCTTGTCGAGAGTGGTGAGTATGTGTCTTTTTCCTAGGGTAGGATTACATTTCAAGTTTTAATAAAGTTAGTGAGGGACAAATTGAAGGGAAAGTCCAAGTTTTATTGGATTGGTGAATTTTCTCATGCGCTACAGGTGTGGTTCTATGAATGTTGTATTGTAGTATATAAAAAATTTACAGTTCGTATTGGAGATCATATATCACACATATTTAAATTGGAAATGACAGATAGGCTAATGCATGAGGACTACTCTACTAGTTTCTTCAACAGCATAAAAAATAAGGTACCAAATTTTGTTTGTTGATGGGTTATATGCAACGACCCGACAGGTTGTTTTAAGAATTTGTATTTCGTTCGATAGATTAAGGTCTTGAATAGTTTCATATGGTATATTATGACTTGCGTGTATGGTCGATTTTGATTTTTGAGTGGTTCGGTATTTGATCTGAAAGAATGATTCTTATTTAGAAGCTTTAAGTTGAAAGAGTTGACCAAATTTGACTTTTATATATTTGACCTGGGATCGAAATTTTTATAGTTTCGTTAGGTCCGGATGATGATTTTGGACTTGGGCGTATGCCTAGATTTGCATTTGGGTGTTTCTAGAAGGTTTAGGCTCTAATTGGCGAAAGTCGGCAATTTGAAGGTTTAGAAATTTTCTAAGTTTGACCATGTGTTGACTTGATGGCTATCGGGTTTGGGACTTAGAATAGGTCCGTTTTGTGATTTAAAAGTGTTGTGCAAAGTTTGGTGTCATTTCGAGTTGGTTTGGTAGGAATCGGACGCGTGGTTATGATTTTTGCGATTCTTGAGTTCCATTATAATTTTTCATGTGTTTTGGTATCCGATTCGTAATTTCAGATGTTATTTTGGTGATTTGAACTCGCGAGAAAGTTTGTATGATGTTTATGTACTTGTGTGGATGTTTGGTGTGATGCTCCGGGGGCTCGAGTGAGTTTCGGACACGTTTCGGAGTGTTTGAGTAAGTTTTAGTTCTGTTGGTTTTGGGCTAATGCTGCAGGTCTCGCAAATGCGAGACCATATTCGCATTTGCGGACCTTGCATTTGCAAGGAGGGTACACATTTTCAAGGTGGGATGGAGGCTTGAATGTTTGCTTTTGCGAACTTTAGGTCGCATTTGCGATGGGTATCTGGGCGAGCGGCTGATTGCATTTGCGATCAAACGGTCGCTTTTGCAAAGGGTCATTGTTCGCCTTTGCGAATATTATGACGCTTTTGCGACATTTTTAGAGTTGCTCAAGGGTTGTTTTGTGATTTTTTTTCGCATTTGCGATGGTCACAAATGCGACGTTTGCAGCTGGTTTAAAGGATGGGATATCGGGACTTAGTCTTATTTTATCACATTTTGGAGTCCTAGACTCGGTGGAAGGCGATTTTAGGAGGAGATTTTCATAAAAAGATATTGGGTAAGTGATTGCGGCTCAATTTTAATTATATAACAAGACTGTTTATAAACTTTAGCATCTAAATCATGATATTTGAAGAGAAATTTTGAGAATTTTTTACTATATTTTGAAAAATAAAAATTTGTGATTTGAGAGTCGAATTGGACTCGAATTTAAAAATCAAACACATATATGGACTCATGGGGTTATGTGTAGTCAATATCTATCCTTCAGCTTGGGTTTTAAGGGCGGGCCTGGGGTTGACTTTTGTTGACTTTTGAAGAATTGTGTAAAGATCTTTACTTTATTAATTGAAATTGAATTCTCTTGCATTTTTATGTTATTAAGTCATTTTTGACTAGATTTGAGCCGAGAATTTTAAAGGAAAAGCATTTGAGTATTGCTTGATGGCTTTTGAGGTAAGTATCTTGCCTAACCTTGTGTGCGGGAAAATTACCCCTTAGGATTTGGCTTAATTGCTTATTTGTGATATATGTGAAGCGACGTATACACGAGGTGATGAGTGTGTACATGATCGTATGTGTGATTTATGACCGGATTTAACTCGAAGTTGCTCTTATTGTCTTATTTTGATTAAGAGGTCTCTGCTCTACGTGTATTTAGTTTGGATGATTACTTGAGTTCATGTTCCATAATAGAGATCATGTGTTTAGGATTTGCATTTCCTAAATTGGCCAAGTTGGGCATTGTGAGATTATTGTTAAATTGAGTTAGCTGAATTCATATTATTATGTTGAACACCCATCAGTATTCCCTTTATTAGTTTGTCCTTGTGCACTGCATTGGCAGATTGTGAGTTTATGTCTTGATGACAATTGGCATGTTGTATTGTTGTGATTATGGCATATGTGGACTTGTTGAGCGGATTGTTCATGTGTTTGCACGAGGTCTCTGCTGAGCTAATGTTATTGTTGATATTGCACATGCGGCGAGACAAGACGGGCTATATATATTTAACACCCATCCGTATTTCCTTTATTGGTTTGTCCTTGTGCACTGCATTGGCAGATTATGAGTTTATATCTTGATGACAGTTGTTGACATGTTGTAATATTGTGATTATGTCACATGTGGACTTGTTGAGTGGATTGTTCAGGTGTTTACACGAGGTTTCTGCCGTGCTATTATTATTGTTGATATTGCACATGCGACGAGATAAGACGAGCTATATATATTGGGTTTGCGCATGTGGCAAAACATGGTGGGATGAGTTTTAATACGCGTATGGTGAGATAAAGCAGGCATTTATTTATTATTGCGCACGCGGTTAAATGCGGATGTCTATGTGGGGATGTTATGTAATGGCCTGGGGACGTTCTATTGATGATGTTTGTGTGTTGGTAAAAAGGAGGTATTCTTGTTTGTGCTTATGACTTCTTTGTGTATGTCATACATTTTACGTGATTTGTTGCATTGTTTCCAACGTGCTAATCTGTATCTCTGTTATTACTTGATGATTTGGTTGCCAAGATAGATTTACCTATATGGAGTCGTTATCTCATATTATTGTTGAGTCGTTGGTAACATAGCGGATTGAAGTAAAAAGAAAGTTATTATCATGCATTACTTTATTTGATTCTTGATAAATTCCTCTTGAACATGTTATTGGTAACTGACACGGGTATGATATATGTGGTAACACGAGGTCTTTGTCGTGCGGTTGTGGTATATGTTGAGGCGTGGGATCTTTGTCGTGTGAGTGTGAATTATATTGTGACACAGGATATTTGTCGTGCGAGTGTGACTTATATTGTGGCACGAGATCTTTGCTGTGAGAGTGTGACTTATATTGTGGCATGAGGTCTTTGTTGTACAAGTCTGACTTATATTGTAGCACGATGTCTTTTCCGTGCGAGTGTGCCTTATGTGGTGGCACGGGGTCTTTGCCGTGCGGGGGAGATTGATAATGTGGGCACGAGGTGCTATATATGTGTGATTCTATTTGATGACTTATTGCCGAAACAGGACCTTTATTTGTTCCAAATGGTTATCGCTTATCCTGATGAGGTTATAATTATTGCTTTCTATTATTCTTCTTGTTGCCGGTTTTTGATATTTTACACATGTTATTTGACTAGTGAGTGCTTGACTTGAACCTCGTCACTACTCCATCGAGATTAGTCTTGATACTTACCGGGTACCGACTGCAGTGTTCTCATACTATGCTTCTGTACATTTTGTGCAGATCCAGGTGTTGGAGATAGCGGACTCATGTTGTAAGAGTTTCTTCGACCGTGAGGATTCAAGATAGAGATGCTTTGATCATCGAACTCCCTTGGAGTCCTTTCGTTATATTTATACTTTCAATTCCCTATCCGAACTGTATTGCATTTTGAGATATTTCTATGTATTTAGTTAGAGTTCGTGACTCTGTACTACCTAGTTCTGGGAATATGTTGTGATTATCGCCATGTTGGCCTGTATCACCTTTATTTACACATTTATATTAAACTATACATCATTATATCTTGTCTTTATTGATTTAAAAATTAATAAGTGATCGGCTTACCTAGTTTAGAGACTAGTGCCATCACAACCCTTATGGTGGAATTTGGGTCATGACAAGTTGGTATCAAAGCACTAGGTTCATAGGTTCTACGAGTCACGAGCAAGTTTAATAGAGTCTTGTGGATCGGTACAAAGATATCTGTACTTATCTTCGAGAGGCTACAAAACTATTAGGAAATCCACTTCTTTCTTTCTTATCGTGCGGCATTGATTTAGCTTGAAGCATATATCTTTGATTTCCTTCCGTCCACTCATATATGATGTTGTGCACTCGGTATCCACTATGCACTGGCGTCTTGTGATGCTACATATGGGCTACGAGGGGCTATGAATGCTTGATTATTATCTCGATGTGTTGTCCAGACTGAGGATACATATGTGTTGGTAGATCTTTCAGTTGTTCACATATGGGATGCCACAAGTTCTTGTATATGGTTGGTGAGTACAGACTTGGGAGAATTTAATTGATTGCCTAGTTGTTGTGATCGTGGTAGGTTCATGGGGGATGTTGATTTGAGGCTAGCCGATGGTATTTGAGGTCATGTGTTTTGTATGAGGCTTCTATTTAGTAGAATATATATATATTATCATCCAGGGGCACTTGAGGAAGTTGGCTTGACTGTGACCAGGGTGAGCATGCACTTGGCAGCGTCTTTGAAGTATTTTATAACTAAGAGTCACATGAGTTTATAAAGTATTCAGCTGATTAACAGTGCGAGGCTGGGACAGCTACGAAGGAAGGGTGCTATGGGTTACAGACGATGTGTTTTAGGGCCTCAAGCCAAGTGGGGGAGTCTGCCATTGACGATCGGAGTGCATGGTCATGCATTATATTAGCTCTTGAGCTAGGATTTATTTGCAGATTGGTTACGATTTGAGAAGATTTCATCGAGGTGATTTAGAACAAGGTGAATGACTTTTAAGGAGGTTCCAATGGCTTCCAGAGAGTTTGCGATGGTTCGGCCATGACTTGTGGTTGATGTACTTTACAAGCATGGAGAGTTCGTTGCATGTTGTAATTTCGTTCTACGGGATTGAGTTAGTAGAAGGTTTCGGGTTGTCGGGACATCTATCTTACTTGTGATTCGAAGTTGCGAATGGGATCCTCGCATTTTCATATGATGTCATGATAAATGCAGTGCGATGTGTGGGATTGAGGTTGGTATGTACGGGATTATGGCTCCGTTCGAAGGGAAGGTAATGAGTTCTAGACAGCATAGATATTTGAGATGTTTAGAAGGATGCTAGCACTATCTGATATCACCTTAGAAGGGTACGTATTTCAGAAGATGCACTGTGTTTTGACTTGTGGATGCTTGACTGGTATTACAGTAATCGCTGGGTTGTGAGCTGCTGATGTTTAGATTTTGGCTACATAGCGTGGAAGACTCATGGGTGTGTTTCTTGTGAGATGATTAGGTACAAGAGATGTGTCAGTTATTTGAGTGGTGGAGTTGAGATCAGATATGAAGATTCTTATGTTCGTGGAATTAGGAGACTGGGAGTTCTCAAAGGAAGATTGTTCCTTGGTTGCAGATGGTGAAGGTATGTTAAGAGTTTGAGGGCTATTATATGTGTTGTGGCTAGGTTACTGTTGACGTTTGGAAGGATATTTGCCTATTTTTGGGTGATCAGGATTGATTTGGAAGCCACTAGTAGGCCTAATGAGATGTTCTACATCATGTCGGATTTGTCACTCAGCACAGCTATGGTTGAGGGGTGTGTCATCGGTTAGAGTTGATCTTATTTGTGTTCTGATATATTCCATGTGCTACGCTTCTATGCTTTGATGGAGTGTGAGACTGATAACTATTTACACACATGATGCAGTTCTGTTTGGGTCTTTAGGGCAAATTCGAGCGAGATGACTCTTGGGGTGTTGAATGGTTTATTGCATTTTGGTTATGGTCTTCCTGTCTCTGGTATATTTGAGGAGGTTCCAATGGCTTCCAGAGAGTTTGTGATGGTTCGGCCATGACTTGTGGTTGATGTACTTTACAGGCATGGAGAGTTCGTTGCATGTTGTAATTTCGTTCTACGGGATTGAGTTAGTAGAAGGTTTCGGGTTGTCGGGACATCTATCTTACTTGTGATTCGAAGTTGCGAATGGGATCCTCGCATTTTCATATGATGTCATGATAAATGCAGTGCGATGTGTGGGATTGAGGTTGGTATGTACGGGATTGTGGCTCCGTTCGAAGGGAAGGTAATGAGTTCTAGACAGCATAGACATTTGAGATGTTTAGAAGGATGCTAGCACTATCTGATATCACCTTGGAAGGGTACGTATTTCAGAAGATGCACTGTGTTTTGACTTGTGGATGCTTGACTGGTATTACAGTAATCGCTGGGTTGTGAGCTGCTGATGTTTAGATTTTGGCTACATGGCGTGGAAGACTCATGGGTGTGTTTCTTGTGAGATGATTAGGTACAAGAGATGTGTCAGTTATTTGAGTGGTGGAGTTGAGATCGGATATGAAGATTCTTATATTCGTGGAATTAGGAGACTGGGAGTTCTCAAAGGAAGATTGTTCCTTGGTTGCAGATGGTGAAGGTATGTTAAGAGTTTGAGGGCTATTGTATGTGTTGTGGCTAGGTTACTGTTGACGTTTGGAAGGATATTTGCCTATTTTTGGGTGATCAGGATTGATTTGGAAGCCACTAGTAGGCCTAATGAGATGTTCTACATCATGTCGGATTTGTCACTCAGCACAGCTATGGTTGAGGGGTATGTCATCGGTTAGAGTTGATCTTATTTGTGTTCTGATATATTCCATGTGCTACGCTTCTATGCTTTGATAGAGTGTGAGACTGATAACTATTTACACACATGATGCAGTTCTGTTTGGGTCTTTAGGGCAAATTCGAGCGAGATGACTCTTGGGGTGTTGAATGGTTTATTGCGTTTTGGTTATGGTCTTCCTGTCTCTGGTATATTTGAGGAGGTTCCAATGGCTTCCAGAGAGTTTGCGATGGTTCGGCCATGACTTGTGGTTGATGTACTTTACAGGCATGGAGAGTTCGTTGCATGTTGTAATTTCATTCTACGGGATTGAGTTAGTAGAAGGTTTCGGGTTGTCGGGACATCTATCTTACTTGTGATTCGAAGTTGCGAATGGGATCCTCGCATTTTCATATGATGTCATGATAAATGCAGTGCGATGTGTGGGATTGAGGTTGGTATGTACGAGATTGTGGCTCCGTTCGAAGGGAAGGTAATGAGTTCTAGACAGCATAGACATTTGAGATGTTTAGAAGGATGCTAGCACTATCTGATATCACCTTGGAAGGGTACGTATTTCAGAAGATGCACTGTGTTTTGACTTGTGGATGCTTGACTGGTATTACAGTAATCGCTGGGTTGTGAGCTGCTAATGTTTAGATTTTGGCTACATGGCATGGAAGACTCATGGGTGTGTTTCTTGTGAGATGATTAGGTACAAGAGATGTGTCAGTTATTTGAGTGGTGGAGTTGAGATCGGATATGAAGATTCTTATGTTCGTGGAATTAGGAGACTGGGAGTTCTCAAAGGAAGATTGTTCCTTGGTTGCAGATGGTGAAGGTATGTTAAGAGTTTGAGGTCTATTGTATGTGTTGTGGCTAGGTTACTGTTGACGTTTGGAAGGATATTTGCCTATTTTTGGGTGATCAGGATTGATTTGGAAGCCACTAGTAGGCCTAATGAGATGTTCTACATCATGTCAGATTTGTCACTCAGCACAGCTATGGTTGAGGGGTGTGTCATCGGTTAGAGTTGATCTTATTTGTGTTCTGATATATTCCATGTGCTACGCTTCTATGCTTTGATGGAGTGTGAGACTGATAACTATTTACACACATGATGCAGTTCTGTTTGGGTCTTTAGGGCAAATTCGAGCGAGATGACTCTTGGGGTGTTGAATGGTTTATTGCGTTTTGGTTATGGTCTTCCTGTCTCTGGTATATTGTACTATCCATTTCTTCATGGTTAAGGTTATGATCTTGATATGTTTGTTGTCGGTACACAAGTGTTTGTTGATTATGAGCATTACGGCTCGATGGGTATTCCATACGGACCAGTATGTTGGATCGGGTTATGTGACGCAACGAAGTGATGTTGGGATATGATCCTTGAGCTTATTCTGTGTGCTCGGTTCCTCCTCTGTGAGATGGGTTCATAGCATTGCGCTTTGTGGTGGTATCTGTTGAGCTTACGGTACGGTTCTCTCATTTGGTCCTCTTTCCATCATTAGTTACATTTGACATGTTGCTTGTTTGGTGGACAGATTACGTGGTATGTGACTCTTGGTGGTATTGGTGTGGCATGTCGGTCGAGCAGCTATACTGGTGAGATGAGGTTATCGGACCTGGAATTAGTGCTATCGGGTTTGGTTAAGGTAAGTTGGAAGAATAATTGTCTTAGTCATCTTAGAATTGTCTAAGAACATGGCTGGCGAGAAAGCCCCACGACTTGTTGATCTGATGAATGGTTATGCGTTTCTATCTGTTTCTTTCCTCCTTGGCAGTGTACGAAGGTTCAGAACAAGGTTTTCATTTAAGATGGGGTATGTCGTCGGTATCGTACTTAGTAATAAGCAGCTGTTGTGGTCAGAAGATATTATTATGAGTACATGAGTTATGTGGTATATCCTATGATTATAACTTGGAATATGGTTATGGCTTGATACAGCTTGTTCAGACTTATATAATGTAGAGATGCGAGATTCGAGTCTTATAATGAATTTTGGATGTTAGAGATTGGATTCTAAGAGTTGTGAACTAAGGTTGAAGTAAGGATCTTCAGTTAGGTGGTGTTGTCAGACTTATAAGGATTGGGGTGACGTGGGATCACCATGGGCATGGGTATAGTGAGTTATACAGTAATTTGATGGCTTTGAAATGACTCTTGGCACGTTCGAGGACGAACATATATTTAAGTGGGGGAGAATGTAGCGACCCGACTGGTCATTTTTAGCATTTGTATTTCATTCGGTGGGTTAAGGTCTTGAGTAGCTTCATATAATGTATTATGACTTGCATGTATGGTCGGTTTTTGTTTTTGAGTGGTTAAGTATTTTATTTGGAAGAATGATGCTCAATTTAGAAGTTTTAAGTTGAAAGGGTCGACAAAGTGTAACTTTTATGTATTTGACACTCGATCGAAATTTTGTTAGTTTCGTTAGATCCAGATGATGATTTTGGACTTATGTGTATGCCTAGATTTGCATTTGCATGTTTCTAGAAGGTTTAGGCTCTAACTGGCGAAAGTTGGCAATTTGAAGGTTTATATTTTTTTTTGAGTTTGACCATGGGTTGACTTTCAGGCTATCAGGTTCGGATTTTGGATTTGAAACTTAGAATAGGTCCATTTTTTTATTTTAAACTTGTCTACAAAGTTTGATATCATTCCGAGTTGGTTTGGTAGGAATCAGACGCGTGGTTGTGATTTTTGCGATTCTTGAGTTCCATTGTAATTTTCCATGTATTTTGGTATTCGATTTGTGATTTCGGATGCTATTTTTGTGATTTATGATTGCGAGTAAGTCCGTATGATGTTTATGTACTTGTGTGGATATTTGGTGTAGAGCCCCAGGGCTTGGATAAGTTTCGGAAGCATTTCGGAGTGTTTGAGTAAGTTTTTGTTCTGCTGTTTTTGGGCTGATGCTTTATTTGCGAGACTATATTTGCATTTGCGAGGAGGTTATCGCATTTGCGAGGTGGGGGAGGCTGGAATGTTTGCTTTTGCAATCTTTAGGTTGCATTTACGATGGGTATTTGGGCGAGGGGCTGACCGCATTTGTGATCAAACAGTCGCTTTTGCAAAGAGTCAGTGTTCGCTTTTGCCAATGTTATGTCGCATTTGAGACATTTTCAGAGCTGCTCAGGTGTCGCCTTTGTGATGTGTTTTCTGCATTTGTGAACTCCAGATCACAAATGCAACATCTGCAGTTGGTTTAAAAGATATGATTACAGGAGTTAGTCTTATTTTATCACATTTTGGAGCCCTAGACTCGGTGGGAGGCGATTTTAAGAGAAAACTTTCATACAAAGCTATTGGGTAAATATTTTGAAACAATTTTGATTATATAACATGATTGTTTATGAATTTTAACATCTAAATTATGAGATTTGAAGAGAAATTTTGGGAATTTTTGACTATGTTTTGAAAAATAGAAAATTGAGATTTGAGAGTTGAATTGGACTCGGATTTGAAAACCAAATACGGACTCGTGGGATTATGGATAGTCGAGATCTACCCTTCGACTCCGGTTTTAACCGACCAAGCCCAGGGTTGACTCTTGTTGACTTTTGAGGAATTGTGTAAAGATCTTAACTTTGTTAATTGAAATTGAATTCTCTTACACTGTTTGATGTTACTAAGTCAATTTTTGCTAGATTTGAGCGGATCGGAGTTGAAGTTACAGAAAAAGCATTATTAGAGTATTGATTGAGGGCTTTTAAGGTAAGTATCTTACCTAACCTTGTGTGAAAAAAATTACCCCTTAGGATTTGGCTTAGTTGCTTATTTTGTGATATGTGTGAAGCGACATGTACACGAGGTGTGTACACAGTCGTATGTGTGATTTATGACCAGTTTTAACCCGAGGTTGCTCTTATTGCTTTGTTTTGATTGAAAGGTCTCTACTCTACGTATATTTACTTTGGATGATTACTTGAGTTCGTGTTCCATGCTAGAGATCATGTTTTAGAATTTGCATTTACTAAATTGGCCAAGTTTGGCGTTTGTGAGATTGTTGGTATATTAAGTTAGCTGAATTCATGTTATTATATTGAACACCTATCCTTATTCCCTTTATTGATTTGTCCTTGTGCACTGCATTGGCAGATTATGAGTTTATATCTTAATGACAGTTGTTGACATGTTGTAATATTGTGATTATATCACATGTGGACTTGTTGAGTGGATTGTTCGGGTGTTTACACGAGGTTTCTGCCCGTGCTATTATTATTGTTGATATTGCACATGCGGCGAGACAAGACGAGCTATATATATTGGGTTTGCGCATGTGGCAAGACATGGTGAGATGATTTTTAATATGCGTATGGTGAGATAAAGCGGGCATTTATTTATTGTTACACGCGCGGTTAAATAAAGGTGTCTATGTGGGGATGTTATGTGATGGCCTGGGGCGTTCTATTGATGATGTTTGTGTGTTGGTAAAAAAGGGGTATTCTTGTTTGTGCTTATGACTTCTTTGTGTGTGTCATGCATTTTACGTGATTTGTTCCGTTGTTTCCAACATGCTAATCTGTGTCTCTATTATTACTTGATGATTTGGTTGCCAAGATGGATTTACCTACATGGAGTCATTATCTCATATTCTATTGAGTCGTTGGTAATATAGCGGATTGAAGTAAAAAGTAAGTTATTACCATGCATTACTTTATTTGATTCTTGATAAATTCCTCTTAAACATGTCATTGGTAACTGACACGGGTACAATATACGTGGTTGCGTGAGGTCTTTGCCGTGCGGTTGTAGTATATGGTGAGGCACGAGGTCTTTGTCGTGTGAGTGTGACTTATATTGTGGCACGAGGTCTTTGCCATGCGCGTGTGACTTATATTATGGCACGAGGTCTTTGCCGTGTGAGTGTGACTTATATTGTGGCACGAGGTCTTTGCCGTGCAAGTGTGAATTATGTGGTGGCACGAGTTCTTTACCGTGTGAGGGAGATTGATAATGTGAACACGAGGTGCTATATGTGCGTGATTCTATTTGATGACTTAATATCGAAACATGGCCTTTATTTGTTCTAAATGGTTATCACTTGTTCTGATGAGGCTACAATTATTGCTTTATGTTATTTTTCCTGGCCGCTTTTTGATATTTTGCACATGTTATTTGACTAGTGAGTGTCTTGACTTGAACCTCGTCACTAATCCATTGAGGTTAGTATTGATACTTACTGGGTACCGACCGTGGTATACTCATATTACGTTTCTGCATATTTTGTGCAGATCCAGGTGTGAGAGTTTCTTCGACCGTGAGGATTCAAGGTAGAGTTGCTTTGATTGTCGCGATCCCTTGGAGTCCTTTCCTTACATTTATACTGTCAATTCTCTATTCAAATAATATTGTATTTTGAGATATTTCTATGTATTCAGTTAGAGTTCGCGACTTAATACTACCTAGTTCTGGAAATATATTGTGATTATCACTGTGTTGGACTGTGACACCTTTATTTACGCATTTATATTGAACTCTACTTCATTATATCTTGTCTTTGTTAATTTAAAAATTGATAAGTGATCGACTTACCTCGTTTAGAGACTAGGTGCCATCACGATCCTATGGTGGAATTTGGGTCGTGACATTATACATATGGGATATACTGTGATTCATTGTGATACATCAAATATAAAGTTTTGATTCATCTTGAAACATATAGGACTGTACTGCTTTTTTTGCATTTACAATTTAAAATAATTTCTCCTACGACTGAAGAATTAAGAAAATTTACTTTGTTTGTTGAAATTAAATATGAGTATCAGAAATATTTAGCATCATGTAATAAGGGCGACCTTCATATTGATGACAGTGACAATTTTGTCACGCCACCCTGACGAGTGCAAAACACACACTTAAATTGTGCTCGCTAATCAAAGATAGTATAGTATAATATCATATCCACATGGATTGTAGTTAAATAGTATTCTCGTAGTTTCTAGCCTGATTGCTATCCAGGATGATTAACAATTGGGATTTATATGATTAAAAACTAAAATTAACTAAGAATCTAAAGCTATTGACTAATGACTATCGAGACAAGAAATAAGCAAATAAGGTTACCAATGGGAGAAGATAGGGTTTTGATAAGATATGTGCAAGATAATTATTCTGGATCTAACTCTAGATAATTCACTTCTAATGTTCAAGTGAGTCTCTCGAATTCACTCAATTATTAGTTCAAACATTCAGCAAAAACTCCTCTCTCGGTTAAATCTTTAACCTCACGAGATGAACCAATTTTAAGCACGTGAAGATATGCAAGAATGCGTAGTGGATTAGTATTTAGGAAAACCTCTTTCGATTATTCTCCTAACTAGGTTTAATCAATGATTCAACTAGCCTATTTCGATTATTTGAAGAATCTATGAACTCAACCAACAATATAATGCAAAGATATCACAAGTTATGCCTCTCTCGATTACATGAACTAGTGAATATAGATGCAACAATTAAGTCATCCAAAACGATTCAATACATAAAATTAGAGTTATAATCCACAAACAATCATCAATACACCAAATCTATCAAACCCTAAAGGGAACTACTCCATAAATATGGAGAAATTCATCACAAATATAATTAAAGTATAGAAAAGCATAAATTCGATCCAAACTCGGGTCTTGAGTGAGGAAGGAATGATGAAATCCTTGTGCTCGTGCTCTTCCAACTCCTCCTTAGCGTACTTAGGTCTAAAGTATGTCAAAAGTCCAGAAAATAATATTTTTCTATGTATTTATACCTTGTAGGGTCAGGTCCAGATGAAATAACCCTTTTAATGTATCTTGCTTTTTGACGTCCAGACTTGGTCCTCGACCCCCGAACACGATCCCGGCTTAATTTCTTGGGCTTTTACTCAGACTTCAAAGCTCCAAATAGTTTGAATTAGCTCCACAATATCTACATAGCTCGGAATCAATCATACACGCTATAAAACACACAATAAGTTCAAAAAACTACCAATTAAAGCTCAGCACAAGTAAAGTGCAATGAATTAGAGTGCAATAAGCGACTAAAATACATAATTATAGCCTACCATCAATAACCCACACTTAAACCATTGCTCGTCCTCGAGCAATCAAATTACACTTCAATTAGACACGACCTTTTTAAGCAACTCTCCTAACTCATCACACCAAGAATACTTAAAAAAGATTAAGCACAATAACGTAACATCCTCGCCTCAAGATTTGACTCAAAAGCACCATGCATTTTTCACAACCCTCTCACTTACTCTAACACAGAGGTCAATGACATTACCTTTCCTCCGTGAATCAAGTGCCCTCACACAACAATAGAGAGTAGTTCCACACATAACAATAGAGATTAGTTCCACACACAACAAAATTTAAGAACAATTAGGAACTCAATATAGAAAGAATTCGCTCACTCTCAGAAACAACATTCATGTGCCACAAAAGACGTACCATAGGCTTGCCCGTAGTGTACTACTCTACTAATTGAGCTCATTTAGTCAAGGATCAAGTAGGACTATAATTGGTTGTAATGTAGCCTACTGGATGGGTAGGATACGTTTGGAATTGGGTTGCTAGATTTTTCAGATTAATTACGAAATTATCACTGACTTCGTATTTAAAAATCTGCACTATTTTCAAATATTGAAACCAACATATCTCCTTCATTATAAGGTCAAATGGAGTGAATCAAAAGCCTAGATTAACTGAAATTACACAAGAAATCCATTGGAAGCATCAAAAGCGAGTTTTGGGATTGTTTAGCACACAAAACGAGATAGAACAGCTGGGCAAAAATACTTAATATCGAAAGTTTGTTCATTTGGTATTTTGAGTTGGGGAGCTCAGATTTGGACAATTTTTGGAGGAAATATTTACCATTTGGATTGTGGTAAGTGTTCTATACTCGATTTTGGTTATATTTCATGAATCTATCTTCTTTTTTGGCATTTGATTGATGATTTCAGGGTGAAATTTGGGGCGGGATTTGGGGGGTTTGCCTAAAATTTCATAAAGTGATTTTTTTCAATTTTTGAACATCGATTCGGAGTCAGATTTGAGTGAAACTAGTATGGTTGGACTCGTAATTGAATGGGTTGACGGATTTTGTGAGTTTTTTAGGTTCCGAGGCACGAGCCCGGGTTTGACAATTTGTTTGATTTTGGAATTTTTATTAAAGGTTCGACCTTTATCGATTGGGTTTATTTCTTTTGGCATTATTTGATGTATTTGAGTTGTTTTTGGCTAGTTTCGAGCCGTTCGAAGGTCGGTAGGCGTGGGATAACACTTTTGGAGCATCGTTTGACTCGCTAGGTATTGGATTTGGCTTGTTCGAGGTAAGTAACACTTCTAAACTTGGTGCTGAGGGTATGAAACCCCGAATTACGGATTATGTGTTTGGTGTTGAGGTGACACACATGCTAGGTGATGGGCGTGTGGGCGTGCACCGTGTGAATTGTGACTTCGTTATTTCTGTGGTACTGTGTAGTTACCTGATCTTATCTGTAACCATGAAATCTCTACGTACTAGAGCTATTGAACTGTGATCCATGTTAGAAACTATGTCCAGGCTTCATGCTTATTCTGTTGGGACTCACTGAGGTCATTTCTGCTATTGAGTTATTTACTTACATTGAAATTTCATAATCAGTCATGTTCATTTATTGCATATCATATCTCAGTCTGTGTTGCTAATTATTGACACATCATATCATCTTTTTTGGGCTAGTTTTATGGTATTATGAGCCAGAGAGATTGGAGAGATATATGACTGAGTGAGGCCAAGGGCCTGATTGTGAGTGATATTATGGGATCGGGCTGCACGCCGCAGCATGTTCTTATTTATTTATGCCTAGATCTGGCTTATGATAGCTCTTGGGCTGAAGGAGCCCCTCCGGAGTCTATACACACCCCTAGTGAGTGCAGTTGATTTATATTGAGGGATGGATCTTCCTTGGGCATGGATCTTGCCCGAATCATTTACATTTGGGGATGGATCTTCCTTGGGCTGGATTGGCCATATACAGTACTGAGTGACTGAGCGTGTCGATTGATTGATCATGATGGGTGAAAAGTGTGAGATAGTGAGATTGAGTACTCTGAGAGTGTGAGTACACGAGTTCATCTCTGAGATACATTGCATTTGACATGCACACTTGGTGTACATGCATAGAGATGCATTTTCCTTATGCAGTACGGTATCATGTCATTCATGACTTCTCACACATATTGACATATAGGCATAAAGATGCATTTTCCTCATGCCATTTGAAAATGAAACATTTACTTGTTGAAAGATTTTTGGGAAAATTACAGTTTTCAAACTTACTCATATTTTTGGCAATTTCGGAAATAGATTTGGGTTTCACTAATATACTTGGAAAGCAGGCCTATTTTTCTGGAACTGTGAACGAGCTAAGCATTTTATCTATGAGTTACTTCTTTTATTACTTTCATTTTGTTGTTATAAACTGTTGTTGGATATTGGTGTTAGATTCTGTCCTATGTTCCAGCTCATCATTACTTTCAACCTAAGGTTTGGTTTGTTACTTATTGAGTACATAGGGTCGGTTGTAATCATACTATACTTCCGCACCTTACGTGCAGATGTTGCCTGCTGACGTTGCTGTGATTGATGGGAGTTGGATTTGAAGATGTACCTATGTTTCGGCGATAGCTGCCTCTTGTTCATGGTAGCTCTAGACTTATGAAAAATCTATTTATATATTATACAGATAGATGATGTATTTTTATTTCACACCAGCGTTGTAAATTCTAATCTTAGAAGCTCATAATTTGTACTACCATTCCTTGGGAAATGTATAGGATTTAGATATTTTCTTAATTGTCTTATTAAATTTCATTGGAATTCGATAATTGTTAATTGCCTTACCTAGCGAGTTGGGTTAGGTGCCATCACGACTAGTTGGATTTTGGGTCTTGACAAGTTGGTATCAGAGCTCTAAGTTTATAGGTTGTACAAGTCATGAGCAAGTATCTAGTAGAGTCTCGCGGATCGGTATGATGACGTCCATACCTATCTTCGAGAGGCTACAGGGCATTTAGGATAAACTTCCCATCTTTCTTTCCTTATCGCGCGACACTGATTCAGCTTGAAGGGTAACTCTTTGAATTCCTTCCACGCATTCGTATGCGCATGTGATCGCTTGGTATCAGCTGTGTATCGACGGCTTATGATTCCATGGATGAGGTGCGAGATGTGATTTTGGTGTGCTGATGATGGGCCAGCCTGGAGGACTTGAGGCCAGGTTTTGACTGTAGCTTGAGCACGGAGATTTCGATTATGTGAGAACGTGCTTTTAGACTTATAAGCCCGGTAGTGTCCCTATTAATGGAATTTATGGCTCGATGAGTGGTTAGATGGCTATATGATGAGTATGATGTGACTGCGAGATGTGTACAGATGGATTGAATATGACGAGAAGAGTTTGCTTGAGATGTAAAAAGGACTATTGGGTGCTTGATTTCTGTTTTGATGTGACGTTTAGTCTCGAGTTATGAGTGTATTGGAGGATCTTTCATGTTGTTTAACTTTGGAATAAATTAGGTTCTCATGCCTTGTTGGTGAGTTCAGACTCAGGAAGATTAAGTGATTGCGCAGTAGTTGTGGCTGTGAAAGGGTATAAAAATATGTCAGTTTAAGTCTATACAGGTGGGTTATAACCTGCGAGGTAATCTACGGATGTATGATTTTTATGCTGTTGTGTGGAGGCTTTCTTTTCTACTAGTGGGTTATATTTGTGTGATTTGAGTTTGGATCGGTTGTAATAATTGACCTAACCGTCACAAGGATGAATGCGAGATTTGCAGATGATTTGAGGTATTAGATGGTTTGTGCTACATGAGCTTATGAAGGATTTAGTTGAATCTCACTGCAGTATTATGGCAGTAATGAGCTATGGTTATTGTAAGTTATTAGATGTTTTATTCCATGGCCTTGAGCCAAGTGGCAGAATCTGCTATCGACGAGTTGATTGCATGGTTATATGTTATATTGGTTTCGGTTTGAGGTATAATTGTGAATCAGTTATGACTTACAGATGTTGAGATCGACGATGACTTGAGTAAGGGAATTTCTGGATACGGGTTGTATTACACTTTATGGGTATATTATAATCATGGAATGATTTGAATTGTTATTCGTGAGAGATGTAGTGTGCATGGAGTAGGAATTTACTCGATTTCTTAGATATGTGAATTACTTCTTTGGGTGTTATTGTGATAATGGGGGCACAGGTCGTTCGGCCGTTTGGGCGGTGCAATTAAGATTTGAGCAGAGTGGAGGACTCTCAAGAATGTGCTAATACATTCAAGAGTTACATTGGATAGTGTCGAGACTCACAGTATTTCTATATCATTATGGAATTTACATTTCAGTATCAGGAAGGTGAAGGAAATGATTTCAAAAGGTCTCTTCAGAGTGGGCATCTCGGTTGTGCTATTTCTTTGGGGTGCTTAAGAGGGAATACATCGTCCTATGGTCCTTAAGGCGATGTGGTTTTATGCTAGGATCTCTTGTGGTGAACTTTGGGTAAGGATCGTGGTGTTCTGGCAAGGAGAAGTGTCAACTTGAGGGTAATTCGGAAGGAACTCAGAGAAATAGGACAATTGGATAGTAGGTTGGATCAGTACAGTAATGGGTATGATTAGTTCTTTGGGTACTTATGATGTGGTGAGACTCTACATGTGTTTCGTAGAGATGCTCTTGGGTTTTGGCGGTCTGCGTGGCTTAGTTGAGTTAGAGAGATTCAGTTCTGATGGTTTGGTTATGTGCAAGTGGGTTTTGGAGATTTCTCGATGGTTTCTACAACGATTTGAGATGGATATTTCCTACTGGCGAGAGGAGCATGTTGCGTATTGTGATTTTCTCCTAGGTGAGATCAAATGGAACATTTCTGACTAATCGGGTAGGTATTCTGCTTGTGACTCAGAGATGGTTATGAGATTCTCGTACTTTCGTATGATGGAATGATAGATGCGATGTGTTGTGTAGGATTGAGATTTGCATGTGCAAGTCACAGTTCAATTTTGAAGGGAAGGTCTTGAATTCTTAGAAAGCATGGACGGTTTCCGATGTTTAGATGAATGCTATAACTATTTGGTATTGCCTGAGGAGAGTGTGCATTTCAGAAGGTGCACTGTGTTTTGACTTCGGATGCTTCATTGGTATTGCGGTACTCGCTTGGTTGATCGACTGCTGATATTCAGATTTTGATATGTGGCACGGAAGAAAATTATGGAAGTATTCCTCGTGGGATGGTCGCGTGTGAGAGATATGTTAAAAATTTGGGCGGTGGAGTTGGGATCAGATATGGTGATTCGTGTGTTCTATGAATTTGGAGACCGGGAGTTCTCAGAAACAGACTATTCCGTGGTTGTAGACTGTGAAGATGTGGCTAAAGCTAGCCAGATGATAGTATGCCTTTTGGTTCAGTCATTGTAGATTTTCGGAGGGTTATGTATCTATTTGTGGGTGACCAGAGTTGATTTGGGTCTATTGGTAGGCCCAATGAGGATGTGTGCTCTACATCGGGTCGGATTGGCTGACTCCGTACTGTTGTTGTTGAGGGATGTGCATTCGGTTAGAGTTAAGCTTATTCGTGTTCTGAGATGCGCTTTGAGACACCCTTCTATTCTATGAGGGTTTGTGATTCGTTGGTTATGTACACACATGGTGCGGTTCTATTTAGCCTTATGGCGGAATTTGAGCGAGATGGGTATTAAAGTGTTGAATGATTGATTGCGCATTGATTATGTTCATTCCGGACTATAATATTTAGTTATTTGCTTCACAGTGGTTATGGTCATGCACTTTTGGTACTAGACGCCAAATTGCGCGTGATTGTTGATTTTGAGCATTGTGACTTGAGGTATTTCATGTGGACCAGTATTTGGATGGGGTCGTGCATTGCAGCGATGTTATGTTGGGATATGATCCTTTGTGTAAGATTCGTGTATTTTGGTTCTACAGTGTGTGATGGGTTCTTAGCATTGTGTCGTGGTGGTATGTGTTGAGCTTGTAGGACGGTTCTCTCATTGGAGCCATTTTTTTTTAATGTTTGAGTACGTTTGGATTGTTGCGTATTAGTGCACAGATTTCACGATTTTTGGCTCTGGGTAGTATTGGTGAGGCATGTCAGTAGAGTAGTGTCACGACCCAAAACCTTAACCTGTCGTGATGGCGCCTAACGTGGTGCTAGGCAAGCCGACATTTCCAAATTATTTCCCAACAATTAACAAAATGAGCCAAAGTAGTTTTTAAATGACACAAATTCTCATAAACGGGGTAAAACTCAAAACACAAATGCGGAAAAACTCCCAAATCGGGGTGTCACTGAGCTCATGAGAATCTATACATCACCAGTCTAGAAAAGTAATGTCTATGAAAGTCTGGATCTAAATACAATAAAAAAGAAAAGATAAGGAAGGAGAAACAAGGACTATGAACCCCGGGTTGCTACCTCGAAGTCTCCAATGATCAGCTGTGCGAAATATCAACACCCACCGTGTCCAGAAACACCCGGATCTGCACACGAAGTGCAGGGTATAGAATGAGTACAACCAACTCAGTAAGTAACAAGACTAAATAAAGAACTGAAGATAGTGACGAGCTACATAGTTATAGTTCATTTTCAGTAATCTCAACAAAGAAAGTAGGCATGCTTTCAAATTTGGCAATTTAAGTCAAATCCGTTTATTCATGCCAAGTTCAAGTAAAACCGGATGTAATATCTCTAAAAAATTTCAAAGCAGTGATATAATGCAGTTAAGTGCATCAATAAGGAAATCAAAAGCATCCTCTCAGAGCAACAGTCACTCAATCTTTCTCAATAGCTCAACACTCGGCACTCGGCACTCAACACTCATCACTCGTACTCAATAGGTACCTGCGCTCACTGAGGGTGTGTACAGACTCCGGAGGGGATCCTTCAGCCCAAGCGCTATATTGCTGCAACGTGCAGCCCGATCCTATCAATATATATACAGCAATAAGGCTCATTGCGGCGTGCAACCCGATCCACACATGTACAACCCTAAGGCTCGTTGCGGCGTACAACCCAATCCCCCCTATATACAGCCCTGAGACTCGTTATGGCGTGCAACACGTTCCACATATATACATATCGCTCACAGCTCGGCACTTAAGCCTTAACTCAGTCACCAACCTCTCCAGTCTCTTGGGCTCTCAGAAGTCATGAAAATCAACCCAAATAACAATAATATGATGTATCAACAAGGAATAATAGAGACTGAGATATGATATGCAAGTAGAATCTGAGATTGAGTGCTAACAGCAAATAGCAGGTAATTCAACATGTACACGGCCCCTGTGGGTCCCACAATACCAACACATAGCCTAAACATAATTTCTAGCATGATTTCTAGTTAAATTTCTATAACACATGGAGAGTATCTAGCTAGCAACAAGTTATTCAACTTCACAGTTTCCATGGAATGGACCAAGTCCTAATTCCTATGGTGCACGCCCACATGCCTGTCACCTAGCATGCGCGTCACCTCCAAACCAATCACATAACACAAATTTGGGGTTTCATACCCTCAGAACTAGATTTAAAACTGCTACTTACCTCAATCTGAGCAAAATCTCTACTCCAATATGGCTTTGCCTCACAAATCGGCCTCCGAACATCTCGAATCTAGCCACAAACAATACAATACAATCAACACGGGCTAAGGAATAAACTCCATAAGAAAAATACGAAGTTTTAATCAAATATCCGAAATCGGCTCAAAGCCGGCCCCCAGGCCCACGTCTTGGAATCCAACAAAAACCACAAACCCGAAAGCTCATTCAACCACGAGTCAAACCATACCAAATTTACTCAAATTAGATTCAAAATCTCATTCAAAACCTCAAAAATCTAGCCTAAGAACTCTTCTTCATTTCCCCAATTTTCCACCCCAAATCACTAATTTAATGATAGAATCAAAGGAATAATCATCGAAATTAACCAAAACTAGATAGAAATCACTTACCCAAAACACCTATGTGAAAATATCTCCAAAAATCGCCTTCTACCGAGCTCCCAAATCAATTGTGTTATGAGCTTAAAACCCTCGTTTTTGAATCATTTATTCTGCCCAGGTACGCCTCCTTCGCGGACGCGGAAGCACCCTCGCGTTCGTGAAGCACAAATTGCCTCTGACCAAAAGTCCCTCCTACGCGAACGCGAACCTTTACTGACCCCTCTCATCGCGAACACGACCGCACCTCCGCGAACGTGTAGCCAAGTGCATGGGGTCCCTAATTGCTTCTTCTCTTCTTCGCAAACACGTTCCCCATCCTGCGTTCGCGATGAACTCTCTGCCCAACCTCCACGAACGCATCCTCTTCTTCGCGAACACGAAGAGCAATATTTCCTCAGCCTCCAGATGCACTTCGCGAATGCGAGACCATTCTCGCGAACGCATAAGAGGAAACCAGATCCAACCAAAAACCAGCAAACTCAACTTCACCACTCTCCCAACTTCAATTCTTGATGCGTTAACCACCCGAAACTCACTCGAGACCCCCGGGACCTCAACCAAACATACCATCAAGTCCCAAAACATTATATGAACTAGTCGAACCCTCAAATCACCTCAATCAACATCAAAAACACGAATTGCACATGGATTCAAGCCTAATGAACTTTAAATTTCCAAATTTCTACACCCGACGCCGAAAGCTACCAAATCACGTTCGATTGACCCCAAATTTTGCACATAAGTCACAAATGATACCACAGACCTACTTCAACTTTTGGAATCGGAATTCGACCCCGATATCAAAAAGTCCACTCCCGGTCAAACATTCCAAAAAACTTAACTTTTGCCCTTTCAAGCCTAATTCAACTACAAACCTCCAAATTACAATCCGGACACGCTCCTAAGTCCAAAATCACAAAACGAAGCTAACGGAACCATCAAAACTCAAATCCGAGGTCGTTTACACATAAGTCAACATCCGGTCAACTTTTCCAACTTAAGCTTTCCATTGTGAGATTGTCTCAATTCATTCTGAAATCTCTCCGAACCCAAACCAACTAACCCGTAAGTTATATAACATCTATAAATCAGAAAAGGAGCAGTAAATGGGTGAACGGGGCTACAACTCTCAAAACGACCGACCGGGTCGTTACATCCTCCCCCTCTTAAACAATCATTCATCCTCGAACGGGTCTAGAAATATACCTGGAGCCTCAAATAGGTGTGGGTATCTGCTCCGCTCCCGCTCGGTCTCCCAAGTCCTTCACTGGCTGACCTCGCCACTGCACCTTTACTGAAGCTATATTCCTTGATATGAACTTCCGAACATGCCGATCCAAAATGGCCACCTGCTACACATCATAAGTCAAATCACCATCCAATTGAACCATGCTGAAATACAAAACATGAGACGGATCACTGACATACTTCCGGAGCATAGAAACATGAAATACTGGATGCACACTTGACAAACTAGGTGGCAAGGCAAGCTCGTAAGCCACCTCTTCAATCCTCCGAAGCACCTCAAATGGCCCAATATACCAAGGGCTCAACTTGCCCTTCTTCCCGAACCTCATAACACCCTTCATGGGTGAAACTTTTAGCAGGACCTTCTCCCCAACCATGTAAGCAACATCACGGACCTTTCTGTCGGCATAACTCTTCTTTCTAGACTGCGCTGTACAAAGCCACTCCTAAATCAATTTAACCTTGTCCAACGCATCTTGAACCAAGTCGGTACCCAATAGCCTAGCCTCACCCGACTCAAACGAACCTACAAGAGATCCACGTCGTCTCCCATATAAATCCTCATATGAATCCATCTGAATGCTCGACTGGTAACTATTGTTGTAGGCAAACTCCGCGAGTGGCAGAAACTGATCCCAAGAACCCCCAAAATCAATCACACAAGCGCATAACATGTCCTCCAATATCTGAATAATGCGCTCGGATTGTCCGTCTGTTTGAGGGTGAAATATTGTGCTCAACTCAACCTGGGTGCCCAACTCTCGCTGTACTACCCTCCAGAACTGTGATGTAAACTGTGTGCCTCGATCTGAAATGATGGACACTGGCACACCATGAAGGCGAACGATCTCTCAGATGTAAATCTTAGCCAACCGCTCCGAAGAATGGGTAGTACCAACTGGAATCAAGTGCACGGACTTGGTCAGCCGATCAATAATCACCTAAAAAGTATCGAACTTCCTCGAAGTCCTCGGGAGCCCAACTACGAAATCCATGGTGATCCGCTCCCACTTTCACTCTGGAATCTCTATCATCTGAAGTATTCCACCCGGTCTCTGATGCTCATACTTTACCTGCTGACAGTTGAGACACTGAGCTACAAACCCCATTATATCTTTCTCATCCTCCTTCACCAATAATGCTGCCTCAAGTTCTGATACATCTTCGCGGCACCCGGATGAATGGAATACCGTGAACTGTGGGCCTCCTCAAGAATCAACTCTCATAGCCCATCTACATTAGGCACACATATCCGACCCTGCATCCTTAACACCCCATCATCCCCAAAAGTAACATCTCTGGCATCACCATGCTAAACCTTGTCCTTGAGGACAAGCAAATGAGGATCATCATACTGGCGTTGTCTGATGCTTTCAAATAAGGAAGACCGAGAAACCACAAAAGCCAAAACCCGACTGGGCTCTGAAACATCTAATCTCACGAACTGGATGGACAAGGCCTGAACATCAACTGCAAGAGGTGTCTTACCAATGAGTATAAATGCAAGACTACCCATACTCACCACCTTTCTACTCAAGGTATCAGCCACCACATTGGCCTTCTAGGGGGTGATACAGAATGGTGATATTATAGTCCTTTAGCAGCTCCAACCTTCTCCGCTCCTCAAACTTAGATCCTTATGTTTGAACAAGTGTTGGAGGCTCGGATGATCCATAAACACCTCACACGACACACCGTAGAGATAATGCCTCCAAATCTTCAATGCATGAACGATGACAGCTAACTCCAAATCATGAACATGGTAGTTCTTCTCAAGAGTCTTCAACTGGCGTGAAGCATAAGCAATCACTCTACCCTCTTGCATCAAGACACACCCAATACCAACCCGAGAAGAATCACAATATACTGTGTAAGAACTGAAGGCTACTGACATGAAATGTATGATACATATATATATATATATATATATATATATAGGAACTTTAAAAAACATACGCCTCTGTGGGCATCATTATCATCATCATATCGTACCCGTACTTGAAGAGGACTCGATAAAAATATACTCGGCCATCATAAGGCTCGGTAGAATAGTACCCGGCCACGTGAAGCTCGGTAAAACCCAACTGATCAGTGGTTGCACAATAGGTGCCGTACCCGGCCAACTATAGTGCGGCTCGATAGAGAAAAATAGATACATAGATATAATGCATGTTGGACTCATGGAATCACATTCTAAACCTTTCGGAGTGACATAAGGTCGTTGCACCTTCAAAAAGGATTCAAGGATCATATATACTTGCTTAGAATAACTTTTATAAGGAAAGAATAACATGGGAAACCTTAGTTGCTAGGAGTAGATTCGTTATGAAATAGCGTATCGTTTATGTTCATTTCACTTTAGATCATGCCAAAAGGGAAGAAGGGATAGCCTTACATACCTTAACTCTATTGAGTCCTTACTACCTTCCAAGCAATTCTTCAAACAACTAAACTCAATCTACCATAGCATACAAAGATTCAAAATCAGTATTGATTAAAGGCTAAGTACGCAACTTAAACTAGTAGCTCATTTATGTAAATTTGGGCAGCATATACCCTATAACAAGGGCCTCCTCCAATACCATATACCAACAACAATAACCAGAGAGCAACATATAAATGTCAATAACAAAATACCATATAACAACAACAAGTCACAACTACTTCACGACGAGCGGCAAGCTCCGATTGGAATCCGTATAACCCATATCACCCCTTATAGACTTCTTACATTAACTTAACAGTATCATTAACATGATAATGAAGTCATTCATCAATGATTCCATCCTTATACCATATATTTATAACAAAGGAAACAATCCACAACTCCAACTATCTTCAATTAGCAACTTTATTTACTAGTTCATGTCTAGTCCAATCATTTAACTTAATCGACATCTAGATAACCTTACGCAAATGAAAGAACACAATACACATATCTCCTACAGTAACTTCAAGTCAAAATCCAAGTTATATTTAGCTTACAACATCCCTCAATGACAATACAATACCATAGAAGTTACTTAAGCTAATCCAAGTATTATCTTGTAGTTTATCATCCTAACAACTTAACCAATATACAAGAAAGCCTAAGAAAAATTAGTAGGGTGTTATAATCACCTTAGCCAGCAGCAACAACTTTAAATTTCAGCCAAACACAGCCCACAACTATCCTCAATGACAACACAACCTCAAAGAGGTGTTGTTCTTCACTAGAACTAACTTTTGATGTTGAAATATGGTGTAATCCATTTGCAAAACTTGAAATAACCTAGGGTTAATATGAAAACCTTGGGAGAGTATTTTAAAGAACTAACCACTTAAAACAACCTCCCACACGAGCTGGAACCACCCAAAAATCAGCAACAACAAGAAGAACAAGAAACTTACTAGCGCGACGGGATTCCCGACACTTGATTTGTGTTGTTTGCCCTTTGTTTGGGTATTGGATCATGAGACAACCTTGAGAGAGTGTTTTTAGGTGTCTAGGGTCTGAAGATACTGAAAAATAATGAGTTACAATGGGGTTGAGGCGTCTTATATATATATATATATATATATATATCTCAACCGCCTATGTGGGTCCCATAGAGAGTTGCTTGGCGCAGTCTCGCAAAAACGCGAATATCTCTCTACTCCAACATCTTATCAACAAACGGTTTAATGAATTAGAAACTAGACTCATAGATATTTAATTTGGTAGGTGGATAACCCCATAATTCAAAGTAAGTTTAGAGAAAATAGCAACTACATTTGACCTAATTTTCAGAACATTTATGAATATAAAGGCAATACTAGAACTGGAGCTGTGGTCAAGGCGGTCTTAAGCTTCTGAAAGCTCTCCTCACACTCATCCGACCACCTGAAAGGAGCACACTTTTGGGTCAATTTCGTCAAGGGCGATGCAATAGACGAGAAGCCCTGCACGAAGCGACGATAATAACCAGCCAACCCTAGAAAGCTCCGTATCTCCGTAGCTGAGGACGGTCTGGGCCAACTCTGAACCACCTCTATCTTCTTTGGATCCACCTTAATACCCCCACTGGACACCACTTTCCCCAAGAATTCCACTGAGCTGAGCTAAAACTCACACTTGGAGAACTTGGCATAAAGTTTTTCCTCCCTCAACCACTGTAACACAATCCTCAAGTGCTGGGCATGCTCCTCCTGGCTACGAGAGTACACCCAGATATCATCAATTAACACTATAATAAACGAGTCGAGGTAAGACTGAAACACACTATCAGATGCATGAACGCTGCTGGGTCGTTTGTCAGCCCAAAAGACATCACAAGGAACTCATAATGACTATAACGGGTCCTGAAGGATGTCTTTAGAATATCCAAGTCACGGATCTTCAACTGGTGATACCCATAACTCAAATCAATCTTGGAAAACACCCTCGCTCGCTGAAGCTGGTCAAATAGATCATCAATACGTGGCAAAGGATACTTGTTCTTGATAGTGACTTTGTTCAACTGCCTATAATCAATGCACATCCTCATAGTACCATCCTTCTTCTTCACAAATAGAATTGGTGCACCCCAAGGTGACACGTTAGGCCGAATAAACCCCTTATCAAGGAGTTCCTAAAGCTGCTCCTTCAATTCCTTCAATTCAGCTGGTGCCATACGATATGGTGGGATAGAAATAGGCTGAGTGCCCAGCACCAAGTCAATATCAAAGCTAATATCCCTGCCGGGGGTCATGCCCGGCAGGTTTGCAGGAAACACATACGGAAACTCCCGCACCACCGGAACATAATCAATAGTGGGAGCATCAGCACTAGTATCCCTCACAAAGGCTAGGTAAGATAAACAACCTTTCCTAACCATCTGTTGGGCCTTCAAATATGAATTTACTCTGATGGGAACATAGTCTAGAGAACCTCTCCACTCAATCCTCGGCAACCCTGGTATCACCAACGTCACAGTCTTAGCGTGACAATCTATAGCATGACATGGAGACAACTAATCCATACCCAAGATCACATAGAAATCAACTATACTAAGCAACAAGAGATCAACTCTAGTCTCCAGACTCCCAATAGTCACTACACACGACCAATATACACGGTCCACAACAGTAGTATTGCCCACTGGTGTAGATACATAAACAAATGGAACTAGGGACTCATGGGGCATATCCAAATAATGAGCAAAATACGATGAGACATACGAATAAGTGGAACCAGGGTCAAATAATACAGAAGCATCCCTGTGGCATACTGAGACAATATTTGTAATCACCGCATCTGAAGCAACAACTTCTGGTCTGGCAGGAGTAGCATAGAACCAGGCCTGGCCTCCACCTGACCAGCTGATTGTGCCCTACCCTGAGCTGGATGTGCGGGTGGTGAAGTAACTGGTGCTAAAGTCGTAGTCTGACTCCTCTGCTGAGCTGGACCTCCTGTAAGGCGGGGACAATATCTCCTGATATGACCAAACTCCCCACACTCATAGCAACTCCCCGGTGCTGGTGGTGGGGACTGAAGGGAGCCCCGAGCACCGGGATAACTGGTAGAAGGACCTGGCATAGATGAGCCCTGAACCGATGGAGCACGGGACGAACTCTGAGCTGGAAGGGCACTGAGAGATGACTGGCCCTGATGAGAACTGTAAGAACCATGGCCGGATGATGCACCACGGTGAACTGGACGAGCCGTCGGAGCATACCTATTGGGACGACCCCTGCCATGGTGGAACTGACCCCCCATAAGGAACACCGCTGAAACCACCCGATTCACGATGCCTTTTGGCCTCCCTATCACCCCGCTCCTGACTGCGGACCATCTCTATCTACCGAGCAATGTTGATTACCTCATCAAAAGTAGCACCAGATACCCTCTCTCTAGTCATAAGTAACCGCAACTGATATGTGAGGTCATCGATGAACCTCCTAATCCTCTCCATATCAGTGGGAACCAACCAAACCGCGTGATGAGCCAACTCAGAAAACCTCATCTTGTACTGCGACACAGACATGCCATGCTGACGTAACTGCTCAAACTATCTGCGCAGCTCCTCTCTGCAAGACTGCGGCATGAACTTCTCGAAGAAGAGAACGGAGAACTACTGCCATGCGAGTGGTGCTGCACCGACCGGTCTGCACCTCTCATAAGCCTTCCACCAATTGAAGGCAACCCCAGTAAATTGAAAAGTAGTGAACAAGACCCCACTGGTCTCCAAAATACCGGTTGTGTGAAGAATCCGCTCACATCTGTCCAAGAAGCCCTGGGCATCCTCCGACTCTGCCCCACTGAAAGATGGAGGCCGGGGCCTCCCAAACCTCTCTAGTCTCTTTTTCTCATCCTCAGTCATAGCAGGAACCACATGGGCCTGAGCAGCTGCAACCGGCTAGGCTGGTAGTGCCCCCGGTGTCAAGAGTCCCTGCATCACCTGCTCTGGTGTACGGGCGGCGGGGAGTCTGAATACCTCCCCCGACCTGAGCAGTGGCTGCTATGGCCGGAATAGAGACCGCCTGGGCAAGATTGGTACACACGGTCAGAATCTGAGCTAAGGCCTCCTGAAGGCCTGGAATCACGATGGGCATAGGTGGTGCCTGAGCTGGCCCTACTGGCTCAACTGTATCTAGTACCTGCTCCTGAGCTGGAGCGACTAGTGGATTTGTAGGTGCTGCCCTAGCTGTTGTACTAGCTGCACCACTGCCCCTACCGTGACCTCAGCCTCTCACGGCCCTAACTCATGGTACTGGTGGCTGTCCATCATGTCCAATAGTACATGTCCTCACCATATGTGAGGGAATAGAACAACAAAGGTTTAGTTACCGGAATCAACAAATCTGCACGACAAGAATACAAGAATGTGAAGTTTCCTAAGGGTTCGGCAGCCTATCGAAGATAAGTACAGACGTCTCCGTACCGATCTGCAAGACTCTACTAAACCTTCTCATGACTCGTGAGGCCTATGTAACCTAGGGTCTGATACCAACTTGTCACAACCCAAAACCCTAACCTGTAGTGATGGCGCCTAACGTGGTTTTAGGAAAGCCGACATTTACAAAATATTTCACAACAATTAACAAAATGAGCCAAAGTAGTTTTTAAATGACACAAATTCTCATAAACGGTGTAAAACCCAAAACACAAATGCGGAAAACTCCCAAATCGGGGTGTCACTGAGCTCATGAGCATCTATACATCACCAGTCTAGAAAAGTAATGTCTATGAAAGTCTGTTTCTAAATACAATAAAAGAAAAGATAAGGAAGGAGAAACAAGGACTGCGAACGCCGGGCAGCTACCTCGAAGTCTCCAACGATCAGCTGTCTAAAATATCAACACCCACCGTGTCCAGAAATGCCCGAATCTGCACACGAAGTGCAAGGTGTAGCGTGAGTACAACCAACTCAGTAAGTAACAAGACTAAATAAAGAACTAAAGATAGTGACGAGCTACACAGTTATAGTTTATTTTCAGTAATATCAACAAAGAAAGTAGGCATGCTTTCAAATCCGACAATTTAATTTATTTATGTCAAGTTCAAGTAAAACTGGATGTAATATCTCTCAGAAATTTCAAAGCAATGATATATGGCAGTTAAGTGCATCAATAAGGAAATCAAAAGCATCCACTCAGAGCAACAGTCACTCAATCTTTCTCAATATCTCAACACTCGACACTCATCACTCGTACTCAATAGGTACCTGCGCTCACTGAGGGTGTGTACAGACTTCGGAGGGGCTCCTTCAGCCCAAGCACCATATCGCTATGGCGTGCAGCCCGATCCCTATCAATAAATACATAGCCATAAGGCTCGTTGCGGCGCGCAACCCAATCCATACATGTACAACCCTAAGGCGCGTTGCAGCGTGCAACCCGATCCACCTATATACAGCCCTGAGGCTCGTTGCAGCGTGAAACCCGATCCACATATATACATATTGCTCACAGCTCGGCACTCAGGCCCTAACTCAGTCACCAACCTCTCCAGTCTCTCGGTCTCTCAGAAGTCATGAAAATCAGCCCAAACAGTAATAATATGATGTATCAACAAGGAATAATAGAGACTAAGCTATGATACGCAAGTAGAATCTGAGACTGAGTGCAAACAACAAATAATAGTTAATTCAACATATACACGACCCTTGTGGGTCCCAACAGTACCAACACATAGCCTAAACATGATTCTAGTATGATTTGCAGTTACATTTCTATAACACATGGAGAGTATCTAGCTAGCAACAAGTTATTCAACTTCACAGTTTCCATGGAATGGACCAAGTCCCAATTCCTACGGTGTACGCCCGTCACCTAGCATGTGCGTCACCTCCAAACCAATCACATAACACAAATTCGAGGTTTCATACCCTCAGAACCAGATTTAGAACTGTTACTTACCTCAATCTGTGAAATATTCCTACTCCAATATGCCTTTGCCTTGCAAATCGGCCTTCGAACATCTCGAATCTAGACACTAACGATACAATACAATCAACATGGGCTAAGGAATCAATACCATAAGAAAAATACAAAGTTTTAATCAAAAATCTGAAATCGGCTCAAAGCCGGCCCTTGGGCCCACGTCTTGGAATCCAACAACAATCACAAAACCCGAAATCCCATTCAAACACGAGTCTAACCATACCAAATTTACTCAAATCAGATATCAAAATCCCATTCAAAACCTCAAAAATCTAGCCTAAGAACTCTTCTTTATTTTCCGCAATTGTCTACCCCAAATCACAAATTTAATGAAAGAATCAAAGGCATAATCATGGAAATTAACCAAAACTAGATAGAAATCACTTATTCTGCCCTGATACGCCTCCTTCACGAACGCGAAAGCACCCTCGCATTCACGAAGCACAAATTGCCTATGACCAAAAATCCCTCCTACACGAACGCGATCAACCACTCACGAACGTGAACCTTTACTGACCCCTCTCATCGCGAATGCGACCGCACCTCTGTGAACGCATAGACCAAGTGCATGGGGCCCTCCATTGCCTCTTCTCTTCTTCACGAACGTGTTCCCCATCCTGCGTTCGCGATGCACTCTCTGCCCAACCTCCGCGAACACGTCCTCTTCTTCGCGAACACGAAAGGCAATATTTCCTCAGCCTCCTGATGCATTTCGCGAACACGAGACCATTCTCGCGAACACATAAGAGGAAACTAGATCCAGCCAAAAACCAGCAAACTCAACTTCAACAGTCTCCCAACTTCAATTCTTGATCCGTTAACCACCCGAAACTCACCCGAGGCCTCCGGGACCTCAACCAAACATACCATCATGTCCCAAAACATCATATGAACTTAGTCGAACCCTCAAATCACCCCAATCAACATAAAAAACACGAATTGCACATAGATTCAAGCCTAATGAACTTTGAATTTCCAAATTTCTACAACCGATGCTGAAACCTATCAAATCACGTCCGATTGAACCCAAATTTTGCACACAAGTCACAAATGATACAATGGACCTACTTCAACTTTCGGAATAAGAATCCGACCCCGATATCAAAAAGTTCTCTCACAGTCATACATTCCAAAAATATTGAACTTTCACAATTTCAAGCCTAATTTAACTACAGACCTCCAAATCACAATCCGGACATGCTCCTAAGTCCAAAATTACCCAACGGAGCTAACAGAACTATCAAATCTCAAATTTGAGGTCATTTACACATAAATCAACATCCGGTCAACTTTTTCAACTTAAGCTTTCTATTATGAGACTAAGTGTCTCAATTCATTCTGAAATCTCTCCGGACCTGAACCAACTAACCCAATAAGTCATATAACATCTATAAAGCACAAAAAGAGTAGTAAATGGGAAAATAGGGCTACAACTCTCGAAACGACCGGTTGGGTAGTTACAATTAGCTTATATTTGATAAGATGAGGTTGTCAGACCTAGAATGGATGCTATCGAATTTGATTGCGGTATATTTGAAAGGATAATGTCGCTGATCGGCTTAGAAATTAGCTATAGTTCTTGTCGAAGGAGAGGTATCTCCATGACTTGTTGATCTGATGAATGGTTATGAGTTTCTACGTGTTTCTTTCATCATCTGCAGTACATAAAGGCTTTAGAATGAGGTTTTGTTTGACATGAGGTTTATTACCGGTATTGGGTCATTTTGAGCAGCTACTGTGATCGAAAATTTTGCTACGAGTATGCGAGTCATGTGGTATGTTAGGTGATTACATCTTGGGTTGTGGTTATGGCTTGATACAACTTGTTTAGTCTTATACAGTGTGTAGATGCAAAGTTCGAGTCTTGTAGTAAATTCTGGATGTTAGAAATTGGATTCTGTGGTTTACGGACTAAGGTTGAAGTAATGATATTCAGTTATGTTGTGTTTTCGGGCCTATATGGAATAGGGTAACGTGGGATCACCCCCGGATATGTGCATGGTAAGGTTACACGGCGGTTGTAATGACCTGATCGGTGGTTTTGAGCATTTGCACTTCGCTCGGTAGTTTGGGGGCACGAGTAGCTCCGTATGATGTATTAGCACTTGTGTGCAAAATTTGAGTTCATTCCGAGTTGATTTGATATGTTTCGGCACGAGTTTTTGGAAGTCGAAAGTTTGAAAGTTTATTAAGTTTGATTTGAGGTGCATTTCATCGTTTCGATATTGTTATGCATGACTTGAGGCCTCGATTAGGTCCGTGTTATGTTATGGGACTTGTTGGTTTGTTCATACGGGGTCTCGAGGGGCTCGGGTAGTTTCAGATAGGTTTGGGCTATGTTGCGCTCATTTTTCTTATATTCCGATGTCGTTTTTTCAAGCATAAATGGTACCACATTAAACAAATGGGCTCTAATTTTTGTTTGATTGACGCATTAGATCCGTATCGTAATTACGGAGCCATAGCAAAAAGAATCATCAAATTTGGACATCGTATGAGGATTTTACTAAAGTTGGGAAGCTCGGATTTGGATAATTTTTTGAGATGATTTTTACCATTTGGATTGGGATAAGTGTTCTATACTCGATTTTGGTTATATTTCATGAATCCATCTTTATTTTTGGCATTTGATTGATGATTTCAAGGTGACATTTGGGGGTTTTGTCTAAAATTTCATAAAGTGAAATTTTTGAGTTTTGAATATCGATTCAGAGTCGGATTTGAGTGAAACTAGTATGGTTGGACTAGTAATTGAATGGGTTGTCGGATTTTGTGAGTTTTGTTGGGTTCCGATGCACGGGCCCGGGTTTGACATTTTGGTCGATTTTGGGATTTTGATTAAATATTCGACCTTTATCATTTGAGTTTGTTTCCTTTGGCATTATTTGATGTATTCGAGTTGCTTTTGGATAGTTTCAAGCCGTTCGGAGGTGGGTACACTCAGGATGACATTTTTAGAGCATCGTTTGACTTGCTGGGTATTGGATTTGGCTTGTTCGAGGTAAGTAACACTTTTAAACTTGGTGCTGAGGTTATGAAACCCCGGATTATGTATTATATGTTTGGTGTTGAGGTGACGCACATGCTAGGTGATAGGCGTATGGGCGTGCACTGTTTGAATTGTGACTTCATTATTTCTGTGGTACTGTGTAGTTACCTGATCTTATCTATAACCATGAAATCTCTACATACCAGAGCTATTGAGCTGGGATCCATGTTAGAAACTATGTCTAGGCTTCATGCTTATTCTGTTGGGATTTGCTAAGGTCATTTCTGTCGTTGAGTTATTTGCTTACATTGAAATTTCATAATCAATCATGTTCATTCATTGCATCTTATATCTCAGTCTCTGTTGCTATTTATTGACACATTATATCATTATTTTGGGTTAATTTCATGTCATTATGAGCCCGAGAGACTGGAGAGATTGATGACTAAGTGAGGCCGAGGGCCTGATTGTGAGTGATAATATAGGATCGGGCTGCACGCTGCATCATGTTCTTATTTATTCATGCCTGGATTTGGCTTATTATAGCGCTTAGGCTGAAGGAGCCCCTCCGGAGTCTGTACACATCCCTAGTGAGCGCAACTGATTTATATTGAGGGATTGATCTTCACTGGGCATGGATCTTGCCAGAATCACTTATATTTGTGGATGGATCTTCTCCGGGCTAGATTGGCCTTATACAGTACAGAGTGACTGACTGTCAATTGATATATATATATATATATATATATATATATATATATATATATATATATATATATATATATATGTGGGATGGATCTTCCTTGGACTGGATTGGCCATATACAGTACTGAGTGACTAAGCGTGTCGAGTGATTGAGCATGATGAGCGGAAAGTGTGAGACAATGAGATTGAGTACTCTGAGAGTGTGAGTACACGAGTTCATCTCTGAGATACATTGCATTTGACATGCACACTTGGCATACAGGCATAGAGATGTATTTTCCTCATATTGGACTGTATCACGTTGTCACGCCCCGAACTCAGGAAGCGCGACCGATGCTCAACCGAGTAAACCCTGTCGAGCAAGCCTAATTTACATTAACCTCTCGTCATTACTCACACATGATTTACCATAACATAATTCGATCTTGACTTTCATATTGAAAACATTTGGCTCAATGTCCTAAAATTCTCCTCACGATGGGTACATAGCTTTATAAATATCTGTAAATACTGTGAACATAGATACATAACAAAACCCAAAACTTTAAGTACATAACCCACAGTGTACATGGAGCTTCTATGACAATAGATACCTATATACATAAAATTAACTAGACCCAAACACCCACTAGAACTGTAGCGGGCTCACCATAAGCGGAGTAGTGAAGAAGATCCCTATCAAAGATCCATATCATCCTGTAGAAGTATACCTGCATCCATTAAAAGATGCAGAGCCCCCGGCAAAAGGGTTGTGAGTACATGTGGAATAGTACTCGTATGTAAGACAGTCAAAACAACATATGAAAATACGGTAACTCAAATAAGAGGCAAATAAAGTACATCAAGAAACTACGAAACATACCATAGGATAACATTTCAAGTCTTATTATACTTGCATCATTCTAAACTTCTTTTAGGATCAACTGAGCCATATGAACTATACGTGGAATACATTTATATAATGTAATTGTAACAAAATGTACAAACAAGGCCAATGAAAGTGGCACCTTCCTCCCTTATTTTACACATATATATTTCATAGACCATCCTTAGTGTTCACATATCATATTATACACCTATACATCTCATAGACGGTTCACAGTATCACCTATACAATACACATGTGCGTTTCGTAGACCGTTCACAGTGTTCACTTACACAATACAAATACACCTATTTAAGGGCTCGGAAATACAACATGAATAAGATGAATCATAGCAACAATAAAAGGGCTTAGATAGCTGTTAACGTCAAGCAAATTTATTTAGAGCTTCCATTAACATTTATAGATATTCAGTCGGGGATCCTCTATAACCACCTTCACACAAAGTGGCCCTGCCGCCTCACCCCAACATATGCGGGTGGAGGTGTATCACGATACCACAATCTCTACAAAAATAAGTCATGCTGCCTCATCCCAATATATGCGGGTGAAGGTGTATCACCATACCACAATCCCTACACAAAGCGGCCCTGCCACCTCACCCCAATATATGCGGGTGGAGGTGCATCATAATATAACAATCCCTACACAAAGCGGCCCTGCCGCCTCACCCCAATATATGCGAGTGGAGGTGCATCACAATACCACAATCCCTACACAAAACGGTCATGCCGCCTCACCCCAATATATGCGGGCGGAGGTGTATCACAATACCACAGTCTCTACACAAAGCGGCCCTACCGCCTCACCCCAATATATGCGGGTGGAGGTGTATCACAATACCACAGTCCCTACACAAAGCGGCCCTGCCGCCTCACCCCAATATATGCGTGTGGAGGTAAATCACAATACCACAATCCCTACAGAAAGCAGTCATGTCGCCTCACCCCAATATATGCGGGTGGAGGTCTATCACAATACCACAATCCCTAAACAAAGTGGTCCTGCCACCTCACCTAAATATATGCAGGTGGATGTGTATTCCACAATACCAAAACTCCACACAAAGCGGCCTTGCCGTCTCACCCTAATGTATGCGGGTGGAGGTATTATCCCAATCACAATACCATATATAAACTCAAAGCGACATAGTTTGTCATTACATTTAAGGTCGTAATTTCTCACATCATTGGAATAATTCATGTTCATGCTCATCATGGAGAATCACAACTCATTACATTAGCACATGCATGGTAAATCAATAAGTCTATTTCAATGGCACATGGATCAAATTCCTTTTCTTAAGGTTCATCATCATTTAACAAATGACATCTCCCTTCCATCTCATTACTCACTCCCTTGACATCTTGAGGTCATTATCTAGGTTCATGATTCTTGGGGACTTAACAATCGAAGTCATTTACATACATTATTTCAGAAGCATACAACTATAGTTTAAAACATTGGGACATACAACACTTCATAATTCTCGTTTAGGCAACGACCACATTTCATGTTCATACTATCACTTACTTGTACTTGCCATGGGTGATCATAGAACATTAAGAGCATTTAAAATATTTAAGAACATCATAGTCTTTACTCACAAGAATGTAGGGGCTTATAACACATTGGAAACCAAAGTAGAAATACGTACATCTCATAACCTTTCACACCATATATCACTTAATCCGTACTTTCAACCACTTACAACATTATTATTTCATTGGCTCTCTTGGCCATACATATAATTCTTCTTTCATGGCGCAATGGCCGTATTTCATATTCTACACTTTCATATCTTTCCTTTCATGGATCATCATCATAAATATCAACATATACAATATTTCAGAAATCACAACTTTAGGTTCATTGGCAATGAAGACTCTAAACACAATAGATTTCTTTCCAAGAAATGGAGTAAAATGATTAGCAATCGAAGCACAAGTTAAAATCATAAACGAGTAACCCACCATTTATTCTTGAAATACTTTTCCCCATAAGGGAAATACACCATTTCAACTCATGATTATGTAAGAGCTCAAAAAATATTGGAAATACCTACTAAGCATAGCATTAGTTCGAACAACCACATTTGGACATGACTTGAATACATAAGATTTTGGATAAATCTATTTTCGGAGTCAATTTGGAATAGTTGAATCAAGACTCATTTCATAATATTTCACACATCATTTCATTTCATTGGCGCTATTGGCCACAAGTATAACTTTCACTCTTGGCACGTTGGCCACACTTTATATCCGCAATTCATTTATTTCACCTCCAACCATCTTTATAGATTATCAACAATAAGAAATTTTCAATCAAGACTTTAGGTACACATATGAGCAACTAAGAGTCTTAAGCATAATGAGATTTTCTCACACAATTTGGCATCATAACCTTCATTTGAAACACGACTCAAAGACATAGCATTTTAACATACATATCATTCTTGAACACATTCCCAAAGGATAACATAATGTGATAGGAACATTAGGAACATGTTTGGAATACATAATTCTCGACACTTTGCTTATTCGGGACAATCGAATTTATTGTGAACAACTCAGAACATAGAATAAGGAACTTGAGCCAACAATACTTGAAACTTGCGGGAAGATCATGAAATTCAAAGTATAGTTTAGCCAACATACCTGAAATTCGCCCCTTAATGATACTATAATGATCCACTATACTAAGAAACTTCAATCTTCAATAACAACATTCAATGAGAACAACATTATTAACAAATCCCATAGTTTAGGCCATTTAGGCATTTTATCGAACACCTAGTAGGCATGAGTCTCTACACCTCTTAACCATAGAATTAGTTCATCCAACTACTACCATTTACCAATAATTTATCCCACCATCATTCTTAAACAATTCATAACTTCCAACATCATATACATGACCATCCATCCACACCCAACCAATAAAATTTCATCAGCTTTCAATCTCTACAATGGTTATGTATTTAAATTGGGAACTTATGGCTTCCAATCACCATACCATAAGTTCCAATACTTAATAAATACTCATATTTCCATAATATATCCATACATGTAAGTCTAAGGGTGTATGATTACCTTTTGGAAGAAATCTTGCAGAACCCTCCTTTGAGTTCTTGAAGAAATATCTTGAAAATCTATGTATTTTATGGAGGATTGAGTTTAGTTTTAGGATGGAATTGATGGAATGAAACACCAAATCAGTAGGGATTACTCACCTTGAAGATTGGGGGGGGGAGTTGGAGGTCTTGAGAAAGTAGAGGAAAACCCCAAAGTTCGGCCAAGAGAAATGGGGTAAAATGAACCCCGAATGAGTATATAGCGTTTCGGGCGCCACAGGTGGCATGGGGCGCTACCTGTGGCGCTGGTTCCAGTACCTAAAAGAAATCCTAGCGCCAGGGATAGCGCCCCACGCTACCCTGGTCGCTGGCGATGGGAAATCATTTCTATCTTGCTCGAAAATGGGCATAACTTTCTCATATGATGTCTGAATTCGACGATTCTTTTTGCTATGGCTCAGTAATTTTAATACGGATCTAATGCTTCAATAAAAACTGAATTTAGAGCTCATTTACTTAATGTGATACCACTTATACTCCAATAAACGATGTCGTTGAAATACTTCTGATGTCAAAATAATGCGGTTCCACCCCATAGGTCTCCTTTTATACTTGAATACATTATTCCTGAATACCGTTGACACACTTTAAAATCTTAAATCATTGGGAAATTTTAACGGGACCTTACACACGTCATTCATAACTTTTCACACATATTGACATATAGGCATAGAGATGCATTTTTCTCATGCTATTTGAAAATGAAACATTTACCTGTTGAAAGCTTTTTGGGAAAATTACAGTTTTCAAACTTACTCATATTTTTGGCGATTTTGGTAAAGGATTTAGGTTTCACTGATATACTTGGAAAGCACACATATTTTTCTGGAACTGTGAACGAGCTGAGCATTTTATCTTTGAGTTACTTCTTTTATTACTTTCATTAAGTTTTTATAATTTGTTGTTGGCTATTGGTGTTGGATTCCAACCTATGTTCTAGCTCGTTACTACTTTCAACCTAAGGTTAGGTTTGTTACTTATTGAGTACATGGGGTGTCGGTTGTACTCATACTACACTTCTGCACCTTGCATGCATATGTTGCATGCTGACGTTGTTATGATCGACATGATTTGGATTTGAAGATGTACTTGCATTCCGGTTATAACTGCCTCTTGTTCATGGTAGCTCTAGACTTATGAAAAATCTGTTTATGTATTATTCAGACAGATGATGTATTTTTATTTCACACCAACATTGTAAATTCTAATCTTAGAAGCTTATGATTTGTACTACCAGTCCTTGGAAAATGTATAGGATTCAAATATTTTCTTAATTGTCTTATTAAATTTTATTGGAATTGGATAGTTGTTAATTACCTAGCGGGTTGGGTTTGGTACCATCATGACTAGTTGGATTTTGGGCCGTGACACTTTTTCCTTTCGACTTTAATCTCTCAAGAAACCTGTCGATGATATCCATCGTCGGGAAAAATAAAACTTTTTAAAACTTTTATGTTTTTTTTCAAATTTTTTCTTATCTCTAACTACTACAACTAAGCAAAAAGAAACACATATACATACAAATATTCCCCCACCCCAAACTTTAAGTTATAGCATGTCTCCATGACACACAATTAAAATGCATAAGGTAAAGGAAACTTTCCTGAACATCTAGTCAAGGTTTGAGTCGAAGTCACGCTCCATTCCTTGCCTCTGAACTAATACACACATCCATGCGGACAACTTCTTCTCGGTCTTCTTGGGGTACACCCCACACTTATCTTTCTCGCTCACCGCAACCTTCTCTTTCGAGCCCTTCACTTTCAACTCAACACTCGCAGCTGACTTGTCCTTTTGTGCCCCCTTTTCTGCATCCATCTTAAAAGTCATAGTCTCCTTACCCACTCTAAGCATGAGTTTTCTCTCGTGTATATCCAATATAGCTCTACCCATCACTAAGAATAGTCTTCCTAGGATGAGGGGGACCTCCTTGTTTTCCTCCATATTTACCACTATAAAATCCATAGGAAATACGAACTTATCCACCCGAACTAATACATCTTCCACTATCCCCTCGGGTATTATAGTCGTTTGGTCTGCCAGCTGCAAAGATGTGGTTGCAGACCTGATCTCTCCAATCTCCTTCTCCAGTTTTCTGTCGATAGATAGAGACATTAAATTAATTGAGGCACCATAATAACACAAGGATTTATCAAAATTAATAGTTTCTAAAGAGCAAGGTATAGTAAAACTCCCTAGATCTCCACACTTTTGTGGGAGTTTATTTTGCAATATCGTGCTGCAATGCTCTGTGAGCTTGGCCACTATGGTCTCCTCTATTTTTCTCTTCTTCATAAGGATCTCTTTCAAGAATTTGGCATAAACATGCATCTACGAGAGCACTTCTGTGAATGATAAGTTTACATGAACCTATTTCAGCATATCTAGAAATCTTCCAAACTGCTTGTCCAGCTTTTCTCTACTTTGCTTTTGAGGGAAAGGTAGAGCAGGCATATGTTTGCTCTTCTCATGGTCCTCCCTTCTCGACTTTTTTTCCTTATTATTCTTCTTCTCATCTTTCATCTGGCCTTTCTTCTTCTTATCAACATCACTCTTCAGCAGCTCCCCCATTTCTTTTTCAAGTCTCACATCATTTTGAATTGGGGTGAGATCTTCCAACACTTTCCCACTTCTCAGAGTTACAGCATTCACTGTTTCCTTGGGATTTCTTTCCGTATCAGCAGGGAGAGTTCCTGGAATCCTCTCAGACAATAGAGTGGCTAGCTGCCCAACCTGTCTTTCTAGGTTTCGAAAACCCGTGCCCAGTTCTTTGAAAACTGCTCCATGTTCCTGTATAGCTGAGCTATGAGCTTCAAGCCTTTCATCAGTTTTCAGAATGAAAGCCTTCATGAGATCTTCTATGCCAGAGTGAATGGGCTGTTAAGGCTGATATTGTTGCCTCTACTGATTTTTGAAGACCGGAGCTCCTTATCCCTCGGGTCTGGGGTTGTTTTATTGCCATGCATTTGCAGTACCCCCAGGTAAACTCCATGAAAAACCGGGGTTCCTCTGACCCATTGCATTAAAATTATAATTTCCCACAACATTCACTTCCTCAGTTGAGGCTTGACACTCATGAGTAGGGTGTCCTATTCCACATATATCACAAGATGCGTGAGGCTCATTTTATATCGAGGGTAAGGTCAACTTTCGTATTTCTTTAGCCATAGTATCAAGATATACCTGCACAAATGTATTAGCATCAACTTGGTGAACACCAGTTGATCTTCTTCTTCTTTCAGCACTCTCAGAGGGCCACTGATTAGCATCTTCAGATAAATCATCAAGAATCGTAACTATCTCCTCTGGAGTCTTCTTCATCAAAGGGCCTCCAACTGCATTGCTCAATGTTCTACGCGAGGCCGGTGTCAATCCTTCCCAAAAGTCCTGGAGTTGCATCCGGAGTTCAATTCCGCTATGTTGACACTTTCTAACTATCTCCTTAAACCTCTCCCATGCTTCAAAAATAGTTTTAGTCTCTTTCTGATAGAAGTTATGGATTTCTCTTCTAATCTTGCCCGTCTTAGCTGAGGAGAAATATTTATCAAAATATTTTCTGGTCATTTCCTCCCAGGTTCTAATCGATCCACTGGGCAAACTTCGAAGCCACTCATTCGCATCATCTTTAAGTGAAAAGGGGAATGCCCTTAAGTACACTGCATCTTGTGACACCCAATTATATTGAAAGGTGTTCATAATCTCCTCGAAGTCCATTAGATGTGTGTTTGGATTTTCGTTTGGCTTCCCTCTGAAGACAAAGCAATTTTGAAGGGTTTGAAGCAACCCTTGCTTCAACTTGAAATTGTTTGCTGCTATTGGAGGTGGTCTAACACTGGATAATCCTTAATTGTAGGACGGTCTAGCATAATCACCAAGTAGTCTCCCAGGCATGGGAGCTATATTTCTGATTTGGTCTGCAGCTAAGGGTTGATGCTGATTAAGTCTATGACCCCTCTCTTCTTCATAGATATTATGTGCATCTCTAATAGCTGCTTTCTCGGCATCCCATATAGCTTTTTCTCGGAGTTAGGCTGACTCTCTTGAAGCCAAATCTATATTATCATCACCGTTTCCAGCCATAGTTTCTTGGTTTGAGGATTGACCAACCTTTTCTAACTTCTCAGTGAGATCTCTTTCCTTTCTCAGTTGTCGCAGTTTTGTTTCTAACTCTGGCTCGTATGGTAGAACTTCTTTCGAAGAAGCTCGATTCATGCACCAATCTTGACCTGTAACCTGCGCACAACCCAAGAACACCAACCATAGAAAGGGAAAAATAAAATAAAAAGAAAAAAATTCCTGAATTAGCACTACAAACTTTTTAAAACACTATTAATTGCCAATCCCCGACAACAATGCCAAAATTTGATGAGCGCAAAACACACACTTAAATTGTGCTTGCTAATCAAAGATAGTATAGTATAATATCGTACCCACATGGATTAGAGTTAAGTAGTATTTTCGTAGTTTCTAGTTTGATTGCTATCCAGGATGATCAACAGTTGGGATTTATATGATTAAAAATTAAAATTAACTAAGAATCTAAAACTATTGAATAATGACTATCGAGACAAGGAATAAGCAAATAAGGTTATCAATGGGAGAAGATAGGGTTTTGATAGGATAGGTGCAAGATAATTGTACGGGATCTAACTCTAGATAATTCACTTCTAATGTTCAAGTGAGTCTCTCGAATTCACTCAATTATTAGTTCAAATATTCAGCAGAACTCCTCTCTCGATTAAGTCTTAACCTCACGAGATGAACTAATTTTAAGCACGTAAAGATATGCAAGCATGCGTAGTGGATTGGTCTTTAGGAAAACCTCTTTCGATTATTCTCCTAACTAGGTTTAATCAATAATTCAACTAGCCTCTTTCGATTACTTTGAAGAATCTATGAACTCAACCAATAATATAATGCAAAAATATCACAAGTTATGCCTCTCTCGATTACATGAACTAGTGAATATAGATGCAACAATTAAATCATCCAAAACGATTCATTACATAAAACTAGAGTTATAATTCACAAACAATCATCAATACACCAAATCCATCAAACCCTAAGGGGAACTACTCCATAAATATGGAAAACTTTATCACAAATATAATTAAAGTATAAAAAAGCATAAATTCGATCCAAACTCGGGTCTTGAGTGAGGAAGGAATGATGAAATCCTTGTGCTTGTGCTCTTCCAACTCCTCCTTAGCGTCCTTAGGTTTAAAGTATGTCAAAAGTCCAGAAAATAACGTTTTTCCATGTATTTATACCATGTAAGATCGGGCCCAGATGAAATCACCCTTTTCTAGCCGAAATAGGAAATTCACTATGTTAAATTTGTACAGGCGCGCCACATGGGGCGACGCGCCATGTGGGGCAGTAGTGGGGAACTTCAAAGGTCTAGCACTTTTCAAGAAGCTGGATTTTACACAGCCGCAGTGCCCCACGCGTCGCGGCTGTGTGGTTTTCTCAGAGTACGGATTAAATCTTATTTTTTGACGTCCAGACTTGGTCCTCGACCCCCGACCACGATCCCAGCTTAATCGCTTGGGCTTTTACTCAGACTTCAAAGCTCCAAATAGCTAGAATTAGCTCCACAACATCTACATAGCTCGAAATCAATCCTACACGGCATTAAACACACAATAATACAAAACACTATCAATTAAAGCTCAACACAAGTAAAGTATAGTGAATTAGAGTGCAACAATCGACTAAAATACGTAATTATAGCCTACCATCACACCCTCGAAAGAGGTTAAGGAGCATCTCCAACAAAAATAAATGTCGTGTGTCCAACTTGTTGATTATGTTCTTGAGTTGCAAAAGTTGAAAGCTGATATTAAAAAGGTTTGTATTGGTCTTTTATTTATATTTGAAAACCTTTGTTTAGTATGTATATTCTAAGGCTATTATTTTTCTTCTTTGTTTCTTTTTTTAGCTCGATCAGCAATTAAAATCCTTTATGAAATATGTTTCTGATAAATTCAAGGAAGTCTTTGAGGTGATAAATTTTAAGGTATGTGTTTCTTTTGCATATTCCCCTTTATTCTTTAGTTAATTTATTTTTTTTTGTTTAAATAGCTTAGTGGAAGCGAAGACAAATATGATCCACATACTAAGGGAGACACAACTAGTGGTCAGCATAAAAATAATTTTCTAAGTAATATGGAGTTAGGCGGAAATGAAGACGTGGACATGGATGTTTCTAAGGTGTGCTTTCTTGTGCATTCTGTCCTTTTTCTTTCTTTATTGTTTTAGATAATTTGATTCCCTTTTTAAATAGATTAGTGAAAGCAAAGGCAAAGATGTTTCACATACTCAAGCAGACACCAGTGCACATCATCCTAGTAACTTTGTGCTAGAGTATGATGCAGATCAGTTAGGTGTCAATATCAAGGAAGGACTTTTTGGTGGTATTTTTATTATATCCAGTGTTACAGTAATTTTACACCATATGGAGGCACGATGGTGTTGTTGGTGAGACTACAAATATTGGTGAGGCAGCAGGGGAGATGCAAGAAGAATCTGAGAAAGAGGTTTTAGAATCTCAAACTGTTATCTATAAGCCTGAATTACTTCATGAAATTTCGTCGAAAACGCGAAAAAGAAAAAGAAAACCGGCTAAGGTCGTGCAGTCTCCATTTATTATTGTATTTCATCGAGGATCCAGTAGTGGTGTTATTGCAGTGAAAGAGAAAAGCAAATTTATGCTATTAAGCATCTTTTTCAAAGCAGAGTCAGTCGTGGTATAAAAAATTATTTGTTGAATATATTTCTTGCGTGGGTTAGAGAAGGAAATGTAACAGCCCAACCTACTAGTGATATTGTCCGTTTTGAGCCTAGATCGGCACGGCTTTAAAATGCATCATTAGGGTCTAAGGCTTATTTACTTATATACTCAGCTTCTCTCCCGTATTTTATCGATGTGAGATTTGCCTAGGGTGTGACATACACCCTCCTTAGGGACTCAGCATCCTCGCTGAGGTTTGCCCCACCACTATTCAAGATTGCACGCGAAGTGGATGTAACAGCCCAACCCACTAGTGATATTGTCCACTTTAGGCCTAGGCCCGCACGACTTTAAAACATGTCACTAGGATCTAAGAAATGTCTACTTATATACCCAGCATCTTTCTGTTGCCTAGGGTGTCATAGGGAAGTCCAGGAAAAAGTATGTTTTGAATTTCTGAGTTTTTTCATTTTCATGTTTTAGTGAAGTGCCATTTGTATCATTATTGTATATTAAATTACCTGTATCTCTTTTGTGTATATTGGTTGCATCAAATTGAATATGTTATACCACGAAGGAAATCTACCCGAAGCATATTAGTGAACTAAAGCCTAACTGTGATCGTGGTGTTTATCATGTTGATAACAACGAACGCTTTCACACTTTGGCCTATAATGGTTTGCGTTTGGAAGACACAATATGTAAGAATATACTTTTATAGTTTGTTTCATTTTTAGATTTCGTTACCTATTTTATACTATAATACTGATTAATTATTTCTTATTTGTTGATTCAGCAAATTGATATTTTTTTCTATTATCTAAGGAAGAAGGGGAAGTATAGCGAAGATTTACCTGTAAATTTTACCACCACATTTCGATGAGAAAATTAACGATCGTGCTGTATTTGCAACATCATTTGTCTAGTATTTCATTGAGGCCAAGACACCTCAGTGTGACGATCTGATATGTCGTTTTAAGTACTAGCTTTCCTTTTTGTACTTCGAGACCTTCCATAGCATCATTTGATGAATTATAATTTGCGTGCTATGTCCGTGTCAATTTTCGAAAAGTTTAAATGCAGATTTTGAAAGAAAATATAATTTTTGACTTTGAAAGTGGCTAAAGTTAACTATAGTCAATGTTTTGGTAAATGACATATCAGTGTTTTAACAATTCCGGTAGGTTCGTATGATGATTTTTGACTTGTACGCATGTTTAGTTGCGGGTGACCCGAGGCCGTTTCGATTTTATGTAAAACAATTAGAAAATTGAGTTGAACTTTGAAAATTCTTGAGTTTTTGCGTTTGATTCTTGAATTTAAATGTTATTTTGATGATTTGAACTTACGAGCGAGTTCGTGCGATATTATTACACTTGTGTGGATATTCGGATTGGAGCCTTAGGGGCTCAGGTGAGTTTCAGATATGTTGCGGACTGATTTGTGTGATTGTTGTGTTGCTGAACTGTAGATCTCGCATTTCCGAGAACCTGCTCGCATTTGCAACACCGGGAAAAGTTATGGCAGCTTTGCTTTTGCGAAGGTTTATTTGCATATGCGATGGGTTCAACCTTCGTATTTGCAAAGTTCTTGTCGCAATTGCGATTATAGGGCAGAATGGGACTACTTCGCTTTTGCGAAGCCAGTTCCGCATTTCAAGTGGTCCAGTGTTTGCATTTGCGATAATTATATTGCATTTGCGACATCAGAAGAGTTCATGCACTAATTTGCATTTGCAATTAGTGGTTCACATTTATGAACATCGTAATTGCAAACCAAAGTTCGCAATTGTGATACCTGCAACAGAGTAAAATGTTGGAATTTCGGGACTTAGCTCATTTTACATTATTTTTTAGACTTAGACTCCATAGAGGCAATTTTTGGAGGGCAATTTCTTTCCAACTTCATAAGTTAGTAACTTTAACTTGTTTTCATTCAATATCCATTACTTTTTCATGAATTTTATTATCAGATCTAAGATTCCTATACTAGAAATTGGGGGTTTAAGGTATAAACTAGAGATTTTGTAAAATTGAGATTTAGACCTCAAATTGGGTCCGGATCTTGAAATAAATCACATATTTAGTCTCGGAGATGAATGAGTAATCGAAATTTGGTCTTAATTTTGGATTTTGACCACATGAGCCCGGATTGACTTTTTCAATTATGTTAAAGATCGAACCTTTTTCCGTATGAGGGTAGTTTTTAAATCTTATTTTGACTTATTTGAATAATAATTGACTAGATTCGGGTAGTTTGGAGGCTTGTTCTAAAGAAAAAGATATGTTGAGTTGTTGATCTTGTTCCGAAAAGAGGTAAATATCATGGTTAACCTTGATTTGAGGGAATTAGGACATGATTAATCCATTTGCTACGTAATTTATGTGCAGGGATGGTGTATATGCGAGGTGACGAGTGTATATGAATTGTCATGGGTTTAAGCATGGGGGTGTATTACTTTATTTTACGTCTTTAATTATACTATGTCTTTACTTAATTTATGTTATTACTTGTTAGGCTCATATACTTGATACATTTTTTACCAGAAATGTGTGTCCTTTCTTGTTACATGCTCTAGCTTATTTTATTCTTTTAGCTACTGTACGCCTTTATTTGTTACGTGCTCTCATATGTTATTAGATAGATGCTTTTACGTGTCTCATGCCTGTACTTGCCTTATTGTATTTACTTGTTTTCTGTGTCACTCTACTATGTTACATTAGATTGCCTTAGAGAATTATGCATTCCCTTTTTTTCTTATATTGTGAGATTCATCGTATTTAGTTGTTACTAATATGTTGGATCAAGCTGCAACACGCTATAAAAATATTATTATATATATTGGATCGGGTTGTATGTCGTAACAATATTATTACATATAATGGATTGGGCCGCAATATTATTATTATTATTATATATATTGGATCGGGTTACGCGCAGCAACTGTGTTGTTATTGATATTTTATGTAATTGTTCTTGGTTGTCATGCACCAGTACTGTATTTTATTTCAAAGTTTTATGTGATGTTATTCTGGAGCACTCTGTTATCTACTTCTTAAATTCCGTTCATTATGTAATTATCTATTTCTATGCATTGTTATTGCTTATCTGCTTATTACTCGTACAGGTTTACAATGAGTGTCTTGTCATAGCCTCATTACTACTTCGTCGAGGTTAGACTCGATACTTTCTAAGTACATGAGTCAATTGTACTCATACTATACTTCTACATTTCTTGTGCAGATCCCGGTGTTGGTCCCAGTGGCATTTAGAGGTAATTGCTCGGACCACATCTCAGGAGATTTGAGGTAGTGTTGCTTGGCGTTCGCAGACCTTTGAGTCCTCTTCCTATCTTTATCTACCATATATTATACAAGACAGTATTGCATTTTTCATTTCAAACTTATATTTAGTATTATTAGTGGATCATGTACTTGTGATACCAAATTCTAGAGATAGTTTTAGACATCGATGATTGTACATCTATTATACGTTTATGTTATTTCCCCCTTTATTATTGTTGATGCCTCATTCGTTGTTAAATTAATTTTGTCATTGTGCTAATGATTGATTTCCTAGAAAGCATATATTAGGTGCCATCACGTTCCCATGGTTAGAATTTTGGGTTGTGACACTCTAGCAAAATTTAATGCCTATGCATATCGACGTAAGTTTGGTGCTCTTTTGTAGGATTATGCAAGAAACAAGGTCCATCTAAACGTGGAAAGTGATGACAAAATTATTGGCAAAAAGAACAGGTCGCGGAAGCGGAAGAAGTAATTTTCTTTGCGGATGATCTCCATAATTTTGTTTTGTATTATGTTCTATTGTTTTGTCAGTGTTGTAAGACAAATCAAAATGTATTTGTGTTTGAATTTTATGAATACTTTTAAGACACATAAGATAAATTAGATCTTTCCTATGTTATAAAGATTTAATGAGTTTTAATGCGATATTGAAGTATTGTAGTTTAGTTTATTTGGTATTTTTTTTCTTTTGTGTTGCATTGCGAAACCAAATATGAAAAATACATAATTTTGATACAATGATTTGCAGGCATGTGTTAACCTGATACACAAGATTTGCAGGTGAAATACACATGATACACATATGATACATAAGTGACACAATTGAACTCCTGTACATCTTAAAAACTTTGAGATGTTCAGTTATTGCACCACTTTGGGCAGCTGCACATTTTGTTTCTTCACATTGAGTTTTGCAGTTTGTTTTGTTTGCATTATGTGCAAATTTATAAAACTATTTGCACAATTTTTTTAGCTATTACAGTTTTTTGTTAGTCAACTTTGTCGTTACACAAGTATACACATGATTAAGACCTGATTTATAGAGATACATAGGTAATATACACATGATATAGATATGATACATAAGAGATACACACTTGATACAACTTCAGTTTTAATCAAATATGGATATAATTTAAAACATATACTTGCAACACGCTTTTAAATGATGGATCAAATATTTATTTAAATCTAAAAGCTAAATGACATTTTGCAATGATACAGTTCTTGATATATTGGATTCATCTAATGCTATATGATATTTTATAAAGTAAATAACAAGTAATCCTAAGTTTAACATTTTTCATTCTTTCTTTGGGTTATTTCTACAAGTCTTCCTGTTATGTCCTTCTCCACCATATTGTCCACATAAAATCGATCTTTTTTATTTCCTTTCAGCGTGTAACTTCCCTTCTCTAGACTTCTTATTGATTTAGTCACATCCAGTAACAATACTATTTTATTTTGAAATTTTGCAAGAATTTTTCATGTGCTTTCATCAGGAAACTAAATAAACTAGTATTTCATAGGTCTTCAAGAGGTACTTCCTTGTATAGTACACCGAGAAATACTTAACGTGCTTTATGCGTTTATATTTTAATATTAACCAAGCATGTGCATATGATAGCTCATCTAATTGAAACTTTCTACAGTTGTAAGTTCGATCTTTCAGGAACATTATGATCTACTTACCCTTGTCAAGTACTACATATAAATAATTTGTCGAAGGCTTCACCTATAAATTTTATGAATTATCGTTAGTGGTATACAATGAATTAATGATAATTACATATTATATGCTCAAGTCAATATATATAGATATTTTTCATATTGTCATTCGGTGTGACAGTTCGAGATTGTCCATTAGCATTGTGTCATTTTTTTCCCAAGATCAATAAACGACTCTATTACATTCTTTTGATTTGAAAAATTGCATTCTCTAACCAATTTCCTTATGTACTCCAGCAAAGGCTCTACTGGAGTTCCCTAGCAGCCTTGAACGTTGCATTGGTCGATTTTGTGATGTTTGAAGTCATTATCAATGTTCTGTTGACAGTGGAATGCACTTTGAATCATCTTTCATACCCAATATTGATTAAGTAATCTTTGACTGTCTTATCAACTCTTTCTATCTCTGCCATGTGGTAATCAAACTTCTCAACTGTATATGCAAGAATATATCTTTGAGCTGCAAATGGTTTCTCTTGTAATTTTTCTTTACATTATTCCTGTAACGACATAGCCGGTTATTTTATATATTTGAGCTCTGTTTTTTTATTTTATGCTTCTCGTAGGTGTATTTTTTGTTATGTGACTTGCAGAGATGGTTGGTTTGGTTTCGTGGAGGTTTTGGATTGAATTGGAACACTAGTTCCTGATTTGGAAGCTTAAATTGGAAGTGTTGACCAAGTTTAACTTTTATGTATTTGATATCAGATCGGAGTTTTATAGTTCCGTTAGGCCCGAATGGTGATTTTGAATTTAGGTGTATGTCCGGATTTAGATTTTGAGGTTTCTAAGTTGATTTGGCTCTTATTGGCAAAAGCTGGCAATTTGTTGAAGGTTTAAAAGTTCATAAGTTTGTTCCATAGTTGACTTTGTGGTTATCAATGTCTGTTTAGGATTATGAGCCGTGAAATAGGTTCGTATGGTAATTTATGACTTGTGTGTAAAATTTGGGGTCATTCTGAGTTATTTAGGAATGTTCGGCGTAAGTTTGGAAGTTAAAAATTCGAAATAGTTCTTTAAGCTTGAATTAGTGAGCGATACGTGATTTTGATGTTATTTTGTATGTTGAGGTTTCAAGTAGGCATGTGTTATATTTTGAGATTAGTTGGTGCGATTGAACGGGGTCCTAGGAGCCTCGGGTGTGTTTCAGTTGAGTTTCAAACCATTTCTCCCATGTTTGGATTTGCTGATTTTCTGATGTTCATAACGATCGTGGATGATGCATCACGATCGCGGAGTGTGTTTTAGTGACTGGTGATGTTTTCTCTTCGCGTTCACGATGGGTGTGTTGTGTTCATGGAGAATGGTGGACAGTTGTCTTCGCATCGCAACATAGGCGTCGCGTTCGCATAGAGGAAGGCCGACTGGATGGTGTCATGCATTTGGCCATCGCGTTTGTGTTCGCGTAGGCTCAACAAGTGGAAAGCATAGCATTCGCGTAAGGTCTTTGCATTCACGAAGAATGGGCGGCAGCTGGGCAAGATTTTGCCCGTCACGATCGCAATGTGGGTCCTACGATTGAGAAGTGTATATCTGGGCAAATATATTAAATACTCTACTTCGAGGGTTTGAGTTATTTTATCATATTTTGAGATTGGGAGCTCGGATTTGGGCGATGTTAAACGGGTTTTTCACGATTTGGATTGAGATAAGTGTTTTTGACCCGAATGTTATTATTATTCATGATTCTATCATTGATTTTAGCATTAGAATGATGAATCTAAGTGACGAAAATTAGGGATTTTGGCAAAACTTTTCTAAATGAAAAGTAGGGATTTGAACTCCGATTCAGAGTCGGATTTAGATGAAACTTATATGGTTGGACTCGTATTCGAATGGGTGCTCAGAATTTATGACTTTTGTCGGGTTCCGGGAGGCGGGCTCGGGTTGAACTTTTGGTTGACTCTTTTATTTTTGATAAAGTTTGGAGCTTTATTACTTAGAATCGATTTCTATAGTCGTATATGATATTATTGAGTTATTTTTGGCTAGATTTAACCCATTTGGAGGCCGATTCGAGAGTCAAGGGCATTTTAGAGTATTGATTTGGCTTATTTGAGGTAAGTGTCTTGCCTAACCTTGTGTAGGAGAATAACTCATAGGATTTGGTTGTAACTACTTATTTTTGTTATGTGAAAAGCAACGTGTACGCGAGGTGACAAGCATGTTCACGGTTTCTATGTATGATTTGTGACCGGAATAGACCTTAGGCTATTAATATGCCTTAATTTGAGGATGTATTGTATATGAACCTGTAACAACCCGACCAGTCATTTTGTATATTTGAATCCCGTTTCCACTTTTGAAACTTTTTATATATGTATTTGTTATTTTACGACTTGCGGGGATGGTTGGTTTCGTTTCGGGGAAGTTTTGGAATGATTTTAACCCTTTGGTTCTTGGTTTAGAAGCTTAAGTTAGAAATAATGACCTAGGTTTGAATTTTGTGATAACTTCCCCGGAATAGTATTTTAATGACTCTGATAGGTTCATATCGTAATTTTGGACTTGGGCATATGCCCGAAACTGAATTCGGAGCTCCCCAGCTTGATTTGACTTGTTTTGCCAAAAGTTGACAATTTGAAGGTTTAGAATTCCTTAGGTTTAACCGTAGGTTGACTTTATAGCTATCGAGTTCAAAATTTGGTTTTGGGATTTGGAATAGGTCCATTTTGCGATTTGGAACTTGTCTGCAAAATTTGGGGGCATTCCGAGTTGGTTTGATAGGATTTGGACGCTTGGTTGTGATTCTAGATATTCTTGAATCTCCTTTTGAATTTCATGCGTTTTGATGTCCAATTCGTGGTTTTGGATGTTATTTTGGTATTTTGATCGTGCGAGTAGGTTCGTATGATATTTTTAGACTTATGTGGATGTTTGGTGTCACGCCCCAAACCTGGGCCTGGACATAACACGACACTCGGTGCCTGACTACATGCGACCGAGCGAACCAACTGGCCGGCTGAATAAACATGTGCTATCATAACATACTGAATGCAGAAGATAAACTAACACATGCTAATATACTGAAAGTCTAAATGATATAAATCAAGTGCGGAAATGCTAACATAAGTCTGAAACATATATGTAGCCAACATTTCTTAACATGAAAAGCCTGTGACTCTATCTAACTATTACTCTAATCTATGAAGTCTCTAATGAAGTACTGAAAATACTGACTGTCTGAAAATATTGAAGACTGTAAGGTAATGATAATGCCCCGAAAGAACTAGGGATCACCAAATAGCTGGTACGAGAATTCTAGCACTCTGAATCGTCAACCTGTAAATCATTACCTGCATCGTGAGATGCAGGCCCCTGGCAAAAAGGGACGTCAGTACATTTGAATTGAACTGGTATGTAAAGCAACTGAAAGAAAGAACTGTAAATACTGAAATTGAAACTGAGCTGATAACTGATAACTGAAATGATAACTGCTGAAACTGAAATGATAACTGATAACTAAACAAAGGAAGTAAGGATATGAATACTCCCTCTTCTACATGATGAACCACCTGCTTATCTGAATAAACTACGGCCTAGGGCCCAATATATATGTGCACAAGCTACGACCTCAGGCCTATGTATACGTATACATAACTATGACCTCAGTCCCAAAAAGGCATAAAGCATAAACTACAGCCTCAGGCCCAAACATAAAACATAAACTATGGACTCAGGCTCAAATACAGGTGTTCAACATTCATGGATTTAAATTCAGGAACTAAGAATTATACTGCAATATGTGATGCTAAAATATTGAATCATATTGAGTTACATGAAATTGGAATACTGAAAAGGACTATACTGAGACATGTATTCTCGAACTGATTATGAAAACTGAAACTTCAATTGTTTATGACATGTTGAGCAATCTAGACTGAGACTCATGGGCATCAAACCCAAGTCTATATTGATTCCGCATTGAGCTCACAACATTCAGAATGAAAGTCATGAATGAGTTACGAAGCTAGAGAATAGAAGTTCTACTACTATTCAATGAACTAGGCTTAACTATATATTTGAGACAATTAGTAACATCGTAAAAGAAACGTAGTGTAGGGAGAATCATTGACATTCCCAAACATAAAGAGTTAGCCTCACATACCTTAAATTCCTTCTCTTGAGTGTAATACAACATTCGCCAACCCTTTCAACAATAATCTATGGCAGTATAAATAAAGAGGAACTAATATTAGCACCAATGCTCATGTTTTGGTCACTTAGGCATTTTCTCAAACACTTGGTGAGCATAAAACTCCATAGCCCTTATTAATCGTGTTTCTACCCCCAAACAACCCATTCTCTTGCTCATAGATAAATTTTAAATCTCAGTTTGCTATAATCAATACCATTCTTCATCACCCATAAGATAATACACCCTTAATCAATAATCAACAATCAACAATCCGAACCTATAACCGTTCATGCTTTTCAATCAAACCCATCAACTCATATCTCATGACCTTAGAGTCTATAATCATTAATCCAATGCTATAATTAATTAGAGGGTGGAGACATTACCTTTTGAAGTTCAATCCTCTTGAATTCGAGTTCTAGGGTTTCTTCTCTCAACAATAATATCTCGATCGAATATCTAATGATTTGAAGGGTTTACCCATGTTAGTAAGGTGTTGGAGAATTGAAATTAACTTAGAATCACCATTAGAACTCACCTTGGATGGTGGAGGGACCTTTGAGGACTTCCCTTTCTAGAGCATGTTTTTGTGTTTTGGGGTTTGGGAGACGAAGTAGGGCTTTTAAAATGACCCTCGATGCGGTCCCGCGCACTCGAACGTGCAGTAGGGCAGTAGCACTGCCACAAGTGCACGACCGCGCACGAGACCATTTGGGCGCGCACCTGGGTGCATATACTACGCATTGTCTAGTAAAATGCACATAATGTTTTGCTCATAAATCCGTTCGAGCTCCACAATATATAGTTAGAAAGCTATTTCAAAGGAATACAACTTTTATGTTTTGCATTTTTCGAAATTCCTTACTTATTTTCACGAAATTCTACTGGAAGATAGATCTTTCGTAAACTTAGTCAATTTTATCGAATCTTATATATCTCACTCTCCATGTGGATTCCAAAATAACTATTTCCACCCATACTCATCCCGATAGGACTTCATATGTCTAAGATGTCACATTAATACTCATTTAACACGTCCATACTTAGTCCAAATTTACGGAGTGTTACATTATCTCCCCCTTGGGATCATTTGTCCTCGAATGATTGTCCTGACTATAACTACGGCTAACTCCGGACTTTCAACGGGTCTGGTGGAAACATGTGCGTACTGAACTTTCATGAACAATTGCATACTAAACTGAATGAATACATGATTACTGAACTGCTGAGATACTGAATTGAATGACTACTGCATTGACTGAATATTTAGCTGACTGAATACTGAAAGACATGGAGATTATAATATAAGGTGTAAATAAAAATGTTAGTTACCTTCAACATTTATTCAAAACACCTGCCAGCTATCATAGCACACATAAGCCTCACAGGGCATCATAATGCGCATAATATGAAATATATACGTGAATACTGGTCTCCCATGGATACGTGAATACTGAACTAACATGGATATATGAATATTGAATTGGCACGAATATTTGAGTACTAAACTGACATCAATATCTGAGTACTAAGCTGGCATGAATATCTGAGTACTGGACTGACATGAATATCTGAGTACTGAACTAACATGAGTATCTGAGTACTGGAAACTTGAATGTCATAACATGACACGTGAAGTACCAGGTGTACAACCGCTAATTCTAGTGGCAACTCCAACTCATAAGCTATTAGTCCGATCTTTTGTAGGATCATATACGACATGATATATATGGGACTGAGCTTTCCTTTCTTCCCAAATCTTATAACACCTTTCAAAGGCAAAACTTTCAGAAACACCCAATTTGACTTTCACGACACTCGGTGCCTGAGGAGCCACCAGTAGCTTAGGTTGGGGAGAAGGTACATGAGGGGCATATTTCTACCCTTGGACTTCAGGAGACATTGACACACATTCTGAGCATGTTTGGGACTTTGGCTCTGGCAAGGTTGATTCTGGTTGCACCAGCTACTTCAAAGGCTGGGGGAGGAGCTCAGACTCCCACCGCCCATACATCAGTGTAACTGGCTCATGCCCATTAGACACCAGGTGTTGTGCTA